>NW_020455060.1:1095151-1189149 GCF_003342845.1 Nothoprocta perdicaria
CCCCCTGCCTGTCAATAACCGCCCCCCCCGCCTTGCAGTGCCTCCCACACCTTGCAATTCCCTCCTCACCTGGTATTTACCCCTGTCTTGCAGTGCCCCACGCCTTGCAATGCCCCCACGCCTTGCAATGTGCCCCTGCCTCGCAGTGCCCCCCGCCCGCCCTGCTGTGCACACCTTGCCCTGCAGTGCCCGCACCTCCCTGTCCTGGCAGCCCCCCCAGCACTAGCACCATGCGATGCTGTCACCCTCCACCTCCCGGACCAGGGGACGGGGTGCCTGGAAGGGCAGCTGTGCAGAGGAAGGAGACAATTCCTGGCGCTGGCAGCAGTGGTGCCAGCACCCGCTGATGTCTCCAGAGCTCTCATGGAGGGACAGCGCAGGGCAATGGCTCTTGGATGGTGACAGTGGGACCTGAGGTGTCTGCAACCTCATGTCTCTTGAGAAGCTGGGAATATCTTGGCTCCAGGAGCCCCTTGCAACCAAAGGAAGGGCCAGGCAGGTCCCGGCTGCCTCCATGGGGATACAGGGACAGGCTGCGGTGGCTGCGAGGAGCGGGCGGCGTTTGCACTAAAGGTGGGGGTTAATGCAGCGGAGCCACTGGGGCAGGAGGGAGTTTGGGAGGAGAAACGCCCTGATCGGGCTGTGTGAGACCTGTAAGGCAATTAAAGGACAGCGCTTCCTCCCCCACCTTTCCATCACTTACTAAGGAGACAGCAGAGAGCAGGAAATTAAGAGGAGCTTGGAATGAAAGGCCGGGAGGGGGGCCGGCCACTGTGCGAGGGCGGCTGGGGGGTCTCCTTCCTGCTCAGACATTCGCTCCCCCTGCGGCATCTGAAGACAGGGGGTCTTGGGGCATGAGGGAGGGTCACTGTGAGCCCAGGAAATCCTCCGGAGAGGGGAAGAAGCTTCCCCTGGTACAACAGTGTGGAAATTGGTATCAGAGCCCGGATGTCTGAGGCGGGAGGATGCTCCCTTGCCTGCAGACCCGTCGGATCCTTGCAAGGAAAGCTAAGGATTTGGAGGGCTGGGTGGCGCCAGCAGATCCCTGCAGCCGGGAGCTGGCAGCGGCGGGGCGCCCGGATCGAGCCCTTTGCGCACGTGGCTCTTCATGGCGCTCGGTCTGCGGGCGGCACTTGAGCCTGCCCCGTGCGCTGGGTGGTCGCGGCGGCCCCGCAGCTGCTCCATGCTGGCAGAGACGCTGCTCTTTGTCCCTTCGCCTGGGAAGCTCCGGCCCCGTGGGAAGCGACTTAGTGGCGGCGACGGATCTGGGTGAAGTGGCCTCTTCCCATGCAGCCGCGCTATCGATAGGGGATCGCGTGACCGCGGCTTCCCAAGCCCTTCCCGGCCTCCTGCCACCCGCTTCCAGCTGCTCCGCAAGGCTCCCTTAGGAAGCGGCGCTGCTCGACCCCTGTCCTGGAAGCGAGTGGCGTAAGGAGCGCGGGGACACGGGGACGTCGGGGAGGGCAGGGGTGGCCTCTATCCCCAAAACACCACAGGGAGGGCGGGCAGGGTCTGTGCAGAGCCGGGACGGGGACGCGTTTCTGGGTTCTGAAATCCCCTGCTGCATCTGCCGCAGGTCCCGCAGCCCTCGGAGCCTCCGGCCGCTCCGGCCCTGCTGCCTGTCCCAGCTGGCACCTCAGGCTGCATCTGGCTTTTTAAAGGAGCTAATGAAGGATAGAGGCAATTAGAGGGGAAAATTGATTAAAACCTAAATCGGGGGAGGGGGGGATTGCAAATGGCCTTGACCTTTTCCAGCAGCAGTGGGGGATGTGGAGTAAGGGCTGCTCCAAGACAGACACTTTGATAAGGGAGAGCGACACCGCGGAAGGGCCGAGCCCGTCCTGCTGACCTGGCACCCCCGCAGCGGGAGCTGCCGCTGGAGCAGAGCCGGCTCCCTGTGCACCCTGCCCTGCTGCCATGGGCGCTTCCCCATGAAACCCCCTGGCTGTGTCTCCCTGTGTGGCTGCAGCTTCCTGGGCCAGCGTCAGGCCCCGCGGGGCAGAGCGCAGCTGTCCCCGGCCCCTGGGCTGGGACCGCTCCGGCTCCAGCAGGTAGATAAGGCTCCAGCTGCTCCCTTATCAGCTGCCCCGATCCCACTTCAGCATCCTGACCTGTCCGCTGCAGCTGGCACCGATGGGTTGGTGTTTGTAATGAGTGCTCCTGGAGGTGAGATGCACCTGGCACCGTGTCCGGAGTGTCACCCACCACGTACCATGTCTGAGGTGTCACCTGCCATGCTCCATGTCCAAGGAGTGTCACCCTGCAGTGATGCTGAGGTGTGTCCCATGCACTGGGGACATGATGCACCATGTTTGGGGGTGTCACCATTCAGCCATACTGAGGGGATGCCCTGTGCACTGGGGACATCGTGCACCGTGTCTGGGGGTGTCACCCTGCAGCGATGCTGGGGGGTGTCCAATAAATGGGGGACATTGTGCACCATGTTTGGGAGCGTCACCCTGCAGTGATGCTGGGGGGGTGCCCTGTGCATTGGGACACCGTGCACCGTCCCTGGGGGTGTCACCCGAGGGGCGTCCCGTGCAATAGGGACATGGTGCACCGCCGCCTTGCCGCGCCCGCCCGCACTCGCCTCCGCCCTCCCGTGCCCGCCCGCGCCTCTCTCACGCCGCCGCAGCGCGCGCGAAACGCAGAGCCGAGGGCGGCCCGCCCCCGTCGCGCCGCTATTGGCCGAGGCGGCCGGGTGGGCGGGGCGGCGGCAGCGACACGTGTGCGCGGACCAGGAAGTGGCGGCGGTGCCGGGCGGTGAGCGGGGCCGGGCGCGGGGCCGGGGCGTCGGTTCCGGCCCGGGCGGACCCGGTAGCGGGGCTGGGGACCCGGTTGGGGCCCGGGGTGCCCCCCCCCCGTCCGAAGCCTCCCCCGCTTTCGGTGGTGGGGGTCACAGTCCAGGGGCTGGAGGGTCCCCGGGGGCCTGCTCGGGGTCCCGGCGGGTGCTCGGGGTCCCCAGGGGGTGCTCGGGGTCCCCGGGGGGTGTTCGGGGTCCCCGGCGGGTGCTCGGGGTCCCCAGGGGGTGCTCGGGGTCCCCGGGGGGTGTTCGGGGTCCCCAGGGGGTGTTCGGGGTCCCCGGCGGGTGCTCGGGGTCCCCGGGGGGTGCTCGGGGTCCCCGGGGGGTGTTCGGGGCGTTGCGGGCTCGGGCGCCCCCCTCGGGGGGCTGCCTGCTCCCCGTGCGGGTGCCCCCCCCGCAGCAGGGGCTTGGGTGGCCCTTGGGGGTCCGGGGGGGCGTCCCTGGGGCTCCCCCGTCTGGGGTCACGTCCTGGGGCCGCCCGGTTGAAGGTGTCGGGCCCGGGGGCGGTGGGAGCCGGGGCGGTGGGAGCCGGGGCGGTGGGAGCCGGGGCGGGG
This sequence comes from Nothoprocta perdicaria, assembly GCF_003342845.1. Taxonomy (NCBI): domain Eukaryota; kingdom Metazoa; phylum Chordata; class Aves; order Tinamiformes; family Tinamidae; genus Nothoprocta; species Nothoprocta perdicaria. Next base: position 1,098,509 of record NW_020455060.1, read on the forward strand.
GGAGCCGGGGCGGTGGGAGCCGGGGCGGTGGGAGCCGGGGCGGGGGGCTGCCCGGGGCGGGGGGCTGCCCGGTCCTGAGGGTGCCCCGTGCGGCAGGCGCGGCCGGGCACCATGCTCGCCGGGCGGGCGCCGCCGCTGCAGGCGCTGCTGGGCACCGGCCTCACGTGGGGCCTCACGGCGGCCGGCGCCGCGCTCGTGTTCGTCGTCTCCAGCGGCCAGGTGGGTGCCCGGAGCCCCGGGACGGGACGGGGGGGCCGAGCGGGAAGCACCTCCCTTGCGCTGCCCTCCGCGTTCCCGGAGTGGGAAACGGTGGCCCCGGAGCTGCATGGAAAACCGCCCTGCCCTTGGGATGCACTGGGAGCCCATGGGGATGCAGAGCCCGCAAGGACCTGGAAGCGCATCCTGGGTGCGAGGACAGGGATGCGCATGGAGCAGCGCCCTGCTCCCTGTGACCCGCTCCCATTCCCGTCTCCGTGGTGGGATCCAGGGCAGGCCCTGCTCTGGCCTCGAGCCAGACGACGCTCCTGGTTTTAAAGCCCTCTCGCATCCCCAAATTAGAGGCCCGTGTTGCTGTTGTGCTCGGAATTGCTCCGCAGCATTTATTATTGATGTCTCTTTGATGATTTATGCAGGAATTCTTCGCTAAGCGAGGTTCCCTTTGCAGCCGCGTGTTGGCTTCCCTTCTGGGGGAGGGGAACGTGCTAAAGAAGGGAAAACTGCGGAGGGGGAAGCGGAGAGGGAAGCAGCGGGATGTGCTGGGATCCGGGAGGCCTTGCGGGGCGGCCCTGCCGCTTCCCGCCTGGTGCCTGGCCTTTCCCGGGATGCGGCTCTCCCGGGCGCGGAGCATCCTGCGGCAAAGGGCAGGAAGGGGCTGCCCTTGCTCCGTGTCCGGGTCTTCCCTTGGTGCGGCTCCCGGCTGCCCCTTTGGTGTTTTGTGGTCCGTAACCCGCCTGTTTTCTCTTACCGACGTGTTTCTGTTTTTCCAGAGGCGGGTGCTCGACGGGAGCTTAGGCTTTGCTGCGGGGGTAAGTGCAATCGCTCTTGGTGCTCTCGTGCGTGAGGAGCGAGGGCAGGAGAGACCCCCAGGGCTGCTGCTCCTTGCTCCCGGCTGCTCCCTGCCCTCCTGCAAAGCCTGGGTGCTGGGATCTCTTTGGAGGGGGAATGAAGACCCGGGGGCTCCGAACCCAGGGCATCCTTCCCTAAAAAGGCTCCTGGATGCTGCAGGTGCCGGTTTCCCCGCATCCCTGTCCCCAGTGCTGCAGCGCCTTGCAGGTTTTCCTGGCTGCTCCTCCCTCTTTACAGCCAGGAAAACCATAGCTCTCCTGCTCTTCCAAACACCTGGAACAAAACGACCCTGTTAAACAAGAGTCTGCCTTGGTGGGTGAGGAAAAGGAGTAGAGAGCTGAGTTTGCTTCGAACGTCTTCTCTGGGAATGCAACTGGGGCTTGCTAGGGATGTGAATAGTTGGATTCATCTATTGCAGCAGGTTCTCAGCTCATCTTTTATAAATGCAGCGCTTGTGTTGGGAATTGCTGAGTCCAGATTTGCTGTTTTATTTTCATGCAGTTTCCCCTCAAAAGGCACAGCTGGGTCTGAACCCGCTCTCGTCCCTTGCGAGCACCTCAGAGCCCCTTCTGCAAAGGGGGTGACGCTGGGGAGCCACTGCCGGGGCGGCACGAGGGGCGGCTCCCACCTCTGCGGTGACATCGATGGGGACATCGATGGGGACATCGCCCTCCTGGGGTGGCAGGGGAGGGAGGCACCGTGACTGGGACACAGGACACGTGCTGGCACCCTGGGGCTTGGGGAGCAGGGGCTGCAGCCCCTGCCCTGGGTGCAGAGCCCTCCTGGTTGCAGCCATGGTGCAGCATCCGTGTCTGCATGAGCATCCTCCCGTGCCCACAAGATAGTTCAGGTATCGAGGCACAAATCCTCGCAAAATTCCTCGGCAGGCTGCCAGCGATGTGCTAGATCCCAGCTGGGATGCGAGCGAGGGTACGGAGCAGCCCTGTGCCCCCTAGGGCATCCCAGCCCCTCTGGAATGCAGAGGAACGTGTGACGAGCTGTGTCCGTGCTCGGCAGGAGCCTGGGCTGCAGAAGCCTCCCGGGCACGTGGCCGGAGCCGCTCCGGGATCAGGGATCGCTCTGGGACCAGGGATCGCTCCGGGCTGCCGCGCGCTCTGTGTGTGTTGGCCGGTTTCCTCCCGTCAAAGGAGAAAACAGGATGTGGAGCTGCCTGTTGTGAAGCTCCCTGGGCTGTTCTCGCTCTTTTTCCTCCCCGTAGAAGGTGCTTCCTCGTCCTGCGCTTGCCGCGGCGTCGCTCTGATCGGGGCCCTTGCTGGACGGGTTTGTGGGGAAACACCGATGTCTCTAATGTAAATCCTAGGCAAATACGTGCGGCTGGTTCTGCAAGAACAGGGAGGCAAAGCTCCACTTCCTCTCCTCTTTATCTGTGATATCGGTTCTTTGAAATTCAGTCTTCTCTCATTAAATCCCGCTTTTGTTCGGTCCGAGCCAGCAACCCTCCTTCCTCTGCGCTTCGAGACACGTAGTTCTCTCGAAGCCTGTTCTGGCTCTTAGCGCGGCACCCCTGGCACTGCCGTTGTCCCCAGGGACGTGTGCGATGCCATCGGGACCACCTGCGAGATGTTTGAGTTGGGCTGCTTGAAATCCCGTATGTGCAGTGCTCCGTGGGCTCTGAAAATGGAGTTATCCTGGTAGCTGCTATCCTGGTAGCTGCTCGTCTGCTCATCCCTGGCGCCGCGGAGCCGGGAATCGCTGCCGCCTTCTCGGCAAAGGTGCCGCCATTCCCGGGCCAGCCGGGCAGGCATCACGTGCCTGTCCCTGTTCCCGTCTCCATCCCTGGTGTGACGAGCTCGGGAGCCCCGGGAATGCTGCCGGTGCCACAGGGAGCCCCAGGAATGCTGCCCGTGCCACGGGGAGCCTCTGGTATGCTGTCCGTGCCGCAGGGAGCCCCGGGAATGCTGCCCATGCCATGGGGAGCCTCAGGAATTCTGCCTGTGCCGCAGGGAGCCCCGGGAATTCTGCCTGTGCCACAGGGAGCCCCGGGAATTCTGCCTGTGCCGCAGGGAGCCCCGGGAATGCTGCCCATGCCACAGGGACCCTCCGCTCCCTTGCGTGTCCCCGCGGTTCCCGCCGGGCGCGGAGCCTCCCTACCCCAGTCCCCTCTCCGGGAACGGGCCAGAATGGAGAGTTTTCCCTGCTCCAGCCTCGGAGCTGCTCCGTTTCCATGGAGACCACGCTTCAGTTTCTTGGGCATCTGATGTGGAATTCTGGCTTTTCTCTTAAATCTCGATATTCTTAAATAAAAGCCATATTTATTTATTTATTTCAGATGATTGCTCTTCTCGCGGCTTGAGCCCAGAGGTGCTGGCTCTGCCTGGGCAGCAAGAGGAGGAGGAGGATGCCCATGTAGGTGCTGCTGCCCCTTCCCTGCAGCCCCGCGTGGCTGGTCCTGGCCGTTTGCTCCCTGTTTTCTCATTTCCCTTTGTCCCGAGCACCAGCCGTGCCAGGCGTCAGATATTCCCTTTCAGTGCTGCTTGAAACGGCATCAGCAATTCACGTTGGTCTTCTGAGGCCACTTGTTGTGGAGCCTTAATGAAGTCAAGCTAAGGAATTTGGCAGGCAAAATGTCATCAGAGCCTCTCATCTTGCGTTTTTCTTTCCCGCCTTGCCGATGGGAATCTCCCTTTGCTCTCTAAGAGGCTTTGCTTTTCTAGCACCGCACATCATTAGGATGGCAGGGTCTTTGAAGCCTCCGTGCTCGTGTCATCGGCCCCATGGAAGCGTGACAAGATCTGCTGCGTGCAGGGGATTATTTCTGGTTTCTTTGTGTGCAGGGAGAGCCGAGGGTGCCCGAGAGGACATGGGCAGAGCTGGGGCAGCGCCGGAGGGTGCCAGGCACCCTGCATGGGCAGGTCCTGCTGCCAGTGGCCTCGGAGTATTTCCAGCAGTTGTGCTGGACACGGAGCCCTGGATTCGCTCGTCCCGCTGTGACTGTGCTGGCTGCTGCCGGAGCAGGGAGGGATCCAGCAGCGATGTGGCTGCTTTGTCCTGCTCCTGTCGGCACGAGGCAGCGGGGTCTGGAGCCCGCCTCAGTCTTTCTCCAGGCTCCATCTCGCGACCGTGCCCGTGCCTGTGGCTGCAGCACCCTTGCTAGCCAGGTAGGGAGGCAAAACAAATCCCCTCTTGTCTTCTGGGCTGCTCGTCCCTGCCTCGTGGGAGCAGCTGCCCTCTCTGCTTAGGCTCACGGAGCCCAGGGAAGGGTTTGGGCTCCCTCTGCGCCCCCCATCCTGCCCTCTGCGCCGCTGCAGCCTGGAGCTTTGCGGTGCCCTTGCACTGGGTGCAGGAGCATGGAGGCTCCGTGTGGAATTTGCAGGAATGGGAGCTGGTGGCGCCGGGATTGCCGCTGCCCTGGGGCCCGGCTGCGTGAGACGGCAGGCGCCGTGCGGGCGCTCGCGGCCGCCCGAGTGGCCTCGTATTTTATTTATGTGCGCGGAGCCAAGGCAGGCGTCCTGCCTCGTGCGCGGAGCCGGCTCCCGGGAAAATGGGAAACTCGGATTCTGCCTTTACCGCCATCCTGCTGTGCGGTGGTGCTGGCGTGTGGAGCCCTGTGCTCCTGTCTGCGGTGGGGCTTTGGATGCACGAGATGGAGCCTTCGGGCTCGGTGCATCTGCAAAAAGCTGTGGATGAGAGACTGGCCCCCGGGCAGGGCTCCAGAGCTGGGAGGTGCAGCCGGCTGGGCACGGGGAAGGGGCACAGTGGGGCTTCCCTTGGGGATGCAGCTTTCGCACGGGCTGCTTTTCTGGCCACGTGCATCTTCCCTGGAGAAAGGCAATAGAGGAGGCAGCTCCTGGAGGCAGCGCTGACAGATCCCTGGAGGAGACGGGAGATTCCCAGAGTCTCACGTGAAAATATGCCGGGTGCTCAAGGACCCAGGAGCTGGTGGGAGCTCGCGGGGGACCTGCTGCTCCGAAGGAGGGAATGCTGGAAGGGGAAAGCTTGGAGAAGCAGCAGGACCAGCCTGGTGCAAGCAACTGCCAAGGGGAGCATCCCGGCCCCGTTCCCTGGAGATGTCCCTCGGCAGGGATGCGAGTGGAGCCGCTGCAGCCGTGGGCTCCATCAGCCCTTCTCCCTTGCACAACATCCTGCTTTTCCATCTTCTCTTGAGCCGTTTGCAGCCTGCAGCCGGCGCCTTTGGGGGACAGAAACAGATTGCGACAGCTCCGTGTTAACTGGTCTAGTTGTCACAGCAGGTGGGGGGAGACGCTTAATAAACGTAGGAACGCCCGGGAAAAGCGATTAGTATCGTGTTTACGGAAAGGGATAATAAAGCTGTTGTTGGGACGGAGTGCGCAGCCAGATAATCGTATTAACTCGACGCTTATAAGGCCTTTCAAATAAGGTTGTGGTCCGAGTTGGACAATTAGGGAGACTTGCAGTTGGGTGTGATTTATCCTTTAATGAGCTCGCTGGCAGCAGCTCTTTGTAACGCTGTGCAGGAAGGGCTGCCGAGGGGAACGTGGTGCTGCGGGAGGGCAGCCGGGCGCCGCCAGGGCCTGGGGCAGACGCTCCTGCAACGGGGCCGGGACGGGCGGCGAGCCGGGATCCGGGATCCGGGCTGCGTGCAGGGCTCTCCTGGCCGGAGCTCCTGGACTCCCTGCTTGCTCCTCTGCCCTCCTCCAACCCTCCTTGTGTAGCTGTTACATTCCCACTCTCCCCAATCCCGGGATCCTCATTCCCTTTGAGCATGGAGAGGCGGCGGTCCCTCCACACCAAAACACACAGGAATAACCTGCTCTTCCCCCTCGGCTCGTGCGGGCAGCGGCGGGAGAAGCCGCAGCTCTTTGGGGCAGCTCCCAGCTGGGTCCTGCTCTCCCAGAGCCCGGGAGCGGTGGGAGCATCGGCTCCGGCACTAACAGGAGGCTGAGCACTGCCATGCCTCTGTTTTCCGCGGGGAAACGATATCTTAACGTAAGATGACAATATAATTTTGCAAAGCCTTTCCCTGTTGCTTGTATTTCCATGTTGGGTGTGTGGTTGTCTGTTAAAGGGGGTGGCATTTGAAATACGAAGTTTGACAGCTGTGCCCAAGTCTAACGTGACAGCCCGCTTTCTTCTTACTCATAGCGAGTTGCAATTTATGCAATCCCCCCGGGACTGGTGTCTACAGCAATAGGCCTCTCGCTCCTTCTTTTGAAAATGATTTAAAATGCAGTAGCTTATTACGCACTTCTCTTCCGCAGGCGAATGCCTGTGCAGGGAGGCCGGGAGGAGCAGGATCCCTCCTGGATCCTTGGAAACAGGCTGGCTCCAGCTCTGCAGAGCGGGCACTGGGCCAGCCCATCCGGGACTATCCTGATCCCTGATCTGGGGCTCACATCCCTGATTTTGAGCTCGTGTCTTGCCCCAGGGTGTAACGTGCATGTCCAGGGCTCTGGCTCCGGGCGCTATCCGGGATTCTTTCCTGCCCCTCTGGAATCCGCTTGCTGGGTTTGCCATGGGCCTGGAGTGCTAAAGGCAGCAAGGGGGACGTTGGTGGCACTGCCGTGTCCCCAGCCCTCCCGTGGTCAGAGGGCACCTGCTGCTGCTGCCTGCACGTGCCCTGCCTTGTAAACCTCAAAACTTAAATTGCAGCAGACTGGTTGGTTTTGTAGAGCCTGGCCAGCCCAGCGTGGGAATGAGGTTGCTCTGTTTGCTTGTGGATGTCGTGCTGTGAAATTTGCAGTCTGTATCCCGTCTCGCGAGATAAATCCGGGGCTTGAGGAGGTATCCGGGGGATGCAGGGACACGTTGGTGCTGGGGTGGAGAACTCGCTGCTCTCGGATTAGTCCGTGCAGGTGCTCGAAGCAGGATGCTCATAGTGACCCTTGGGTGGGGGAAAGGGCCCGGGGTTTTGGCTCGCTGCATCCTCCTGCAATTCCCTGCTCCCTGCTTTGCATAGGGATGATTGCATAGGGAGATTTCTCCTTGCTCAGTGCCACGGGGAGCCTTTCCAGGGGCTTCCATAGCCCGATCCTGGAGTGGTGGGAGACCTGTGGTGAGGGAGTCCCGGGGCTGTGGTTATTGATAATCTCCTGTTGAATTAACCCAACCTGCCGTGCTTCGTTTTCCCTTTGGCTTTTTCTCTTTTCTCATTTTCTCTCCCCCCCTTTTTTTTTTTTTTCCCCCTTGGCTCGGAAGTCTAGTTTGGTGAAAAGTAATGGAAAAACTCGCTTCCCCGTCCGTGAGTGATTTGTTCCACCAGGAAGCCGGTTTTAATGTCACTATTAAGGTTTAATGATCGTGTTCCTGCCAAGTGCAGGGCTGTCACCAGCCGGAGCGCGTTCGGCAGGAGGGCCGGCCGGGCCGGGCTCTGCGGCACCGCCGAGCGCCGTGCCGGGAATGTCGCAGGGATTCCGGGAATGTCGTAGGGATTCCGGGAGCAAGAGGGACCCTCCTGCTGCAGCGAGGGGGGAACATGTGGCACTGGGCACGTGTGATGGGGCCCCCCGGGCTCTTCCCTTCGCACACCAGCCAGGGTGGCCTTGGGTTCTGCTGCTGTCACCGCCTCGCTGAGCGAGCCTGAGAGCTGCTTTCTGCTCCGTGCCTCAGTTTCCCCCTCATAAAAGACCCAGCCCTGCCCAGCAAGCAGCTTTCATGCTTACTCGCCGGGTCCCTGCCAGGGCACCCGTTGCCGTGTTCTCATGCGCACGTTGTCTGTCTCGTAGGTCATGTTGGCAGCCTCTTACTGGTCCCTCCTGGCCCCGGCCATTGAAATGGCTGAGGAGTCTGGAAGCTTCGGAGCCTTCGCCTTCCTCCCCGTGGCTGTTGGCTTTGTCCTGGGCGCAGCTTTCGTCTATTTTGCCGACCTGCTCATCCCCGTGCTGGTAAGTAGATGTTCAAGCCTCCTTTCCCTCCTACCTTAATCCAGTTTTCTCTTTGTGGCGACGTTGGGATTTATGGAGCCTGATGCGTTCCCTGCAGCGCGGAGCCGGGAGGGGGGACGCTGCCTTCGGGGAACATCTGGCCATGGGGCTCCGGTGACACCTCCTGTGGCCACAGGGCTCCCCTGCCACCTCCTGCAGCTCCCCATGCAACAGAGCTTGGTCACACGCTGCCTTCTGTCCCCGATTTAGTGACACTGCTTTTGTGATTCCCAGTGTGGCCCGCCGTGCTGAGCGTGGCTTTAGGCTGTCTGCTCGCTTCTTTTCCTGCTCATCTCGTTTTTTCGCACTTGTGGCTTTGTTCTTCTCGCTGGCGAAGCTTTCCAAGCTGTTCAGGTGTGACCTTCTGCCTCGGCCCAGGGGTTTGATTTGCAGAGCTGCCGCTCTTCGGAGCGTTTCCAAATTGAATGAGCCATCCCCGTGTCACAAGAGCGTTATTAAAATATAAATAAATCAAAAGCTGTTGCGCTCGTGGAGCTGAAAAACATATGAATGTCTTAGCAGCCTTTAAGAATAGCTCCACAAACTTCCAAAGATCGATGGTTTTTTTGTAATGGAAGGGGAGGTTATTTGTGAGAAGGGTTTCTGCAAAGTGCAAGGTTCCCATTTGGGGACCCGTTGGCAGCACCGGGGGGCCGTTGCTGCCAACCCTGGCCCTCGGCTCCCGTTTTCGGTGCCCGGGTGTCCCGCTGGCCGCTCGCGGGCTGAGCGCCCTGTTTGCTCAGCTGCTGCAGCTGGCACTTCCCAGCGCAGCAGATAAGCGGCTGCGGCGCCCGGCCCGCTCCCGGCCAGCGCTTCGGGATGTGGGGAAGGATTTTGGGCTGGGAAAGGGGATTCTCGTGTTGCAAAGAGCAATGAGGTGATGCTGGCGGCCGGAGCGGGGGCAGCGAGGGACCCGCTCCTGCCACCCTCGCCCCGGGATCCGCCCGGGATGGGGTGATGTTAGGGATGCCCTGCAAGGAACGTGGGGAGCGGTGGAGGCTGCACCCGCTGCCCGGCCGAGAGGCAGCCCCGGGGCTCCGGGCACAGGTGACACTGGCTCAAAAAGGACCTCCCTTGGGGTTCCTCCTTGGCGTTTACTGGTCACACAAGTGCTGAGCCCTCACATTCCCTTCAGGCCAGGCCACTTTGGGTGAGACTGAGCTGAATTCCCGAGGGGCTGGCAGTGCCGGCCGCCCTGCGCGCCCGGCGCCGCTCCGGGACGGCTTTGCTGGGCAGCAACAGGCAGTAAAAGCCCTTGCCGAGCCCTTCCCGTGGGCGCTGCGTGCGGCAGCCCCCCCGGCTCTCCCCCGTGGGAGCCGGTGGTCAGCGAGGCCCCGGGTGTTTGCGGAGCTGCGCGGCGGGAGGGTTAATCCCCCAGGACAAACTGCTTAATGATGCTGAACAGGCGCAGTCATTAAATTCCTCGCAGAAGACAGAGCTAATCTATTGCATCTTTATCATCATCGCCGTTTCCCTGCTGGAAGCCTGCAACGTGTTTGCTCGTCCTCTCGCTGCTGGTACGGGGTGGCAGATGCCAGCCCAGGAGAGAAACCGCAGGCGAGAGCGAGACCGGGGCCAAATGGACCCCAGTGCATCTACGAGGGTCTCGCCTTTATTTTGGCACCCACCTCCGTGCACACAAGGTGCTCCAACCAAACCCCATATTCCCACATTTTGGATCTGGTCGCTGCCTGGAGCAGCTCCTGGGAGCAGGAGCTCTGCGCTGGTGGAGCAGGATGGGGGACACGGAGCGCTGCGCTTGGAGCACGGTCAGGCTTCGTATCCGCTTGCTCTGCCTCCAGGCTCCCCTTTCCTCGGGAGCTTTGTTCTGTGTATGGAGAGCGGCAGCTGTCGGGGCGATCCCGGAGTTGGGAGTTGCTGCCGAGCAGCCTCCCATGGGATGGGGTGAGCAGGGAACGCCGCTCGGAGCGCAGGGCGCTCCTGCAGGCACCGTCCTCGCTGCGTGTTTTTCTTGTCAGCTCCGCACAGGGCTTGTTTTTCCTGAGCTCAGAGCAAATCAATGAAGCGACATGTGATGGGCAGCCTGGGCTGCAGGTTTAAAGCGAGCAGTAGCCAAAGTGGCCCTAAAAGCTCGTCCGGGTGCTGGAGCAGGGGCCGGGGCCGGGGTTCCTTTTGCTCCTGCATTGGGGTCTAATGGGCCGGCTGGAGCTGAGGAGCGCGGGGGATCACGGCCAGCAGGACGGGTTTGCACGAGGGGCTGCATCTGGTTAACATGCTTGCAAATGGAAACCTGCCTTGTTTCCCTGCCTTGTCCCTGCAGTGCTCCCCGGACACCTCGGAGGCACCGCCGCCGCCTCGCGCAGGGGGTTGCTGGCCTCGTAGATGCTCTCATCCCATGGGAGCTTGCCAGCTGTTGGGAAGGACGAGGGCTGGAACCGGGCGTCTCGCACAGCAGATTTTGAGTTATTTTTGGTGAGCTCTTGGGAGGGCCTTGAAGCCGATGAGCCGCCGTGCGAGGGGCTCTGTCCCGTTTGGAGCCGCGGTGCCGGCCGTGGTTTGGCCCCGGCTGCAGCGCGAGCATGTGGATAAATCCCGTTCTGAATCTGCAAGTCATGTGTGGGGGGAATTAAGCCCAAGGCCCCACGGCTTTAAGGCAACTGCAGGCTCCTTTCGGCGTTAAAAACGAGCAGAATCAGCCCTCGAGGCCTCCGTTTTGGGGAGGCTGCTGGAAATCAATTAATAGCGCATAGCTGGAGCACCAGGGCAACCAGATAGGCGATCGCTAACGCGCTGCGTACAGGTGCAAAGCGCGCCGTGATGCTCAGAGGGGAAAAACCGCCCCAGAAGCGGCCGCTGAGGGGTGGCGGGTCCCAGCGTCACGCCGAGGATGTCACGGTTGTCACCCGCGCTCCCGTCTGAGCCGCCTGGAGCTGCCTTTGATGGGTTAATCATTTCTTGCAGCGGTAAAAGCGCGCTGGGTCTTGGCGCTGGTATTAATTTATAATCGGAATCAAGGTTCCTCTTATGCAATTTGCCAATTCCTCAGAGGCATGCCCAGCAGAAGTTCCCTTTCTTAATACGCTTTTTCCTGCTCATCTGTGAGTCCTAGAAAGTTAATTAGCTGCACATCCTCACTGCAGTGGTAGGTAGCTTATTTCTCTTATTACTGAGCATTAACCAAGGGAAATGCCTGTGTATGTATTTTCAGGCTTATTAAATTCTCCGGCCTGGGCTCTAGGCTGCCCAGAGGCAGGCATAGCCACGGGGCTGGAGTTCCAGCCGTGTCGCAAGCTGCCTTGTATGGGAATTGTGCCCCAAATCCTAGGAAAGGGGTTAAATAAGCGGGGTCTGGCGAGGTGCTATTGTGGTTGGCTTTGTGTGAGGTGACCTTGCCCCTTTTTCCATGCAGCTGGGGCACAGCTGCATTGCAGAATGCCCCTCGCAGAGAGGCTCTGCCCCTTCCAGCTCCAGCACAACCCTGGAAATTGGAGCACCCGGGCAGGATGCAGCGAGGTGGCCCCTGGCATCCCGAGGAAGATGGGTAAAATAGGAGCTCTTGGGCTGAGCTGGAGAAGAGGGGAGATTTAAAGCAAAAGGGCAGGGAGGGAGGTACTAAGTTGCAATTATACTGATTTTTCAGAAGTGCTTTGTTTTAGGTATGGAGAAAAAATACTTACTTCCTTACTGTGCAATTTGCCGGCTGCTTTTAATCATAATTCTGTCTTATGCATTCAGTGTTTTTTTAAAAACCACTACCTGAAAGCCTTGAAGCGAGAGCTGCCCCTACTCCGCTTCAGGGCTGTTTTCCCACCCCGTGCCCATCAGGATCAGGTTTATAGGGATGGTTGCTAAGGGCCCCGGGGCCGTGAAGCTCCAACACCCGCAGCTCCCCGCGTGGCTCTGCTCGGACACCAGGGCTGGATCGGGAATTAGGAGGTGACAAAAAATCACTCTGTAAAAAGGAGCCGTGCACGAGAGAACCCGGTTGTGTTTGTGGTGTGTCGGGATGCTCCCGTGTGGCTCTGCGCCCCGGCCCTCTGCTCCAGGAGCCTGTGGGTGCCCTTGGGGCTCCAGTGCCGCTTTTCTGCGTGGGTTCTGCAGCGGGATGAGCGTCGGGAATGCGCGGGTTTTGCAGCGGGAACGCGCGGGGTTTTGCAGCGGGGTGCACGTCGGGAACGCGCAGGGGTTTTGCAGCTGGAACGCGTGGGTTTTGCAGCGGGATGCGCGGCGGGAACGCGCAGGGTTTTGCAGCTGGAATGCGTGGGTTTTGCAGCGGGATGAGCAGCCGTAACGTGGCACGGGGCTCCGCTCTGCGCCTCGGCCTCCACCAGCTGCATTTCAATTGCTGCTCGGGGCCTGGCCAGGAATTGTAAAGGAGAATAAATTTTGCAAGAAAAGGCATAATGGGATAACAGATCTCCTCCCCATATGGCAGAGGAGTTGGAGTGCTAGCAGGAAGAGGGATCTATTGTGAGGAGTGCATTGCCGGGAGAGACCATTCGCTTGCATCCTGGGCAGCATCCGAGTGTTTTGCTGACTGAATTTGCTCCCTGCCTTTTGTTATTCCTATATTGGAATATATTCCTTTTGTTATGTTAGGGCTCATGCCTGCGGGCAGCAGGAAGCAGCAAGAGCTGCCTCAGCAGCGGCTGCTTCTTGTGGATGCAGAGCCGAGCGCGGAGCCGGAGGGCTCCGGGTATGCGGCGCTCCCCGGAGCTGCACGCGCTTTCCCAAGGGATATTCTCCATGAATGAGCCTCTTCCTGGCTTTAGGAGTTGGCGAATGTGCTGGGTTTGCTCCGTGGGCGTCTGCCTTGGAGAGGAGCCGCCGGGAGCCTCTCGGTGTCCCCAGGGCAGGGACCGCTCGGCCTCGTCCCCCGCCTCGAGGCGCATGGGGGGTCACGAAGGGGGTTCCTCCTCCTCCTCCTTCCCAGCCTCTCTGCTCCCCAGTCCAATCCCTCCCGTTTTATCCAGGCCTGGAGCAGACAGACGAGGGCTCGCGCGGGCCGCGTGTCCCCGCGCCGCTCACCGCCGGGGTGTGAAAGTCTGCACCGCGTGTCACCTCGGCTCCCTTTTATCATGCTCTAATTACCCAGGAACCGGTGAGAGGGAGGTGATTTTAATCTATTATTCTCAGGCTTCAGAGCTAATGCAAACTGGAAAACTGAGTGGATGAGCCCAGGCTGCCTCTTTTGGGCTGTTTGCACACTCCGAAGGGACTCGTTTTGCTGCCTTCCTCGTACGTGTCCTTTAAGACCCATCAGGAGTTTATAGGTGAGCTGAATATCACGCATGTGAATAAATGGTTTTTAATGAGTGGTTAGATTCCAGAGAAGAAGATGCAAGCAGGAGAGGAGCAGCACCACAAAGACTTACCATTCTAGACTCAGATTTTGAGAACGCATTGAATTTTGCAGAGAAAAAACCTTTTTGGGTACCCGTTGGCTGTTGTTTTGCTGGGCTTTGTGTCATTCAACTGCAATCCAGCACCTGGAGCACTTAGCCTGGAAAACTCCGGGCAAGGGCAGCTCCTGGGGCTGGAGGAGGAGGAGGGGGCAGCGACATTCCCAGCCCGGGATTCAGCTGCCTCCGCTGAGACCCGTCCCCTGGGCAAGATTCATGGCCCCACAGCTTCCGAAGAACGGGAAATTGGTTAACGTCTCCCTGGGGGTAATTAGGCAGTTCCTTGTCCCTCGTTACACTGCTTCCCTGTAATGAATTGGCAATAAATTAATTGGGCTAGTTGATGAGAGGGAAGGGCCTCTCCTGCGGGTTCATCCCGCGCTGCTCTGGGAAGGTGTTCCCGGATTCCCGGCTCTGCCGCCGTCTCCCCTGGGATTTGGGGCCGGTTTGGTCGCCGTTTTAGGTGACTTGCAAGGCTTGCAAAAGAGCAGCAGCAGCCGCAGGGCCGGGGAGAAGGTGCCACGTCCAAGGGGTGAGGTTTGTCTCCTGGGGACATCACTGCTCGTCACCAACCCCGGGGGGACCCATGTCCCTGGTGGCCCCGTCCATGGAGCAGCCGCCAGCCTCCGCTTGCTCTTTGCCATTAATTCCCTCCACGCTGTTAGCAAATCATTATGGAGAAATATTGTGTAAAAATGAGCTGTTAATTGAAGTTTTGTTTGCTTTTTCTTTTTTTTTTTTCCCTTTTACTGTTGCAAAAAGCCTTGCATAAGAAAGGACTGTAAAAGGGCACGTTGCCGCGTTACAAATACACAGGCTGGGGGGAAGGCGGCAGGGAGGAAAGATGCAAAACTGCTCTTGATTAGGCTGTAATGAGCATGTGGAGAGAAGGCGCTCGTTAATCCCATCCGAGGCTCCGAGGTTTATTGCTAACAATTAAAATCGGGAATCGCCAGAGTGAGCCCAATCCTCCTGCGTGCAGGGCACGTGTCCCGGCGGCTCTGGCTGCTCCCATGGGATTATCCAGGCGTTTTATGTGGCTTGGGGTGGGATTGCTCCCCGTGGTTGCAGCTAAAGGAACTTAGACATCTACGATTCTGTGTGGAACCTGATTTTTTCTTTCTCTTTTTCCTCTTTCCCTCTATGTATGGAGGGTTTCCTCTTGGGGAGGAAGGAAAGGGGATGCAGTATTGTGCCCCTTCCTATATCCTTGATGGAGAAATGACTTTTTTTGTGGGTTTGGAAGGGAGATGAAACTTGTTTGCTGTGAAATTTTGCTTGGGGGAAGCTGTTCCTGCAATAAGTGAATTTTCTGGTTGTGTTACAAGGCGGCTCTGAGCTTTCTGGTGGCAGGGGGTGGACGAGCCCTGGCCCTGGCTGTTACCGAGATGGGCTGTGCTTGTTTTGCAAGGGATTTATTTATTTTTCCTGGAGTATGTGGAGAAAGCAGCAAAAATATTAGCGAGCTCTTGTTTTTGCAAGCGCAGAGGTTACGGAAACGTCCTGCTTTCTGCCATGCAAAACACTGCTGTTGCAAAACAGCAAGTTTTGCAACGAGCCCCCTGGGCTTCGGCCAGCGCCGCGCCGGCCACCCCTTCCCCCGGCTGCCAGCAACATTCCTGCTGGATTTTCCCTCCTGGAAAGCCCAAAGCCCTGAGCGAGACGTGCCGACAACACAAACCCACTCACAATAGGAACGTGGGCCAAAAATATGGATTTTTGTGGCTCTCCATCCCGCCCTGCTGCGCGGTGCCCTCTGGATGCTCTCTGGCATCTCGCCCCTCTGCTATCCCAAAATCCGCCGCCCGAGGCGGGTGCTTTTGCCTCGGGATGGCTGGGGGATAGAGGGTCTCGTGCTGGGCCTGCCGCAGATGCACGCGTTGTCCCCGGGCCCGTGTCACAGGTGTCCCTGCTGTCCCCACGGCCCTGCTCCGCGGTGACGCAGCGCGGCCGGGATTCATCCCTGGCGCCCGAGGGACAGGGACGGCGCCTCCCCTTGCACTCCAGCAGAATTAGGAGTTATCAAAGTGGCTGATGATTAGCAGGGAATAAAATGTACTTGCAGTAATGCTGCATTAGCTACAGATAAACTGATACCAGCTGCCTTTGCGTTCCTGAAGCGGCTCTGCTTCCAGTTGTTAGGGGAGGATTCTGGGGTCGGGTCGTGCCAGCTGCGTCCTGGCCACGCAGGGCTGCTGGTGCCCACCCTGGGCCCAGCTTTCCCTGCATTTTGCTCCATGCACCCCGTTCTCCAGCACATTAGGGGTTCGTCGTCTCCTCGGGGGCTCCTTGGCAAACCTGCAAGAATTGGAGTCTCCGGCCTCGGAGCAGCACCCGGATTGAGCCGGCACCTCCATCCTCCCGTGCCGTCCTGTACGTGCACGTATGTCCGTTGATAAGAGGACACATCCCGCCCTTGAGCTGTCTCCTCTGGGCCGGCTCCTGCTTTCCCGTAACCGGGTGCTGTCATGCTGAGAATGAGAATATTCGCTCGGGTCCCGACGCAGGTGCATTTGTGCAGCCGCTCACAGGGCTGCACCCGGCCGGGTTTCCTCCTGCCTTTCTCCTGCCTCTTGCGGGTGTTTGGGGCTGCCTCGAGTTGCTGGTTTTCTTCAAGATCATCTTCAGAGTCTGCCAGGTAGGAAGCCCCAGCCCAGCACGGCTGCCTATTTTTATTCTTAATACTTTTTAACACAAAAAGCCCCCAGAAACTGTATTTTTAAGCTGTATTTTGGCTCTGGAGAAGCAGGAGGAGCCAAGTGGCACCGTGGTGCCCGTTGCCCTCGTGCTCGCCCAGAGGGTTGCGCGGGAGCCCCACGGGGACGAGCGAGCCCTTGGTATCCAATACAATCCAATAACAAAACGGTTGTATTTGTGCAAGCGGCTGCTCTAAGACAGCTAAGTAATTTCCAGGGGAACTCTCTTTTTTTCCACACGCTCCTGTTACACGTTTTTTGCATACTAATCCATATACGAGCCTTAGAGGTGGAGGTTTGCTGCTTTAAGCGCAGCCCTTGGCTTTGTCACCAGAGGTGGCCCGGGCGCTGTGCCCGTCACCGGGGCTGCGGGGCTCCCCGCGCCGCCTCTTTGGCCATGTTATTGCTTCCTGCTCTCTGCTCCGTTATCGCGTTTTCTCTTTTAATAAGCGTGAAGCGAGAGCCTCCGGGCACCATCAAGCCCTGGCTTATTACTGCCTCTGCGTCTGTGTTTGTGTTCGCGGGCTGACAAGTCAGAAACATTTCTCTCTTGCCTTTAATAAGGTGGTAAAGTTCACGCCGGCTCTTTTTCCTGCTGCCGCTCGCGCCGTGCGTGTCGATGCATCAAACCGCTCGTTTCCACCCATCCGGGGAGCCTCTCCTGGAGACGCCAGAGCACTTAGTGCGTTAAAGGTGGTAAAGGATGGAGAGCAGAGTCCTTGACCTCCCGGAGCGCACGAGTGACCTGCGCCCGGCGAGCCCGCGGGGTCGGGGTGGCCCTGATGTGCT
Organism: Nothoprocta perdicaria; assembly: GCF_003342845.1. Taxonomy (NCBI): domain Eukaryota; kingdom Metazoa; phylum Chordata; class Aves; order Tinamiformes; family Tinamidae; genus Nothoprocta; species Nothoprocta perdicaria. The sequence goes on from NW_020455060.1 coordinate 1,115,285, forward strand.
GGGAGGGTGTTCCAGCCTGAGCCCTGCTGAGCTCCTAGCAGAGGACACGTCCTTCCCATGGCAATTGCAGGATGCTACGGGGAGAGGGGCTCGTTTCCATATGGATTGGCGGTAGATGGGTGCAGGTTTTGGCAGCGGGAGCAGCATCTGCCCGTTGGGCACGTGTGGGATGCACGGGGAGGCAGGACCCGTCCCTGCTCTCTACGCGGGTGACGTTTTCCTCACGTGCTTGTTGGGAAAGGCTCTGGAAGGTCACGGAGCTCCCCTTGCAGCTCTGCAAACAGAAAGCGGCTCCGCGGGGCCTCCCGTGTCCCAGAATCGTTTTCCTCCATGTCTTCCTGCCCAAGCCTCTCGCCGCATCAGGCTGTTGGAAGTAATCAGCCCCCGTGGTTATTTCAGCTAGCGCTAATTAGTGCCATGAACTAATTAATGGGGGTTGATTTTCCTCTTCTCTTTCTAATGCTTTTTTAACCCACGGACGCATTCCAATTAAGGGACCCATGCAGGGACCCGGCTGCAATGACTCAGAGCACTCGCAGCTGGAATAAACCGTGTGCTTTGCTGAAGGTCACCAATCCTGCTGCAAATCCCCGTGCCCGCCGGCGGGGACACGGCCTGGCCTCACGACGAGCACCTGAAGCGTCTCCCACGTTGGTGCTGTGCGAGCAGGTCGGTGGGTGCTGCTGGATGCACCGAGAGCGGCAGTGCTCAGCGCTGCTCTCCGCTTTGCATTGGTGCCACGTGGCTCTGCGCGCAAGGCTGCTCGTGCACCTTGTTCCATGAGGGGTGGCACTGCCCACGTGGCAGGGAAGCCTTCCACTGTGCCCTGCAAGGTGTCCCTGCGCTCCCGAGGATGTGGATGGGGAGCATCATGGATGGGGAGGCTGCTGCGTGGTGGGGAAGGACGGGAGTATCCCGTGCCCTGCGTGTGCACCGCCCGCGTGCGCTTAGAGCTGGTGCTTTACCCATCTGGCTGGACAGTGCCATGTTTAGTCCTCCTGGGGCTGGCCTTGTCCCTTTCTGGACGTGGCCAGCTTCGGCCACACCGCCCCTTCTGCAGGGTGGTTTCTTGAGGTGCTTTTATGTGCAGGAGATGACTGCAAAGCAGGGATGCAAAGCGCGGGGCAGGCCCCACGTTCCCATTTTTGACCTTTTCCTGCTCTGTCAGAGCTGGAGGACGATGCTGTCCCTGTCGCTTCTCCCCGTGACGAGCTGGAAAACCTTTGCAGCTCTGGCCGCTCTTTCTGTGCCCGCGAGCTGCGGTGTCCCCCGTGGTGCCCGTGAGCTGTGGTGTCCCCGGGACATGGATTGGAGCTGTGGGCGCCCGGGGGCAGCCGAGGTGCCAGCGGCCCCGTTCCCCTGCAGCAGCTCCATCACCGTCAACAGCAGCCGTCAGGCCGCGCGGTGCAGAGGAGGGCAGAGGCACCACTTGGTTATTCATCTTTAACCTTTATTTTTGTTCAGCGTGCCCCCGCTCGCGGGGGCTCCCGTTGCAGCCGCTCGCCGTGTGCGGGCTCGTGCCCTGCCACCCGGCACGCTGCAGCTTCCCCCTGCCGCCGCCGGGAATCCTGCTCCGGAGCCCTGGGGCGCTCGAGGAGAGGGTCCCCCCTCCCAGCCATCCGGTAACAAGAAGGCAGGAACAGTGTCTACCAATCTTTTTTTTCTCATTTGTTTGATTTTTGTTTGCCTTGTTGTTGTTGTTTTGGGGGTTTATTTGGCTGATGCAATAAAGGCCCTGGTGCATCCTGGCCTTGCAGCTGCTTTCTGTGAGCTCCTCCAGCTTGGCCGCAGCTCCCCGGGGAGCGATGTGGTCCTTATCACTGTGCAGAGCCTGCCCCGGTTCTCCACAGCCCTTGCCCATAGCTGGACGCTCTTGGTGTTGGCCCTTCCCTGGGTTTGGAGGTTAAAAGGGGCCTGCTGGTGTATGAGGTTTGGCCAAGCCCTTGGAGATGTTCCCCTGGAATAACACGGTGTGGCTCTGAGCAGGTTCCTCACTTCGTCCCCAAGGGAACGTGCTCGAGCCTGAACAAACTATTTCCCTTGCAAACTCGAGCTGTGTTGAACAAAGTGTACCGAGGTGCAAAACAAACTGCTACCGAGGTCAGCAGGACCTGAGCCTGAGCGGCCAGGAGCCTCAGAGCCTCTCAGAGCACAATACAGATGTCCTTGCGTGTGATCGTGTTTGGATTTGCTGGTAGTTCTCTTCAACTTCCCTCCCGGATTCCTCATGAGCTGGGGAGGACACGAGATGCTCGTGGCAGCCCGGCAGCCTGGCTCTTGGTCGTGGTTTGGCACTGGTGGCAATAGCCAGGGTCCTTCCCCGCTCTGCTGGTCTCCTCTGGGTTGATTTGGAGGTGCTTGTGGCTCTGTTTCGTGCTGTAAGTGCACAGCAGGTTGCGGGTATTGGCTTTCTCCAGCCCACGCACGTGTCCTGCTTGGCCCTCTGCTCCAGGTAACCTTGTTTTTATTGATGTTCCTGCTGGAGACGCAGTTAATAGAAGGAACCATCTCTAGAGAGGGGAGTACCCACGATGTGCAGAAGACCTGAGTTTCTCTCTTGCCTTGCAGGGTTTCAGCGGACCTCCCCATGCAGCCTTCGCCCTGAGCTGTGACCCGCGAGCGGTGAAGGAAAAATACGAGCACGAAGCCACCCACGAGCTGGAGTATGAGAGCGAGCTGTCCATCCGGATAGGTAGAGCTGGGCTCCATCCAGGCAAGCATCCTGCCATATACCAGCCGCGGAGCGCGCGGGCACCGTGCCCTGCTAAAGTGGCTCCTAGACTGGAACGTGTGTGATTGAAATTGGATCCCTCCTGCCTTGTGCATGCCCAGGGCACCTTCCTTCCCCGCTCTACATCTCTGCGAGAATCATGACTTCTCAAAACCACTTGCATGTCTGTCCGTGCCTGTGAGTTATTGGTAATTAGATCTCTTGTTCACCAGGGGAATGAAATCATTGATTTAACCTGAGATGAGTTTATCCTCGGCGTGGGCGCAGGTTGGGCTTAACCTGCCCTTGCTGACTGGTGTCACGTTGGAGGTGACCGTTACGGTGACCCTCAGCCACCCGACCTAATTATAGACTATGCCTGGCAGTCATTTTTTCACTCCTTATGCTGGAGGTTAATAGATTTTCAGCTGCCGAAGTGTGGACTAAAATGTCTTGTTGGCAGATATTTCTTCTTTACGTGCTTTTGAAAGGGAAAAAAAAATCCTTATTCAAAGTGATGGAAGCTGGTGAGGTTTCCCAGTTGCAGGGACGGGATATGTCCCTCTCTCAGGCCTGGATCCTGTTCTTGTTGCCAGGCAGAATTCACCTAATGCAAATTTTCCTTGTCTAGTTAACAGCTTTTCAGGAGACAAAAGACAATGTGATTTAGTAAATGAATCTTATTACTCTCCTGCTTTTTCTTAGTTGGAAAGAAACTGAAACGACAGTTTACAGTTTCTGGAATATAACTAGGAACAGATTGAGATGAAGAAATGACCCCCTTCTTGCAAAGAATAGCATTAGCCTCTTAAATCAGGCTGTGTTATTTTACTCCATTGTATAATTGCATTCTTTTCATGAAGTGTTTCAAATCCACAGGGTTCTTCAGGTTTTTCAAATGTCATCCTGGAGTTTTCCAAAGGGATGGAAGGAAGTGTATTTGGCTCCAGTGTATTTGGTGATTTTGATGTCTTTTAGCTCCCAGAACAAGTGCAGACTTGAATGCTGCTTCTAGCCCTGCAATCAGCAAGGCTGTTGCAAGGTTTTTCGTATATTGTAAGGTCAAAACACTGCATGCAATTTAGATTTTTTCTGTAAAACAAAAACTCTGCATTTTCCAGTCAGTTAAACTGCTGGGATTTTATGTTTTCATCTTCTCTTAGTTGCAAACAAAAACAATGCAAATGGTTTTGAGAATGGAAAATTTCCATTAGGCTCCATTGGTTTTATTTCTCGGGGGAAATTGTATTAAGGATCTGCAATACGTTAATTCTTTTATTGTCTTGTGCTGCTTCATTCCTGCGCTTCCTGAGGTGAGCTCGGTGCTTTCACTGGGGTTCTCGGCCGTGCTCTGGGGAGAGCTCGGGAACATCACGGGTATTTTCTGAATCTAACAGGTACATCTTAATGGGGCATTTCAGACTTAATCAGGGCTGAGTTATTGGCCCTTACTTTGTATTTAGCCATCTTAAGTAATGAAAACAAAGCAAAATCCCAAAGCAAGCCCCGGCGTGGTGCCGTGTTTGCTGTTGGTGCACGGGGATGCTGCCGAGCAGAGGAGCTGGGGACTTGGTTTGGAAATGGCCAGAGGAAGAGTGGAAATGCAGAGCTGGGCATCCGAGGAGCCTGAGGTCTCTGCTGGTTGGGATTTGGGCTTGTGCTTGACTTGCTTGAGGGGATCCTGCTAGAAGGGCCCTTTAGACCTGTGGAAACAGGGATGGAGGAGATGCGAGTGTTCAGTCGATCCCTCATCCCCTCCGTTGGGCGACAATCCTTCGCTGTGCGAAGCAGAGCATAGGCGGGTGTGGTAGGAATTGCAGTGAAAAGTGTGTGTCTAGACACAGTGTTTAAAGAGTGGGATAATCACTAGGCTTTAATTGCTATGAAGTAAAGAGAACCCAGCCTCGTGTTTGGCGTCTCTGGGAAGGAAGCAGACGTGGAGGGAGCTCTGCCTCCCTTGGCACAGGCTGCTGCAAATGCAGAGGTTCTTGGTTTCCTGGTGCAAATGAGTGAAGCCCCATCCCGTGCTGTCCTTGGGGACTGACCCAATCCCCAAATGTCCCCCAAAGAGCAGGGACACGTCGAACCACAGGAGCTTGCAGACCTGAAAACGAGGGTGAAGAGTTGCAGCCAGTTCACCGCCGGATGCCGCTTCCCCGGAATTCTGCAGGAATTGCAAAGGAGGAATTGTCGGAGGCCGGCTTTGCACCCTGGAAGGAGAGCTGGGCGCCTCACCAAAGGGATCTCCTACCAGGCTGCACCTTGAGCTCGGCACGGTGACTCACGATCCTGCAAGCGGAGTGCTCAGCAGGGCGGGATGTTGGTTCCCTGCCGTGTCCTGGTGCAGAATGATTCATGCCGCTCCAAATCGGATTACGGAGGAGTGGGAGGGCAGCGACGCTCCCTCAGCACCAGCAGCTTTAATGTCCCTGCCGCAGAGCTGCGGGAGAAGCCCCGTCCGTGGCCCGGGCAGTGCTTTCTAGGCACCTTGTGGTGGAGGATTTCACAGCAGAGCAGCCTGCAAAGTGCCCAGGGTAAAACAGGCTCAAACTGAGTCTCACTGAGCCCGGCGCCGGGACCATCTCGCTGCCCTGGCTGCAGCCCACGGCTGCTCCGCGCTCCAGCTGCCGGGAATCACAGGGAAAGACAGGGATGCGGTGAGCTGAGCTGGATGCTGGGGCAGCTCCATGGCTGTGTCTCCCTGTGCTCCCTGTGCCCTAGGGAGCTTAGTTGGCTTCGCACACCCGATGTGAGTCCCTGTGAGCAGCCTTCCAGCCGAAGGCTGTCCTGCACGTCCAGCCTCGTGCCGCCAGCGCGGCTGAGTTACTAACGTTATCGAGAGGAACGTGCCTGCATTTTAGTAACTCCATTGATTTTTGGCGGTGTGCGGCTTAGGGAACGGCGCTCCGGCATCGCTGCGCCGATGCTCAGTAAGTAAATCCACGTGGGAATAGTAATTAGAAAGAAAAAAATACTAGTGTTTGAAGTAGCGTGCTTAAGAAATGGGATTTCATTAAACTTGCTAGTTAAATGAACCGTGAGGCTTGGGGGTGCCATAGACGAATCCCACGACGTTTAATTTGTGTTTGCTTTCCTGAACGTGCCCTGCTCTGCCAGGCAGCACAGCAGCGTGGTGCAGACCCCTTGCCTGGGGACTTGGAGCTGCTGCTTTGGCCGGAGGAGCTTCCCCGTGGCCAGGGCGAGCGCAGCTGGAACAGACCCTGCCAGGATCCCTGCTCTCCTCCAGACCTCAGCTTTGCCTCAGCCTCGTTATAAGCAGTTTTTTCTCTATTTTTCTGCCTCCTTTCTGAGGATTTCAGTGTGCTCCGTGTTGTTTTTTCTTTCCCTTCCCTTTCAAAGGAATTACCGTGCATCAAGGTTGAGCCGTGGAGTACGGAGGAGAGGAGCAGGTCGCGTGCACGTGGGGTCGTTCGTCAGTGCCTAGGCGGTTAGTGTTGCCTAAGGATGAAATAAGCTTCTGATGAAAGGAAGGGAAGGAGCTGGAGAGATAAGAGGCAGCAAAGCCCTCGGAGACGAGAGCAGGAGAGGGGTGAGTGGTGGGGCTTGTTTTTGTGCTTCGGGAGCTGTAGGATGTTGTTTGCCTCTCGTCTAGCTGTGTCCTTGCAGCCATAAAGTCCCTTCTTTGCCCTGCTCCGTCTGAAATGCGGGTTTGTTTGCTCAGGGTTTCCATTAGCTGCAGCAGAAGCCGGTGAGGTTCTCGCTCGCTGTGCGCGGCACGGCCGCGTTGGAGCTCGCGGAGCCGGGAGACCTGCCCGTTAGCGCTCGGGATACACTGACACCGTTCAGAAAATGAATGTTTCGGAGCTCCTGGAATGCGTGTTCCAGCACGTGGGACAACAGAAGACCACAGTATGTGTGCGGAAGCAGAATGCGGTGGTCCCAGCCACGGAGCATCCCTCACCCTCCCTTGGAGCATCCGCTCCAAGCCTGGGCTTATTCTGCACCATCTATGGACTCCTTTATTTTACCTACTTTCCTCCTGGAGCATGAGGAGAGCAGAAAGCCTCCCCTATCCAAGCAGCCTGCGTTGATGAGAAGATGAGCGGTGTGATGAGGCTCAGCAGAGGAGTTCGTGGCTCTGCAAGATCTGATCCATGCAGCCTCTCCAGCCCCGAAGCCGCCGTGATTCATGGTGCTAATATTCAGCCGGAGCCGTCCGTGTGCATCGGAAAGGTTCATTAAGTCATTACAACTTGCATAACACGAAGCTCCTTATGCAAAATGGATCGCTTGCTAGCTTTGGATGGTTCCAGCGCATTTGTAATAGCGTTGACTCGTTCACACCACGCTTGGCCTGCTCGCGCGCCGCCAAAACGGCTGCTTTCAGGAAGCATCAATTCATTTGGGGTTTTAATAGCCAGCCTTGATGATGAGCGCCTCTGGCGCTGGCTATATTGATTTAAAAACATTCTCGTGTCCCGTTCTGGAGCATTTCAAATCGTTATTGACCATCGCTTTCAGACTGGCTTCTGCAGTTGGTTTTTGTAATCAAAACTAGATATGAATTTGTATGCACAAAGCGTTTAAAAAAAAAAAAATCAAAGCACCTAAGCTTGGTGCCCATTAGCACAAACTGATAGAATTGCTTCTTCAAATGGAGGTTTGTGCCCCTATTATTCTGGTCAGGACCTCACTCCTTGGATTAGGAGTTTTGATTTTTCAAGGCTAAATGAAACCTGGCAGTTCCTTCCCTCTTGCTCGCACTGTCTCTTTGCCTGAACATCTTCTTTTGCTCTACTTTCCAGGCTGCGCTTAAGAACCTCTTGGAAGTATTTGCAGTGGATTAAACCCCGCGCTTCCACACGGACCTAAAGCCGCAGCGAATAAATCCCGGGCTCGCTCCGGGTGCAGGTTAGGAGGGTTTCCAAGGGCTCACGGGCTGATCCTTAAGTAAATGCCAGCAGTGGCCAGCGAGGCCGCTCTCCCGGATGCGATCCGGTTTTCCCACCTCGGAGCCGTGCCGAGAGGGGCTCTCCGTGTTGCCCGTCCCATCTGCTTCCCGATGCTCATTTCCACGGTGCCTTGGGAGCAGCGAGCCTGTTTTCACACACAGTGATGCTTGTGCTATTAGTAATAGAGAGGAGGAGGAAAAGCAGCTTGCGGCAACAGCGGCAAAGCACGCCCGCGTTCCTTGGATTTTCAGGGTGCTTTTGCAATGGTGACGGGTCTTAAAGAGTTCAGGTGCCCTTGGAAGAGGGGGAGCTTCCGGCTGGAGCTGGGAGGTGCTGGATCCTTAAGGAAGGACCCTCGGAGAGATCTGGGATATGGTTGGTGACTTTGTCCCCTGCTCGGTCCTGGCTGGACAGCGGCTCCCTTTGCTCTTGGAGCTGGGAGCTGCCGTGTCCATGCGGTCGCTCCCAAGGGGAATTGTCCCCCAGCTGGGAACACGAGTGGCATCCACAACCTGCGCTTGGTGCTGCGCTCCGTGCTCATTATATTTAACCATGATTTGTTAATCTATGCGGCTAATTAAAGCCTGTTGAGTGACGTGCTGGTTAAGACCCATGCCTCGAAATCAGGTCTATTAGCAAGTGTGGAAGCTGCGGAGATGTTTTCTCTGGTGCTTACGCCCCTTAATCAGAGGAGTCATTTCCCAAATTGTGTCTTGTTAATTCTATGCAATATTACTGAGCTGCTTTAATTTCCTGGCGACACCTGACAGTCTGTTAGGGCTTTTCACTCAATTTTAATTCTGCATCCGGCATCTGTATGAAATAAGTTGCTCAAAAACCCATTTCCCGCCCTCGGGCGAGTCCCGCTGCTCTGTCGCCTTTGGGACACGATGCCGCTGTCTGCAGAGGCTCCTGCAAGCCCAGGTGGGGCTTTGTGCAAGGGCAGAGCTCGAGGAGGGACCCGGGGTGCATACATGCGTGCACACGCATGCATGTGCGTGCACACACATGCATGTGCATGTACAAGTGTGCACATGTGTGCATGCACACGCGTGCACGTGCATGCACACACGTGCACGTGCATGCACACACGTGCAGGTTGTGTGTCCCAGCTTGCAGCAGGCAGCAGTGCTGGGTGCAGGAGGAGACCCCTGTGTTCTAATTGCTCCTCTAAAGTTTTATTGCTCAGGTAATAAGTCTTCTGCCTCAGCAAGGTAATAGGACATTAAAGTGTCCTCAGGAGGAAGCTCTCCAGGGATGTGCATCGCTTCAAAACACTCGTGTTCCCAGAGCGGTGGGCTCGTGTGCTGGGAGCTCTCCGGAGGGCGGAAATCCTATGGGAGCCGGGAGCAGCCTGGAAGGGGCCAACAAGAGAGGCTCGGGAGAAGCGCCTGCCCTGCGCTGGAGAAACCCTAAAACTTCAAGGTTTAGCAAGCTGAGCTGAGCTGACAACCAGATTTCCGCCTCTGGAGGCAATGGGGTTAGGCTCCATTCAGTAAATGGGATAATTATTTATTTTCCAGCTCTGGTTCTCTAGTTGAGTGGAGATGGGAGTGATTTTCACTCACCCTAAGGATGCTTCGGAGAAGGGAGCTGCCAGCCAGGAGCTTTGGCAACCACTGGATGCTATGGCATTATCCACAGAGGGAAAAGAGCAGGGAAAAGCTCCATCCTGAAGTGTATGCAGGGCATCATCCCTGCCCTGAATGAGAAGGGATAAACTGCACAGAAAACGAGGGAAAACACCCACATTTTAATAATGAAGTGCATAAAACATTGCACGGCTGTGTCATGGGTGGTTCGTGTGGCTTCTAGTGGCAGTGATGGGGTTTGTCCCCATGGATTTCGAGCAGGGAGGCGGGATGCTGCGGTGGTCCCGCTGGGGACCCGCTTGTCCCGTCGCGGTGCCACCAGGACCGGGTCATTGCACGTGAACCTGCTGCTGCTTTGGGATATTTAGCTGCTGGGCTGTGTCCTGGGAGAGCTGGGAAGCTCTTTTCTCCTCTTAATGGCCATTGCTTGTTGTTTTCCTAATCTTGGGCTTTCTCCCGTGGTTTGTGGTGCTGGCCTCTTTCTGATCTGATTTCAATTTCAACACATTTGGCTTTTGATTTATTGAGTCCTGAGACAGCTGTTTGCGTCCAGGTCTCTCTCAACCTCTTCCACGTGGTATATGGCACAGGATGGTGGAATATGCCTTTTTACTAAAAATCGATGTTTTATTTCCTCCCCCTAGGAAGCCTTCCCAGAGACAAGTATCAACGGCGCTGATTAAAGCCCTGTTTGTTCTTGGGTTGCTCTCTAAATCAGCGGGACGGGGCCTGGGGCGCAGCCGGGCCATGCCCGGTTCGGTAGGGCTGCAGCTCTGGCCGCCCGGGCCTGAAATGCCAGGGAATTGGCAGCAAAAAGCAAAGCAGAACCCTGCTTGCCGAGATGGGGATGTCAGGATAAGGAGCCGGGAAGAGGAGCCTTGCTCTTGCATCCCTGGGAATGTGCTGCCAGGATACCGGCCATTCCTGGATTCATGGGGAATCTGGGAGCCGCAGCAGAGCCGCGTGGGAATGGGGAAGAGGGGATGATTACAGCCTTGTTGTTGTGCGAATTGTGCAGATAGCGGCATCTGAAATGTGTGCCTTGAGTTTTTTTTTGTAGATTCTTTCATTATCGCAGCTCTAAAGCTGTGCGTATGCAGAGCAAACGGTTGTAGCAGCTGTGTCTTATTTATCTATTTATTTATTTATTTTAGCCTGCAGCCCTGGAATAAACAGCTTGCGTAGCGTACAATGAAGCTTAATTTAATTTTTTAACCTCCCAACGTATATTTTCATGTAGTCGATACTTAAATCTTAATTATCTCATGCAATGCACACGAATTTTTGTAAGTGTGTTAGAAAGGGATTTAATTATTAAAATGCCCTTGCAAACGTCAAAACCTTTGGCTTCTAATAAGCACTGCTAGCTGCTGAATGGAAGGGGAACAAATGTGCTGGCATTTTCAAACCTTTTTCAGCCCTTTCCAGGGTTTGGCCCCCGAGAGGCTCCGTCTGACAGCGCCTGCGCCGCGGGAGCGCGCGGCATTCCCGCGGGGCCGGATCGCTGCTCGCCGGGCGCTTTCCAAGCTTCCTGCACGGGCGTTTGGAGACGTGACAAGTGCATGGCATGGGAAGGGCTCGAGTTAAGGCTTCAAAGACGTTTCTGCTGTTCGTCACCTTGGGCAGAACCTGGGGTGCTTTTGCCCGTGCAAGGTCCTGTCTGTGGTGCCATCGGGGTGGCTGCAGCAGCAGCAGCGTTTCCTGCGTTGGTTTGGGCTCCCGTGTTTTGGGCTCTGTTGTTTTGGCCTCCTTTTGGGCATCTCTGTAATTCCCGTTTTCTCCTGCACACCGCGTGCCGGGCTCGGAGCCGGATGCACTGCGCGGTGACAGGGATTCTTCCCGCGGCGGCGGCTCCGGGCTCCGCTGCCGCCCGCTCGCGGTCCTGGCAGCAGCGACGCTTTGGCAGCGGGCGGGCCTCTGCGGCAGCCCCGTTTCATTGGGATTTTCCAGTGCTGGAAGAGGATGGGCTCCCGCTGGGGCTCTTCCGAAGGGGAGACCCCGGGAGCAAACCCTCCCTGCGGTGCCTTTGCAAGGAGAACAGCGCCGGAGCAGCTGCGCTGCCTCCCATCCGGCCGCGCTTCCCGACGAGCCCGCCGCGGCTCCGCGATTCCCCACAGAGCCGGGTTCGGGCGGAGATCCTGGAAGAGCCGCCCGGGAAATAACCCCCGATTCGGGAGCTGCTTTCTGCCTTGCCCGGGGCTGCAGTGACTCGGGCTCCAGCTGTGCCCGGGGCCAGGCATCCTGCTGCTCTGTTACGTCTTGCAGGGCTCTGCTCTCACCGGCTGCATTTACCGATGTGGCTGCCTCTTGGTGCTCCGAGAAGCTGCTTTTTCCCCCTGCCTTTTGTTTTTTTCCCTTTTATTCTCTCTTTTTTTTCCCCTTTTGCAGCCTTGGCGAGTGCTCCTTAGCTTTGTTGCAAGCTGAGGATGAGTCTGTGCCTGTTTCCCCCGAGCTGCGTTATCCGGAGGGCCCGCAGCTCCAATGTCTGGTTGCTTCCCCGTGCAAGGCAGGAGGCTCCCGGCCCGGGGCTGCGAGTGTCCCGGATCCTTGGAGAGAGGAAGGAAAAACAGGGCCGAGTCTCTGCAAGGCCCCGAGACGGATGGGCAGCAGATGGTGCGCGTTGCCTCCGAGTCATTAGGAAATAACACTGAATTTGCAATTAAAACGGTGCTGATTTCTTCACTCCTGCTGCTGCTGGGGGTGGATCCCTGCATTAGCGGGGCCGCGCGCCCTCCCCAGCAGCAGTGCTTGAATGTGAGGGTAATTAGCGAGCTACTCGTTAGGCTCTTCCTGCCCAGGAGCACTTCTCGCGGGTGCTGCCTTATGCCTTGGGTTGATTAAAGGGCATCTGGGCTTTCCCGGGGCTTTTCCAGCGCCTCCGCTGTCCTCCCCTGGGCTCGGCTGGAGCTGCGAGCGCATTGGAGGAAGGGCCAGCCCTGGGGGCTCTCTGCAATAGCAGGATTAGGAACTGAATATCAGGTGGAGAGTGCTGTTCGTGAGGAGGACAGGGGAGAAAAGGAGGGTTTTGCTAGCGTGGGAAGGCGCCTCTTGCTGCCCCGGCCCCAGAGCATCTCTGGGTCACGTCCCTGCTCCCGCGGGATGTGGCTCCTGCGCGGAGCCCTGGCCCTGTGGACCCCGAGCTGCTCGAAATCTGCCTTGTCTGCAAAAAAAAAGAAGGGAAAAAAATACAGCCGAACTGTCCTGACCTCACATTCCCCAATTTATCCGTCTTGGCACAGTGGGAGAGCGTGGGGCGATCGATGGGGCTGCTGGGAGCAGCCCGGTGGTTTTGATTTTGCTGGAGTAGCAGCCAAAATGCAGCGGGAAGCGGGATTGATCGCCAGGACCTGGGGTCGCGCCGCGTTGCGCCGCGGGCGCTTCATTTGTTTTCCTCAGAACCGGCGGATTTATTCCCTTCACTTTGCAGTGCACGAGAGCAGCCTCGTTGCTCAAGCGGGCGAGGCGACGGCTCCAGGGGGACCGGTGCCTTCCGCTCTGCACCAGCGGAGCTGGTGACAGCGGCGACAGGGGAGATGATGTGATGGGAAAGGGACCCCGTGATGTCCCACAAGCAATAATCTTGTCCTGAAGCACATGCCAAGCTGCCAAACAGCAAATGCACCTGGAGCAAATCCCTCCAGGAGGGAGACGGAGGGACCAGGACCCCCCGGGCTGGCGGCTCCTTGGTTGGGTGAAGAGGCTGCCGGATCCCTTCTCGTTTCCTGAAAAAAGCCCCTTTTTCCTTTCAAGCAGGTAATGAGATGCATTTTTTGTGTGTTTTGGGAAATCCATCACATCTCGAGACAAGCGGCTGCTCCCTGGCAGGGATCAGAGAGCCAGGCGCCACTCAGCCCTCTGAAATGAAGTGATTAAATTAACTCGAACGTGTAAAATCTCAGCGTAAAGTGATTCAGCAAGGCGCTTCATCTACTGGGAGCTCTCTGAAGAGCTCTTGGAAGGTTGCACAAATTGGCTTCCTTAAAAGGACCTTGTGCATGTAATTACACCGAGCTCCGCGCGGCTGCTCCCGCCCAAGGATACGGCCTGGAACCCTCTTCATTGCTGAGCAGGGAGGTTTTGGCCGTTCCTCGTCCTTCTGACCCAAATTCCCAAGTGAAGGAAGAGGCAGCCTGTGCTCCCGGCACCCGCTCTGCATCCTGACGGCTCGCGCTGCTCCAGGTGAGCAGCACCCAGGATAGAACCTGCTCCATGGGGAAGCTAAATCCAAGCGGGAGCCCGTGTGCTGCAGGACCGGAGCCCAACCGGAGCATTTGGTGCCGCTTCCAGGAGCTAGTGGAGGCTGGCGAGGCACACGGAGCTCACGGAGTGCCGGCTTTAATGGCTTTAATGGCTTTAATGGCTTTGCCCTCGCGGCGTAGGCGGGCGTTGCTGCAAGCGGCTCGGCTTGGCCACGGGGCCGCGGGGAATCGGAGGCTTTTCCCGAGTAATTCTGATTTATCTCGGCTGGTAGGGCAGAGAGTCTAGCACGCAATTGTTTTCTGTGCCTCAAGAAGAGATGTCAACTTGTTGTGTTATCGTTTATATCATATATATATATATATATATATAGTGTGTGTGTGTATATAGTATATAGTATATAGTATATAGTATATAGTATATAGTATATAAACACTTTTTTTTAGAAAGTTGTTCTCCTCTGCCTCCTCTGCCCCTCCTTGCGAGCCGCAGCACCCCGTACCTTGCACGAGCCCCTCGTGGGCGCAGTTACCCCGCAGCGTGTCCAGCAGCGCCCGGCGCTGCCTCCGCTTCCATCTCCCGCGCTCTCCCAAAGCGGAGTCCCCGGGAGCCAACCCTCCCTGCGGTGACAGAGGGACACGCGGGGGGCATTTAAGCAGTGCTGGATCTGCGTTGAGCTTGAGCATTTGTGAGTTTAGCAGGAGGGAGGCCCGGCCGAGCCCAGCACGAATTGCAGGGGACGAGGAGGAGACCTCCAAGCAGAGGTGCAAAGCAGGAGGAATCTGTTACCTCTGCGATTTGGGGCTCAAGTCGGGAGGTAACACGGAGCAGAGCCCTTGGAGAGCAGCGGGCGGCTGGTCTGCCCAGGCACCGCCTGCAGATGCAGTAGATGAGGGCTCACAGCTAATGCAAACAGCTTTCATTAAGCAATAATCAAAAATAAAAAGCCATTTCACAGGTTGATAAGAAGTTGGTTGGTTTTTACAACTCGCCAGCAGCTTAAGCCATGCTCAAAGCCATTTATCTTTCTCCAGTGCTGGCTGCAGAGGATATGAAAAATGCAGTAGGTTGCACATATATAATTAGACTTTTGGCAGAATCTCTGCCCCGCAGCTTTGCTAAGAAATTCAATAATGATAAATCATGTAGAATATTTAGAGGCTTCTTTGTGAACAGGAGTTAAAATAACGTATGTGGCACGCTTTATTGCTTGCCATACGCCGGGCTTGGCAGCGCTCTTGCAAGCTCCCTTGTCTAGTTGTGTCAGCTATTGAACCCCCCGCTTTGTTTCACTCTTATCACTGTTCCGATTGACTATTGAGGCTTTCCTGATTCCCGGCCAAGTCCGCGTGTAGCCATAATTATTGTTTTGTTCCCGCCGGTCTGTGCAAGATGCAGCCTGTGCAGCTGGGAGCGCTCGGGGCCGCGTTTGCTCCCGGCCGCCCACCCCAATCGCCCTGTTCTTCCCCGGTGCTGCTGAAAATGCACCTCGTCTGCGTGAACCAGATGCTCTCCATGGACTTGCTGCTCTATGTGATATTGCAAGGTGGTGAAATGGTGCTCGGGTTGTGTCCTTGCTTCTGGCATCGCTGCTTTTTCCTCTGCTAATGCGCTGTGGAGTTGCACGGGCGCGCGCTGTTGTGCTCGCACTGAGCTATCCTGCTCTCCCGTGAGCGTCCCATAAAGCCTGCGCTGCGTGCCGGCAGGAGCAGGGCAAGGAGCAGCGGGACTGTGAAATGAGTCTTTTGTGGGAACTGGATAAGGAGGAGTGAGAGCTGCCCAAGTGGGTGGTTTGCAGCGGAGCAGGAGTAGCTGATCTCATAACTGAGCTTTCTTGGAAAGGTTAGTTTTCTTAAGAGAGCTCAGTTTTGCTGTGTGAGATCCTCCACCATCCTGCGCCGCGGTGGGCTCGGATGCAGCGCGTTCTCTTCCCAGCACCGCTTTGAAGAGCGAACAAAGCCCTCGTGGGCTCCTGAAAGAAAGGGAGGCCAAAGCGATGAAAGAAGTGAAGCAAACCGCGTGTGATCAGCCTGGAACCGCGGTGCCTGCGGGCGTCCTGCGGGCTCCATGCGGGAGGAAAAAGGAAACACAAGAGATGAACGTTGTCGGTCGTGTCCCTTACCAGGCTCGTTGGATCTTTCCATTAACCCTGGGAATTGAAGCCCCAGTCCTGTAGCAACGCGGGCGTCCGGTGCCCACGTCCCTCTGGCGCCGTTGGGGCTCTTGGTTTGGGCGAAGGTGGCTGGCCCTTTGCTGGGACCTTCCCCTGGTGCTTGCTGCCCCCACTCAGCAAAATGTGCTTTTTCTCAGTAAAAATTCACCCGCAGCCAAGCGTCCAGGGAGCGCAGATCAAAGCCTGGAAGAGGAAGCCGGAAAATCCGTCCTTTGAAGTTTAAACGCGAGCAAAAGCCTCGCTCTGGTTTGCAGCAGGAGTCCGCAGAGAGCGCTTGCTTTATTGGCAATCCCATAAAATCCACGGGCAAGGAAAATAAGAAGGGACTACTGGAATTGGGCAACAAAAAGCCACATAAACAACCCGTCCCAAAGCCTTGAGAGCTCCAGTGCTCTCGGGTGTCTCTGAGTTTGCCAGAGCAAAGAGCAGGAGCCAAAGCAAAGTGGTTCTGCTCGGACGCCGAGCGCTGCATTTTGGAATTGCCGATGACTTTTGTTTTATCAGTTCTATTTAAGCATTAGGGTGAGGTTTCTGATTTTTTGGCTTGCTCCTACTAGCAAAATCCTGTCCCAAGGAAGTGGGACGTGGGGCAGCCGTGTCGGGGGCTGCGCAGCGGGCTGGCCCAGTGGCATCGGGAAGGCAGCAGCTCCCAAGGAGCAGGACGTCTCTCCGTGGCCAGCACCCTGTGCATGGATGTGCATGGATAACCCCTTAGCGCTGCGTTTTGTGGGGTCCTGCTGTAGCCGGGAGGATTGGCGGCACAAAAGCTGGGCGGGAGACAGGCTCCCGGCTCCAGGTCTGCGGCTGCAAGAGCGGCTTTGCACACGCTTAATCCTGCCCGTGCTGGGGCAGCTGCGAGGCAGATAAGGGAGCGCTGAGCTCGCAGGGGAAGATGCGCTGGGCACCCGGTCCTGCTGTGATAACGCTGCAGTGTCGGGGGCTCAGAAAAACAAGGCGCTGATGGGAGGCTCTGCCTTTTCCCTGCGCTGCTCCAGCAGGCAGCTGCAGGGCTTGCACAGAGCCGCTGCGTGGCCTGACCCGAGGTGATACTTTGCTGGGCTCAAGTTGCCTTTCTTCATTCCCAAGCTTTGTTCCAGTGGCTCTGGCTGCTCCGCCTGGGTGTCCCAAGGGATAAAGCTCAAGAGACACCTGGCACGGGTGTCGTGCGGTGCCCGGCTGCCATGCGGACAGCAGGGTGGTTTGATAGCCATGGACTGAGCTTTGCTCCCCAGCTGCCGCTGGTGCCCAGGAGCACGGGAAGGGCTCCCTGGGAGCGATGGGGACAATCCCAGCGCCCAGGAATGGGCGGTTCGGCACTCCGGCCCCCTCCCATGGTTTTCCAGGCGCCTGGACGTTGGCTCTGAAGGCTGCGTTGGGGGAAACGGTGGCCAAATCCAAAGCACAGGGGAAGGGGCTGGTGGCTCGGCCGCCTCCCTGTGCTGCCAGCATTGGGTTTCCCTTCTTTTGGCTTTCCCTTTCCCTCGGAAGGGTGTGAGGGTGCTCTGTCCATCCCTCAACTGACCGAGCTCTGTTTTCTGCCCCGCAGACAAAGGGGAGAACGGGGAGCCCTATCAGCGGAGGAGAGCGGGGGGCTCCGGCCTCCCCGACGGCCCCCCGGCCTCGGCGGCGCCCAGAGACGCGGCCCCCGCGCCCAGCACCAGCAGCTGGAGGCGGATCCTGCTGATGATCCTCGCGATAACCATCCACAACATCCCAGGTGAGCCCTGTCCGCGGCCCCCGCGGCCAGGGGATGGGCCCCGCGGCCAGGTGCTGTTCCTGGGAGGGATTTGAGCAGCTTCCTCCTCCTCTGCCATCCTTCTTGTCACCCGTTTGCTGCTCGCAGATGGCGCTCGGCAGGGATCCGTGCGCCTCGGGGACAAGATCCGTCTTGTTCAGTCTGGCTCCGCGTGTAGGGTTGAACCAAAGCGAGGTCTTGGCAGCAAAACCTCCCCTGAAAGGGGTTTGGAGGAGAGACCGTAGATTTCCTTGCATGTCTGTGGTGTCCCTGTAGTGCTTGTGGGCAAAAGTTCTGCGGAGCAGCAAACACCGCGTCACCCGTGGCAGCATCGGTGACGCTGCTCTAGTTGGAGTTGCTGCTCTAGTGTCTCCAGCGCCGGGACTGGAGGAAGGGCTGATCCTGCGGGCCGGGTCCCTGGGTGGCAGCAGGGCTCTGGGATGGGCTCCAGCTCGGTTTTCCCTGGAATCCTCTGGCTTTCCCGCAGAGCGCTGTTCTCGCCATGCGCCTCTTGCTCAGTCTGCCAAGGCTTCTTCCTCGAGCGCGCCGTTTGGAAACACGGTAATCTTCTACCTTAATTATCCTGCCTGGGAGAGGAAGCGCTGACACTATAATTAGCACAGACTCCGGCGCTGTAACGACACCCTGGCGAGCGTGTCGTGTTCCCGGTGCATGGAGATGGGAACAGGCACCGCTGCGTGTGTCCGAGCCGCTCCAAGCCCCGGCCGGGCCCGTGCCCCTTTCCCGCCGTGTGGAACTGCTCCGTGTCCTCGTCTGCAACACTGTGCCGCTCTCTTGCCACCTTTTATGCTCACCGCTCTTCTCTGAGCGTTGATGTTAGCATGGAGCCTGTTGTGAAAGCTGCCCAAGGCCGTTTCCAAAGGGTTCTGCGCACTCTTGTCTGCTGAATAATTCCCTCCTCTCCTGTGTGCAAAGACTGAGAGTTGGGCGAAAAATGGGAAGGGAACCTGAGTGCTGGGCTCGCACCCCTTCGCTGCCGGGTTCCTCTCCGTGTGCCGTGCTCGCTGTTCCCAGCTCGCCCCAGCTCTCCCTTCGGGTGCCCTCACGGGCCACCCCAGCCGCCCCTCGCTGGCAGCTGCCCATGAATTTGTTCAAAGCTGGGGCTGGCAGTGTGAGGAGTAAATTGATAACGACAGGAGCTGCCAAACTGCGGAGTATTCCCGCTAATTAATATTCATATATACTGGGTTTAGCAGAACATTAATTATGTATTTAATCAAGCCCCGTTTATTCTGGTTCATCTGTGTACCTTGGGTGGCTGTTATGCCGAGGACTTGAAATTAATTAAAACGTTACTGGTGTATGGCAAATAACAATTAGCGAGGCGCGAGCTCCCTGCTCCTTGCCCCCGTTCCAGAGAGCGGGGGCAGCGCGGAGCCCCGGCCACATCCCAGTGCAGGAGCTGGAGCGGATCTCCACAGGGCTTGGAGGCGTTGGAAAAGGGGACCGGGATGAGCGCGTTTCGAAAGTGCTGGCCCAGGAAGGAGCGGAGATGCTGGATCCTAGGAGCTCACCCGGGAAGTTGGCAAAGGCAGGAGCTGGTCGTGTTTTTGGGAATGTGTGACGGGCAAAGAACACCTTTGGGTGCTACTGTGGGCAGTGGGATGGATGCATGGTGTGGAGATGCTGTGGGAGCACGGGAGTCTCCTCTGCTTGGAAGGTGGCACCTTGGGTGTCACTGCTGGGTCATGGATCATGGCAAGCTTTGCATCCCGGGTGGTAGTCCTGGATCATGGATCATGGCAAGCTTTGCATCCCGAGTGATGCTCCCGGATCATGGATGGTGGCAAGTTCTGCATTCCGGGTAGTGCTCCCGGATCATGGATCATGGCAAGCTCTGCATCCCGAGTGGTGCTCCTGGATTATGGATGCTGGCAAGCTTTGCATGCCGGGTGGTGCTCCCGGATCATGGATCATTGCAAGCTCTGCATTCCAGGTGGTGCTCCCGAATCATGGATCATGGCAAGCTCTGCATCCTGGCTGGCAGTGCCAGTCGGCGGCAGCTCAGCCTCTCCTGCCTCCTGCTCCTGCTTGGAGCGGTTGGGCTTCGTGGGCTCGGGATGCCCCGTTGCTTGGAGACGAGAGGTGGTGCTTTGCAGCCAGATAACGTTGCCAGGGGAACCAGGCCCTGAATTCCCCTTCTTTTCCTGTCGCTGGGGGGCTCGTCGGGTGGGCGAGAGGCCGCCGAGAGCCGCGCGCTCCGAGGCTGCGGCGGAGCCGGCTCGGCCGCAGCGCTGGCTGCGCACCGAGGGGAGGCAGTTTGCTCCAGCCCTCCCCCCTTTACTTTTTTTGCAAAAAATACCCCTTTTCCTGTACGCAGCCCCACCGCTCGGTGCTCGTTCCCCAGTTCTCTCCCTGTTGTGTTTCAGGAGCGAAGCGCAGGGATCAGGGTGGGTGAGCAGGGCTGGTCCGGGCGGCGAGCTGGGGTCCCGCGGGAGCAGGGCGCATCCCCTCCTCATCCTCCCGGCGCTCCTGCGGCACTCACCAAATTTTTAATTCCTCTGGTTCTTGCTCCCAGGAGCTGGCCAGCAAGTCAAGACCTTCCCTACGAGGAGCAGATCAGGGAATCGGGGTAGTGGGAAGGAGCCCGTGGTGCTGCCCTGTGCTGCAACTTGGCAAATGCTCCGGGAGGAGTGGGATCCAGGAGCAGCGAAGGCTGCTCCCATAGCTCATCCCAAGGAACCCGGGCACATCCAGCAGGGTGCATCAGGTGTCAAAGGGATTTAGAGCGGGCTTGGTAGCAGCTTCAGCTGGGGGAAAAAAGGAAGGGTTTGGCTAAAGGCCGCGGTGCTGGCAGCAGGACCCCGCCTGCTGCTTTTCCCAAGGTGAGGATTTGGCTGGTGACAGCGCTGGTGGGGAGAACCACGCGCTTGGATCCAGACCCACCTGGGTGCTTTCCCGTCTTCACAGTTTTCTGCAGTTTTAATCATTTTTAGTGTTCTCTGTTGTGTCTCCTGCTTTATGACTGTCTGGGCAGGCGCCGCGGTTTGGGCTGCTGGCGCTTTGCACAGCGCGGTGCCCGCAGCTCCAGCGCCAGGAAAACAGGGAAAAAGCCTCTTCCAAGAAGTGCTGGGGCGAGGCGGAGCCGAGGCCGCCCAGCCTCGTGACACATGTAGCGCTGCGGGGGAGGATGCAGAGCCGGGATGTTCCCGGTCACCTGGGATCGGCACTCCCGGCCTCCCAAGGGAGGTCTGCGTGGGATACTGTCTGGAGCATAAAGCAAAATGATCGTCTCTCTGAATGCTCTTTGAAAATCCATTAAGGGCTTGTAAGGATCGTTTGGGGTGTTTGTTTTTTGCTGTTGGTCTGTTGAAATTGAGGCAGTTCTACAGCCATTGAATTCAATGTGTATTGGGTGCCTGTTGCACCTTGCACGGAGCGTGCGGACGTGAGAGGCTCGGCTCTGTTGATTAATCCAGCTCCTCCATACACTTCTTTTCCTCTGGAATTGCAGCAGCCCTTCTCCCACTGCCTCTCCCGCTGTTTGCATTGGTCATGATGATTCTTCCGAAACGGTTTTGCAGCACCTTTGATTTGTGCAGAAAGGGTTTATTTTTAGCAGCGTAAAAAGGAGGAAGATGGGATTTGATTATAGCTTGGATTTCAGAGGACGAGGGTGAAAAGCAAGGCTGGGGCTCAGGGGAGAAAGCACCCATAGGTGCCAGGTTGCACCTTGCACACACTCTGCTTGTGCAGCCGTTTGGTGCAGCTGAATCGCTCACAGGGTTCAAGGGAGCAGAGGAGACCGTTAGCTTTGGGACCAGCTCTCCAGGCTGCACTAAAAAGGAAGAAAATACTCGTGTTTGAATGAGTTTTCACAGCTGCCCATCGCCAGCTGGGTTTTTGGGGCAAAAGCAGGAGCATCTGGTGCAGCGGCGAGCGGCCGGCGCCGGGTGCAGCAGGAGCCCACGCGGGCGCCCGCTTTGGGAAAGGTTGCTTTAACCTTTCCATAAACCTGCCATTAACCGTCGCCCCGTCAGCACATATTTTGACATTTTGCCTGTATTAAGCCCCTTGATGGATGGGCACGGTGACTCACTCCAAGTCATTCCGCTCCGCTCGGCGCCAAGGGCCCCAGAGTGCCCCGGCTGCCGGGTAACGCGTGGTTACCTCCTGGGCATCGTTTATAGACCATGGGCAGCGTTTTGTACGTGACAGTGGCTGCAAAGGTGGCCACCCCAGGGAAACGCAGCGTTTTGGCAGCTGGAGAAGCTCGGCGTGCGTGAGGAAGCTCCTTGCTCGTCTCATCCCAATCGGCTCTGGGCACTTGGGCAATGCCCTTTGCTCCCTCTCTGCCTTGTAGTCCCTTCAACTGTCCACAATTCCCGTCTGGAGCAGAGAAAACCTCTGGGACAGCCGGGGCACATTTCCCTCATCCCTGAAATTCTGCTTGGGAGAGAGGAGTGAATTTGAACAGTTATTATTTTCAGCAGGATCTTTTTTCCCTTTTTTCATTTCAGTGGGTCTTGTTCTGTCCGCACCCGTTTGTTTCTCACTCTTGGTGTGTGTGAGCCAGCTAATAACTGGCATTGACTTCCTTCCCCGGCCTCGGAAGCTCTAAAGGCCGTGCACGAGCTGCCGGGCACTCTCAGGAGTGACTTTCCAGGCAGTGAGTTGTTCCTCTCCAAGCTCGCGCGGTGTTCCCATCGTGTCCGTGTGTCAGACACACAAGTGGCAGCTCCCGTGCATCCCAAACAGGGAGATGGGGTTTGGCTGCGGGAGGCAGCTCGTGCCATGGGCTCGCTCTGCCTGGGGCTGCGCCGGCCGCTTTGACACGAGGTTGGGAATTTGGGAGAGCGAAGGAGCCGCGTGCGCCGCACCGGGGCTGCCTCCGTGTGCCGCTTCCTTCCCCTCGCAGCGAGTCCGCCTGCCCGGGGCCTCCATCAGCCTAAAACTTTATTGCTGCTTTAAAAAAAGAGAGATTTATGGCAGGGAGCTTTTTCTTTTGAAAGCAATAGGGAGGCATTAGCTCAGTGTTCTCGTGGAGTTATTTTTATGTTGTGCACGTTGTCCTTGTCCAGCCTGATGTGTGACAGCCGCTGCCGCCAGCGGTGCCTGCACTGTCCCTTGCCTGTCCCCACCCTGTCCCCAGCAGCACATGGTGCTCCAGAGGGACCCTGGCTTCGACCTGGCTCCCCTGGGCGGATGCAGGGTGAGGTATTTGGGGAGACCCGTGGGTTTAGTGCCCGTAACCAGGCGGGGGCTGTGGATGCCAGGCATTGATCACGGCGTCCCTGCAGCAGATGCATTTGGTGGCCTTGAAATTGCAGCCTTTCTCTCTTATTTTCTTCTCGGAGAACAAGCGAAGATGAAAATGGGTCTCTGCAAAAAACAGTGCAGACTGAGAGGTCTGTTGCTGGTCTTTCATATAGTGCAGATTAGCTTATGATCCCTGGGTAATGCCTTTCCAGGATAAGACATCTTGAATTGCAAAGCCGAGGAAGCCTGAGAGAGGCAGTGTCCCCCATTTTAGCTTAAATAGAAGCATTTCCTCGACAGCAGCTGGGATGATTGGTCATATTTTTCTTTCTCTGCAAGGAGGTGCCTCCTGCCTGGAGATGACACAGAAACCTGAACCTTTCTCTTCTCTTGTCCTTTGCCACCCAGCTTGGGCTCCTCGTGGCTGCTCGTGGTGCCGGGCAGAGGCTGCAGGGCCGGCTGAGCCTCCTGCCACCTTGCCCCGTGGGGGAACAGCGAGCTCCTCCTGCTTGTTTGCCAGGTAAACCTGGCATATTTGCGAACTGGAGCAGGTCGGAGGAGTGACGTCTGCTTTGCGAGAGGCCGAACCCGTATCTTTAAAGCAGCAAAGCTACCGTGTGCTTTTCAAACCATTTGCAAGCTGTCCTGAAATGAAATATTCGCATTAAAGCGTTGCAGCCGGCTGAGCGGCTCCTGCAGCCTCTATTTAATGTCATTAGGGGCCTCCCAAGCCACCTGGGTTCCCCGGGGAGCCGCGGGAGGCTGCGGGCAGCGCTGCCGTGTCCCCGCTCCCGCCGGCGCCTCTCCCCGGAGCCGTTTCCCACGCACCATCTGCTGCCTTTTCATTGCCCAGGACATGTTTCCCCGGGAAAGGATCCCATTGGATCCTTGGATTTGGGCACCGGAGCTGCTCCAGCAGCTCGTGGGGCCTCACTGCCCTGCTAAGCCCAGCCAGAAGTCCCTTTAAAAAGATCCCCCTGGCACGAGGTTCTGCTCTCCGGAGACCTCATCCCTGCGGTGCAGCCCTGGTCACTGCCATGCTTGGGAAAGGCGGCTTTCTGCAGAGATTTGCTGAGCCTGAGTCTTTTTTAATAGACTCTGCTGTTTTGCACTGTTACATCCCTTATTAAAACAGCGCTTAAGCTCCTGGGAACTGTGATCTTTCCCCTCCAGCGTACTCTGTATTAAATATAGAAATCTCTTCTGCGAGTAGTAGCTTCCTAAGGAACCAGCGCGCTGCTTTGGCTCCGTGGTGGAGAGCTCCAGGAGCGCGCGGTGCCTCGTGGTACCCGTGCACGTATCTATAAAGAGGGCAAATCCGCTGTGTGCACAGTGCCCTTCCCATGGGGATGCTGCTGCTTCCTATTTCTGTGGTGGGAAACGAACCTTGCCAGGGCGCAAGCACCTCGTGGCTCAAATAGAGCAGGTGTAGAGCTTTCCAAAGAGCTGAGGCCAAAATTCAAGGAGTGACAATGTCATCCAAGCTGTGCTGTCACATTCAGGTGGTCCTCGCTCCCCTTGAGCGCAGGGCAGGGGACAGAGCAGACCACAGAGCTGCAGGGTCCTTGCAGGGTGTGAACTGAATGTTTTTCTCCCTGCCGTTTCAGAGGGTCTGGCGGTCGGAGTTGGATTTGGGGCTGTTGGAAAGTCGGCGTCGGCGACGTTTGAGAGCGCCAGGTAAGCTCCAAGGGTGCTGCTGCTCCGCGCGCCCGCTCCTCTCCCGGGTCCATCTCCTTGCACGACGCTGGAGCTGCCGCCGCGAGACCCGAGCGTGTCTGGTGGGTGCCAGTGAAGGCAGAAAGAACAGGAGAAATTCTCGCTGTTGAGAGGTTGTGCTTGTTGGCCACAGCAGGCTGAAGTTCCTGAGGTTGTTTGGAGTTTCTGCAAGCCTGTGGATGGAGCAGAGGCGCCCAGTGGGAGCGGGACGGCAGGAATGCTGCTCCTGCAGCCGCCCGGGCTCGGGTTTTTACGGCACCAAGGTGCTTGCACGGTGCTGTGCAAAGGGGTTTGTGCTTCTCTGCGGGGCAGATGCAAACGCGGGCGTTGGATCAGCTGCCGCAAGCTGCTGCTGATTCCCGCTTGGAAGCCAAGCGCCCCGCCGGGAAGCACTCCTGGCATCCGTGCGCATCGGAGGCGGCAGGCAGGGAAGCGCGCCCGGGATGCGCAAGGCGCTCTTAGTGCATCCCTTGATTTCAGCAAGCCAGCTATGTGCCCCAGGCTCGCGGAGCACCAGCACTGCCAGCTTTGCCCTTTGTTTACCAGACCCCCATTGCTATTTATACAGTTTGGGATAGTGCAGTGAAGTGCTCTTCCCGGCCCTTCTGGATGGGCGATAAAAGTGCAGTTGTGCGTTAACTGCCTCGTTATGGCTAAACAATCCGAGGGGCCCCGTGATGTTCTCTGGCGGTTCCTGCAGCCCCACGAGCTGTGTCTGCAAAGCAGCGAAGCCCGAGCAGGCAGCGGGGCCGGTGTCAGCGCCCCGGCACGCGGGCACGGCGCTGGTGGCCGGGCTCGCTCTGATCGCGCTGCTCCAGGCGCCTTGATGGCAGCAGACACGGTCCAGATTTGTGACGAGGGAAGCACAAAGCACCAAGGGTAGAAACTGCCTTTCTCTGACCTTTGGAAATAAAAGGCTCTTCATGGAGCCTGTAGAGACTCTAGAGATGCTCTAACAAAAGGACTTTTTTTTTCATCAGCTGCTCAGTAAAAGCTAAGAAGCCAGAAGCAGCTGGTTCTTTCTCTGTATTTACAACAGCATTAATCATGTTAGATGAAAGGTGGAATCTGTACCATGAAAATACCAATGCAAATTTAGTCAGCTGCAAAGGGAGACAAAATAACTTCATTGCCATTAATCTGCCTATCATCATCATCTGCGGGCAGAGCAAAAATTGCTTCATGCAGCCGCTGCTCCGTGAATTTAGTGGGATTTGCAGCGTGGGGATGCAGCTCGGTGGTGGCTCCTGCGGTGGCAGAGCTGGAGCCCTGCGCCCTGAGCAGCGGCTCAGAGCAGCTCCGGTCCCTGTGTCCGTGGGGCCGCCTTGCACGTTACCCCCAAGCCCATTGCTTAAAAACTGATGGGGGTTTTGCATTGATTAGAGCCCACGTGAGAAATGAAGTTGAATCCTTTGGTGCGTTTGAAAGGGGAATTGCCCTTGGGTCAGCCTCAGTGGTTGGGGTCCGGGATGGTCAGGATGCGCCTTTGCTGTGGTGGCTCCGGAGGCAATTGCAGCTCCTCCGTGATAACAAAACTCCCCTCTCTGCGCTTGCTGGAGCGGCCCACGGCTGTGCAGGATTGGCAAGGACGGGGGGATCCCGGTCCTGGGAGGAACATCCCAGTCCTGGCGGCCGGAGCATCCCGTCAGGAGGAGCATCCTGGCCCTGGGAGGAACATCCCTGTCCTGGGAGCATCCTGGTTCTGGGAGGATCGTCCCGTCGGCAGGAGCATCATCCCGGCAGCAGGAGCATCATCGTCCTGGCACAGCGCAGCCCCTGCCCGCGCTCCGCGTTTCTCTGCTGCCCCCGGGCGTGCGGCCGCCGTTCCTGCGCGTCTCGCTCTTCCCGCTGCCGCTGCCTTGCACTGGATGCTCCCCCCAGTCACGGCTCCTTGTTTAGGGATGTTTTATTTCTCGTGCCATATGGGGGCAGCTCAGGGCTGGGCTGGGTTATTTTGCGGGTTGTTTTGCAGGTTATTTTGGGGGTTATTTTGCACTCTCGCTCCCCGTCCCGCTGCCTCGCTCCCGGCCGACACTAGGTGGTAACAGTGACGCTCCCATCCCCATCCCTGTAGCTCTGCGCTCCTTCCCTCTAAGCTGCAGAAAACTCCCTAGATTCTGAACGTGGCTTTCCCTCTATCAGATCCTTAGCTCTGATGGCTAAAAGGAAAGCCAAAAAGCTTTCCTTAGGAAAGCTGAAAAGAAAGAGGCTGCTCTTTCTGCTCCAGAGATCGTTGCAAAAGCTTGTTAAAATGGGTAAAAGCGATGTAAAGTTAAATGTGTTGATTGCTTTGAGCAGATGGTGTCTATAAAGGAGTAAAAGCTTAACAAATACATCGAAATATTTTGTTAAGCCATGTGTGGCCTGGCCACCTGGTCATCGCAGGGTTCTGCTGATGCGAGTAATTTGGATGAAAAATGACATATGCACCAAGGTAGCTTTGGGGCAAGGCTCTGTTTTAGGATTGAAATCCCCCAAATCCGGCAGTGCCCGATTCCTTGCATGAATTTCAGCAGCACGGGGGTGCTCAATAGCCTTTATGTTTCCATTGCATCCTCTGCAGGGGATTGTGTCTGTCCGGGAGCATCGCGGGCTCCGCAGCACAGCCCCGGGTGCTCCGAGCACCCGCGTTGCCCCGAGGACGGCGGCTCCTGCGCCACAGCACAATGTCCCCATTCATCGGGGCCCTTGTGCCCACGGGTTGTTTCCTGCCCGGCTTTGGGAAAACAGGCAGAAAAGAGGCTCCGAATTGACGAGCAGACTTGGACTACGGCTGGGAAAATATTATTTCACGGGGCAGCCTGTGCCTCCCGCGCTGGGTGTCTCGGCCTGGGAGAGAAGAGGTTGATCCGCATAGGGAGATGCCCGGGAGCTCCTGGCTCCCTGCTCCCTTCTCATGCATCACCGAAAGCCTCACGGTGCCCCTGGTTGCAAAGCAGGGCTGTTGGGAGGTGGCGATTAGGTGCCTTTTAATTAAGCTGCCCCCAAGGTGTATGTTTGCCGTTAAGCTAAGAGCTCAGGAGGTTCCTGCAGGGATTTTTGTGGAATGGCGCTGGCTGGGAGATGTCACAGCGCTGGAAGGGCAGGAGCAGCACCCCGTCCTTTCTCAGGTATTTGGGAGCCCAAGAGCCCTGGTGCTGCTTGCGGGGCAGCCGAAAGCACAAGTGTCTCTTCAGCAGGAACCTCGTGTGGGTTCACGTGTCCCAAACGCCATGTGTGAACATGCAGGTTGGCATTTAAGAGCAAACGCACAATTTATGCAGAAGAACAGATCCCGGTGCCAGCTGCCACGAGCCGGGTGCTTGGGAAGAGCTTTCCTCTGCGCTCCGCCGGCGTGCGGGCGTTCTCGCTGGAAAACGCTCATCTGACTTCACAGGGACAGATCCTCTGGTGAAGCAGCAGAGCTGCTAAACATATGTGCAAATCTCCCTGCGAAATCCTTGTAGTTCTCGCTTCGTCCTACATATAATTGTATTTTGGTAAACATATTATACTACTTGGTGATTAGGAAAAGGAAGCAGGATGACTAGAAATTGAAGTCTGTCTGGAAAGCAAGACAAGGCAAGCTTGAAAATGCATTCCCCACAGGAGATCTGTTTACAAATACATGCAGCAATGTATTATGCAGTGTTTCTCCCTCTGAGTGCTGCTCTCGGCGCATTTCACGGGAGTTTTTGTGATTTTGGATCAGACTTCCCAGTTTCTATTTGAAATCTCAGCAGAGGCTGCTTGAACTTCCTTGCAACCCTTGATTTGCAGAGTAGGTGACATCTCACAAAGTGGCCTTGAGCGTGTGGCCCGACCAAGGATTGCTGGACCATGCCATCTCCTTTCTTACTTGCTGTCCAGCATTAAGAGTTTCACCTTTGATGAATGGAAGCTGTGCCAGACTGGCCATGTTGGATGCATCCTGCATTGGGATTTATTTATTTATTGCCATGCATGACAGGAAGAGACCTCCCAAGTTAACAGCTCAAACCCTGCCAGGTGTAGCTGGGAACTGGGCCGCTGGCTGCAAATCCATCGCTTGGTGTTTGCATTCACATCTCCAGTCTGTGTAAACAGCCTCCCCAGCCCTTCTCTCCCACTCCTGCCTTCTCTTTCACCTGGCTGTCTAGACCAAGCGGGTTCGGGCTGGTTTGTGGTCCTTAGGAAGGACTGCTGGCACCCCAAGGCACATCTGGCTCCGTGGGATCTCCGAGCCATGCTCACTTGCTTCCCTCCGTGCTGGTCCCTGCGGGTGCAGATGCAATACGGAGTGAGACACGGAGCTCTGCTCCCCTGCTCCGCAGCTCTGCTCCGTGCTGGAGACTCCTGTGCCCATTTCTGTCAGCCCTGCTCTTCCAAGGAGCCTCCTTGATCCCTTTTGTTTCTGCCTTCCAGGTATTTATACACTCGTTTTGAGTCATCTTCCTTTGCATAAGCTCTGCCTGCCTGGAGGGCTTGTGGATCACCTCGGACAGCCTCGACTCACCCTCCAAAGATTCCTTCTCGCCATGAGTAATTGACTGTTGGCAGAGCAGCTCTGCGGTGCCCAAGGAGCCGCGCAGTCCCTGCCGTGCAGGCTGCGCGGGATTTGATCCCGAAGCTCCGGTTTGCCTTTGGCTGCGCATCCCTGTGCTGTCGGGAAGGAGGCGGTTAGAAGCCCCCGGTCACCGCAGCGTCTCCGGTGGTGCCGGGCACGTGGATTGCAGACCTGCCGGGAACGCGGGAGCTCCCGGAGCCGCAGGCGCTGGCAGAGCTGCCGGCAGCACCCAGGCCGTGCCATGCACAAGCGGCCGTCCTTGCAGCCTGCACTGCTCTCCCAGGCCCGGCGAACCCCCTCCCGTCCCCTTAGCCGCTGGAATCGCACATCTCCTGCTCCCCAGCTTTGATCTACAGAGTGCTCCGGTTCAGTTCCTGCTCCCTTTGAAATGAAAGAGAGAGGGCAAAGAAAAGCAGAGAAAGAAAAAGCCATTATCCTGGTTTATCTTATCAAGATAATGCCAAACAAGGCTCACTTTGAACAAAAGATTTAGTCTTTGCAGCCCCAGTGGCCTGTTCCTCTCTTTAGCACCACGGTTTAAAAATAAACTCTGTGCAGGGGAAGTGGTTTCAATGAGGACATTGTTACTGGCACGAAGTGATAATGGGGCCTTTTATAGCTACATCTGTTAGTAAATTGTTTGGTTCCAGTTTCAGGGCTGTGCGATGGGGCTGCCCCGGCCTTCCCTGCTCACCCAGCACCTTTCAGCTGAGGTGTCGCGCGAGAGGAAAGAGGAGAAGCCATTTGGTTGCTTTTAATTTTGCTTTTAAAGGTCCCGATCCGGCTGGTGTCTGAAGGTGGCCCCAGAGGAACGGGCTGCAAGGCCCACAGAGCGCCGAGGTGACGCTCCTGGTGATGCAGCCAGGGTTGGGGTGAGCTCGGCGGCCGTCCCCGCTCGCTCAGCGCGTCCCCCCGTCCGCCCTTCCCGTGGTTCTGCACAACCCAGACCTCGGCTCCAGCCCAGCGTTATCCCAAACGGCTGGAGGAGAGTGAACACAGCCTATAGAGAGTATGGATAGCTGGGCTGCGCTTCCCTCCGCCCTGCTTGCATCCCCAAACAGGGAAGGGGCATAGAGGCGGTGTTGGCCAAACGTGTCCTTCCTCGCTTCCCTTGCTCAGGGTCTGCTTTCCTACAGAGGAATCCTCTGGAGCTGCTGGAAACAGGTTGGGGCCCGGCTTTGAAATGTGCAGTTGGTGGGATGGACGGATGGACAGATGAATGGATAGATGAATGGACGCACGGACAGGCGATGAGATGTCCCTGCAGCCGCTCGGGTGCAGAACCACTCGTGTGAGCCCTGAGGATGCTCAGGAGCTCCTGGCACTGCCCGGAGAAGGCAGGAAAAAAACTGGCATTTAAAAAAAAAAAAATTGTAATTTCTCCCCAATTTTTTACTCGACCTTGGATTTCCAGGACATATCAATCGATCTCATTTGTGAAATGTGCTTGTGATTTAAAGCTTCTCATGAGGGGGAGAGGTGTCGCGTTTTTGTTCCAGACTATAAGCGCTAATTGGCGGCTGTTATTGGGGATTTGTATAGGTGGCCATAATCTGGCTGCTTTTAGACCACCCAGCTTGTGTGTGTGCTTAATTTAACAACATATAGATTTTAGTCACCTTTATAAGGTTTCGTATCTCCCTGCAGCTCTAGCGCTACCCAAGATCAGTGCAGCCGCGTTGTTAAATTGTGTTCCATTGGTGAGTGTTGCTGTAGTAATACGTAGCCTGGAGTCAAAATACGGGTTTGAGTGGTCGATGGGCAGCCCCGCGCTGTGTGGAGCGGCTCTGTGACTCCCTAAAGTCTGTCCCCAAGCTGTGTGTCCCGGCGGGATCGTGCACAGAAATAATGGGAACGTACCGGGCAGAGCGGGGACGAGGAGCTCTGTGCTTGCAGACCCTTTGAAATTCCCGGGAAAACCCAGTTCAGCCCCACGGCCTTGGCTTGCGTGGCGTGCAGGGATGCTCCCGTGGTACCGTGGTGCCCGTGTCTCCCTCCCGGCAGCTTTTGGGCCTGTGCGGAGGAGCTTGGCATCCCCTCACCCTTCCCTGGGCTGCCCGAGCTCTCCCTGGGCAATTCCCACCTCCTCGTCGGCCTCTCCTCTGCCAGTTAAGCTGCAGCGGTGAGGATGGGCAGAGCCCGGTGGGTGCAAAGGGTGGGTTTGTTCCGTGGGAGCGAGGCGCCTCTGCTCCGTGGCCCCAGGGCACGTCCTGCTTGCAGCGGGCAGGGCAGGGCGCGGGTTTCATGACGCTGAGCTTCGATTTGGGGCCTTTGGGATAAATTAAGGGTGAAATTTCCTAAAATTGTAAATCTTTACTGCGCACAAGTCCAGAGCGGGGTATATTTAACCCTGGCAAAAGGCCAGGCAAGCAGATGTGTCCTAGAGCACGTGGTGAGCTATTTATGAGCCGAAATACCTGTATTTTAAGAGGGAGGGAAGGGGCAAGAAGGGGTAAGAAGGCGGCTTGTGAGGAGCAGCCCTGGGAAGTTCCCAGGCCCCATCTGTCCATGTGCAGAGCGGAGAAGCTGGGCCCTGTCTACCGGATCCTCCGGCTGCATTATCCAAGGTATTCCTGCCCTGGGCGCCGATCCCGCAGGTGCCGTTCGGATACAGGGGTCACAGTGCTGGGGTCCTGCCTGGCTCTGCAGCCCCAGGCACCGGCTGCTCTCAATGGGGAGCTTGTATCCACTGGGCTTTTAGTAATTCTGATGGTTGGAGATGGGAGATACTGTGTTAACAGAAAGAACAAACAGGGGGAGTAAAATCCTCCTGCCTGTTTTTGCAAACTTTCGCAAAATTTGCAAACTAGCGAAGTTTAACATGGGGGCACGTAGAAATGCACCCGCCGGGTGTCTCGGGGCGCTCGCTCCCGCTGCAAGCACCCCGGGCATCGGTGCACTCCTGGCCTCGCGTGAGCCCCCCGGCAGGTAGGGCCGTGCGGGGGGCGCCCGGGGCCGCGGCGCTCGGCGGCCGCTTCCACCTGCGCGCGGATCAAACGGCGCGCGCGCCCGCGCCGCGCAGCCCTCGTGTAATCTGGGCAACCCCAAACAATCGGCCCTTTCATGGCGGGCCGATAACAATCAAAACAGTATGTAAGGGCCTGCCATGCAAGAATACACATGCACATTATACACGGCGGGGAGCTGAAAGCCGCGCTGAAAAGGGGCTTGTTAAGAATATGTAGCCTGCTTTCATAATCAGGCTGTAAAAGAATAGGCCCTTGAAAACAAGGGTTTAGGCTTATAGAAGGCTTTCTGTGCCTTGACCTTGCAAATCTGCGGAGATGCCAAGTTTGCCGTGCGAGCGCGCTCGGCGTCTCGCAGCGTGGTGCCGCGCCGCGGCAGGGGATGGCACACGGAGCTGGGAGCTGCCCGTGCCCTGCAGAGCTCAGCCCAGCCGGGATGTGCTGCCCGCTGGTGAGCACGTTTGATGGGTGGAAATCCCTGTTATCCTCCCCGCTTTGCCAAGGGGGATGCTGAGGCAGGGAGCTGGGAAAGGCAAAATTCCCAATGCACGTGGACCCCTTGGCCCTTGCAAGGACACCTGCACCCATAGATCCAGAGCCGCTCTCCCTCTGTTGTGTTAACTCGTCCTCCCGTCGTCGGCTCCGTGTGCCCCGTTTCCTACCGTGGTGCCTCCGGCGTGGCGTTTGCAGCACGTTCCTTTGCAGGAGGGGGAAGCCTTCCAGGAATCCCCACCTATTTCCGCAATAAGGAGCCCTTTGTTTCCCGCGCGCACAATGCGGCTTTATGCGAGCCCGGTGCGCGCGGGCGGCCCGAGGTGCGAGGGGCACGCGGGTGGGCGGCTGCGGCACCGGGAGCGCAGCCGCTCCGGGTGCATCATTCCCAGGCCCGTGGGCAATGCTCTGCAGGTGCCAATGTCCCGGGAGCACCCAGGGTGGGAGGAAGCATCCAAGGAACGCGGGGTGTCCGGAGCAGCCGGGCCACGTGCTCTGGGAAGCAGGAGAGGTGGAGGGACCCGCGGGGAGGCCACGAGGTGACGTGGGCACCTCCAGCTGTGCAAAAGGGCCAGATGGTCCTTCCTGGCACTGAGGATGCGGGAGAGCCGCGCTCGGCGCGATGCTCTTCGGAGCGCCGTATCCCACACGGGGTCAGCGTGTGGGATCCCGGTCCCAATCCCGGTGCCGGGTGGCCGCTCTCGGCACAGACCCCTCCATTCACGCCGCCTGCTCCCACCCCCTCAATTTGTTGTGGTCGGGGCCAGTAATAGCTGCTTTGTGCGGAGGCGAGGGAAGGAGGAAAGAGCCCCGCGCACAGACAGCGGCTCCAGTGTTTTCCAGAGGGGATGTTCCCCCCTCCGCTCTCCCTCTCTTTGCCTTGAATAATGTTTTTGATTGTAGCAGCCTGTCCCGGGCCGGGAAACCCGTGGCCGCCCCCCCTTCCCTGCCCTGCTCTGCAAACCGCGGCAGCAGTTTAAACAAGCCGGGGAGCTTTTTCTCACCAGTCTTATTTTACTAATAGGAAACAAGTGTTTCGAGCAGCAAAGGGAGCTCCTGGCAGCCAAATCCCTGACTTTGCAGGGCAGCTTTGGGCAGCCTTCCGCCGAGGATACCGGGATGCACGAGGGACCGACGTCCTCGCTGTGCTCGAAACACCTCCCCGGGCCCCAGACAAGTCTCTCCTCTTTCCATCTGTTGCTCCCAGGCTGCAGCTCACGCTGATTAAATGAGCTCGAGCTCTTTGAAGGCGAAACCTGCTCTGCACATGTTAAATATTAGAACAATTAGTCCCCAGGGCGAGATGCACTTACATTAAAAAGACTTATCTTTAATAACATCTTCCTTCTTCCAGCTCCCCAGCAGCCCATCCTTACCTGTCCTTTCCACCTAATGCATTTCTTTTTTTTATATGTTTATGTGAAATTTAATATTTGTCATTTATTTATTTGGGTAGGAACTTAGCCATCGGGATTGGCATCCAGAACTTCCCCGAGGGACTCGCCGTGAGCCTCCCGCTGCGCGGCGCTGGATTTTCCACCTGGAAAGCCTTCTGGTAAGCAGAGCTCCCCATGGGCCCGTGCATCGGGAATGCTGCTGCTGGGTGGGCAATTGCCATGGTCTGGAGAGCTCGGCTTGTTGCAGTGGATCCAGAAGGGAGGAAAACTCATGGGAAAAGCAGGATCGTGTCCTGGCATCCCTCCGCGACACAGCCTCTTTGAGGGATTTGAGGGATGCCAGGATGCAATCCTGCTTTTCCCCAGCCTCATTGAGGGATTTGAGGGATGCCAGGATGCGATCCTGCTTTTCCCCAGCCTCTTTGAGCTCTTGGAGGACCTTGCAGCCCCCGTGCAGGGTTCCCAGAGCCTCGTGTCCCCGCAGGTTCGGGCAGCTGAGCGGCATGGTGGAGCCCTTAGCCGGCATCTTCGGTGCCTTCGCCGTGGTGGTGGCAGAGCCTCTTCTCCCCTACGCCTTGGGCTTTGCTGCTGGCGCCATGGTCTACGTGGTCATGGATGATATCATCCCCGAGGCACAAACCAGGTGAGAAACCCCGGGGACCACCGCTGGATACCCTTAAATACCCGGGGAAATAAAAGGAGGACATCCCAGCTCCCAGGAGCTCACGGCCTGCCCTTTTCTCCTTGCAGTGGCAATGGGAAGCTGGCTTCCTGGACATCAATTTTGGGCTTCGTGGTGATGATGTCCCTGGACGTTGGCCTCGGGTAACAGCAGGTCACTGCTCCCCAGGAGAAGACTTCAGAGCAATTTGTGTGGCGGCACGTGGAACTGGACATACTTTAGACTTTGTATATATTTTTTGATCTGATTTGGTGTTGATTACCTATAATTTTATATATCTTTCCCCCATAACATAATGTGGAAGGTTTTCAAAGCACAAATATGGGCGTCTTCTGGCAGGTCCTGGTTTCCTTTTGCCACCAGATTTCCTTTTTCTCTCGGCAGGGTTGTTGGTGAGACGTGTTGACGGGGCTGCAGGGTCCAGTTTGCTTTCCCTTCGGCTCCCGGGCTGTTTCTCTGAGCCAGGTTGCTCTTGGTTTCGATCATCTTTGTTTTGCAGAAGATTAGAAATCCACTGTCGAGTGTTTGCGCTGCTCTGTGGTTAAGTGCCAAGGTGGTTGAATGGAGCCAAGTCCTTGAAGAGTCTCAATGTCCACTCCTGGTTTTGAAGGCAGGTGGAAGGATTACCCCAAAGGTAACATAGGCAGCGCTTTGTGGAGTAGCAGGTCTAATATATCCTGCTGCTCCTTGGGAATATTTTAGGGTGCTAGTTGTTGTGACAGAAGCAAATTGTCCAAGTGGATGAAAAAATGAATTTTCTTAGTATGCCTGCAAGAGGGAAATGTCTTTTTCTTTTTATTTGAAACTATTGCTCAAGGGGAGCTTTGCTGCAGTGCAGTGTCCGATACCTTGGGGTTTTCTGCCTTAAGGGAAGCAGGAGAGAGGAGCACTCCTGTTTGCAGCAGTGTTTCTAGTGTTCCTCAGCAACGGCTGGGTTACGGCTGCTGTTTTAAACAGGCACTAGCCCTCTGCTTTGCTGAAGAGCTGCGTGCAGTGCAAACGAGGTTGACCTGTTAGCCCGTGGTCTCTGCGATGGCCTTTGAAGAGCTCGGGTTGAATTAGACTTGACAAAGGGCCCAAATGGGACCTTGGCAGCATCAGGGTGAAGTACTTTATCAGGGGGAGTTAATTAGCCAGCCTAAGGAGCCAGAAACACGTGCTATGCCCCTTCACCCACCTTGTGGAGTGTCCGTGGCCTCCAGCCGTGCCAGGCTCCGGGATGAGCCCTGCTTGGCTCCCAGCCGCCCGGTGCCATGCAGAGGTCTGTGCCGGTCCTGGTGACACCGCTGCCACCTTCCAGGGATGAGCAACGGTGGGAAATACATGTCCCTCGTGACTGAGGGTGCTGCTTGATCCAGTGACGATCCAGGGGCAAAGGAGCCTCCCTAGGAGGAAGAGCCAGGAACTGGATGTTGTCCAGCTTGCTGCGTCCCTCGGGAGCCCTGGCTGCAGCAGGTTGGTGCTGGGGACCTGGGGCTGCGTGTCTGGAGATGATAAACATCTTTAGATGATAAACAGCTTCAGATGATAAACAGTTTCAGATGATAAACAGCTTTAGATGATAAACATCTCAGCTCTCCACTATGAGAGAGGTTGCAGGAAGGCAGCCCAAGGGAGCAGGATGGCTGAGCTTGATTAACGCTGTGGGGTTTTGTCTGGGTATTTTTTTTGGTGGAATTTCCTTTGTGTTTCATCTGTACATCAATCTGGATGACACAGAAGTGCTGTTTGCCAATGGATTTGACCTTTTAACTGTGATCAGTTTCAATAAATGGGCAATTCGGAGTTCGTACTGCTTGGTTCGGATGCGGTGGCTCCATGCCTTTCCTTCTCCCCTCTCCGTTCCCCTGCCTTTCTCCAGCTTAATTGCTCTTGGCTTGATGAAGGTCCTGCATCTCAACTGGAAAAGCAGCCTGTTTTGTTTAAAAAAAGAAAATAAAAGGAAGACAAAGAAATGCAGCTGTGCCCGACCTCCACCGGCACATGGCGCGTGTGTTGTAGCCCTCGCTGGAATTCCTGCAGCAAAGCAGCCAGCTCCAGCTCCTGACCCAGGTAAATGCTTTATGACTCAGAAGAAACCACCTTGGCAAGTTCTCCAGGAAAAGAGCAGCCTGCGATTCTCCCTGCACCAGCTTGAGGGTTCATGTGTGTCTGCTGTGCACCCGCATGCAATGCAATGGTGTGTGCCTGCACCTGCATGCGCCTGCATGCAGTGGTGTGTGCATGCGCCTGCATGCAGTGGTGTGTGCATGCGCCTGCATGCAGTGGTGTCTGCATGAACTGCATGCAGTGGTGTCTGCATGCACTGCATGCACCTGCATGCACCCGCACATGTTGGTTTTGCTTCTGCTGCAGCTGTAGCAGGTGCTGCAGCAACGCGGCACGCTGCAGTCCCCGAAGGCAGGGATGGAGCAAGGGGACAACATGTCCTCTTGCTCTGGGAGGTCTCGGGCATCCGATGCCCACTTCCCTGGGAAGCACAGGGATGGGAACAGAGCTGCTTGGATCACCAGCTGCATTGCAGAAGGACTTGCCCTGACCGCTGTGCCATGAAGACATGCATCCCATCGCAGCCCCTTGCAGCGCGTGACTCCGTGCGGGACTGGGAACATCCAGCAGGAAAAGCACTGGGCATTGGGACTCCAGAAACGGCAGGTGAGGCCGGCCTCGCTGCCTCCCCGGAGGCTACGGCCTGGGAACGGCTGTGGCCATGGAGAACAAAAGCTCTTTGTGCCCCTAGGTGAGCCCTGCCCGGCGCTGGGGATGCTGTTGGTGGCCCAAAACCTTTGCGTGAAAGTTGGGGCCCCGGGGGTGTCTGCGGCTGGGCTGGCTCCTGTGCAACGTTTGCTTGTTTGACTTCTGGCGTGTGGTGTGAGTTGGTACAGAAGAACACGTTATGCATTTAAAGGCAACCTTGTCATCAGATTGCTGGGAGACAATATCGCATACTGCATTTAATCCCACTTCGATGTAGCCAGCTGAGATAATGATGTACCTTGGACCTGTAGGAAACGAGCAGGAAGGGCAGGAGGGTGATGCAGAAAACACGTGTGAAAATCCTCCTTTTCTGTTGGCACCCTGGAGGGGAACGGGGTCGTGCATGCACTGCTCGCTGCGATTGAGAGCCCTCCGATTACATGGGGAGCAGTGGCTGTTGGTGCAAGCGGAGCTCCCGACACGGGCAAACGTGCAGCCAAGGTGCCCGGGCGGAGGGGCTGGGCTCGCGGTGCCCCCCGCTTCCCTCGCGCCCAGGAGCACCCGGGCCGAGCCCAAGGACGCGGCCGGCGGCACCGGGATGCGGCCGGAGAGGCTCCCGGCCCAGCGCTTCCTTCCCTGGGCTTCCCAGCAAGAGGGAGCGGCTGGGAAGAAGAGCCAGTGCCAAGCTGTGCTCTCCACACATGTGAATTCTCCCCGACTGGTGCTTTTTCAGTACCAAACGTGCAAAAGCAGGTTGTCGAGTTTTAGCTTTGAACAGAAATGACTTTTGCGTTTGCTGGAGAAAAACTTAATGCATCCAAAACTTCAAAAGCCCAAAGTAAGGGAAAAGGGCTTTTCTAAATAGCGTGCGTGCACTCTTGCTGTTGAGTTCAGAAATAACCCCAAACCTCTGGTGGGTTTGTGGGCTGCTTTTTGCTTTTTTACATATGCTTTTGGGTTTTCCAAGCTGCATTAATGAAGGAGAGTGATGGAGTGCTTAGCTGAGGGCATGAGGGTCCCCGACCCGTGCGCAGCCCCACAGTGGGGACACTGGGCCCAGTCAGGGAGGTTGCAAGGTGCAGGCGTGATGCACCTAGGACAGTGGGGACAATCTGGGGACCTGGCAGCAACGTGTCCCACAGCAGGGAGACGTCCTGGCCCTTTGCTTTTGCTTGGATTCAGTCCAGTTGATCCTTCCCACTATCCAAGAGCTGGAGGAGGCCTTGGAGAGGGTCCACTTTGTCTCCTGAGCTGGTGACAACTCGTGTCTAGTGCAAGCGGTGACAGCGACATCCGAAGCCGCCCAAACCCAAAGGCACTGGGTTTTCCTGCAGGACATGCATGCTGTTCTCCGCTCTCAAGCGCAATGGTGCAAAGGGAAAGCATCGACCCTCTGCTCCTGGGACATCCACCTCTGCTCCAGCAAGTCTTGTCGTTGTGCTCCGATGTCGGTGCTGTTCCCAACGTCGCTGCCATTCCTGCAGGGCACAGCGAGGTGAGGGCAGCAGCAGTACTGGCGCTCTGCAGCCCACAGGCCTTCTGCCTGATATTCCCACCGGGAAAAGCTCCGGCATTGGGACGTGCCCTGCACCCTGCTCCTCGGCGCCGGCGGCTGTGCCCGCCCGGCCCGGGCTGCTCCGGGCTGCTCCGGGGCTCCGCGGGGCGCGGGAAGGCCGGGCGCGCGGGGCGCCGGCGGAGGCGGCGGCTCCCCTGGGCGCGGGCGGGAGCGAAAACCCCGAGCGAGCTCTTTGCACGCAAGCGAACAATAATCCCATTATTAGGGCCCAAGCCGTGAAACCAAACCCGGCGCAGAAATTACTCGGGCTTGCAAGCGGCGTGCCCAGGGCAGAGCGCGGCACCTGAGTCATTGCTTGTAAAGGAGCGGGTTTCGCCGCCCGCGCTCCCCTGGGGAAGGGAACAATCCCGACCTTCAAACAAAAACGGCTCCTGTCCTTTGTGCACGTTTTGTTGTACTTGGCAGCCCGGCTGCAATTAAAGTGGAGGCTCCCGCGCACACGCGCGGCCCCGGCTCCTCACCCGGAGCTTCCCGCTCCATCCCGCTGCCTTCTCTCTGCTCCAGAGAAAGCTGCTTTGCAGGCACCAGAAATTCTGGCTCCAGTCCCCTTTTCCTTCCTTTCCCCTTTTCCAATAGGCTCCATGCATTTGCAGCTGGGATCTGGCTGCCCTTTGCCTGGTCCTGGCAGTTGAGCTGCATTTTGAAGCATCCGAGGGCACTCTGGAGCAATGGGTACCCAGGCATGTGTGCTCACCAAGCCTTGAAAAGACAGGGCTTAAAAAAAAATATACCATAAAAAATTCAGCATTTCAGCTGGCGAAAGGAGAGGAGGTGACGCTAGGCACAGATGTCCCAGCCTGAGATCTGCCACGGGGCGATTTCCCTGCGTTTTTGCTATATGCAACATGTGAAAAGTCAAAATGGAATGAAGTAGCCCCAGGGCTGCCCCTCGGGTTCTGGAGGGTTGGTCCAATGGGAAAGGGAACATCGTGGAGCAGGAATGCGGCTCCATCCGTGTGTCCCAGCTTGTGCTTGAGGGCTTTGCTGTGGGCAGCCTTGCTGGGGGAGAGGGAAGCTCTTTAGGCTCTCAGGATGCCCTTAGTTGGGATTTCTGGGCTATGTCAGTGCACTGTCAGGGAGCTCCAGAGGATGGGAAACGGCACCTGGAGATTTATTTTCATATAACCTCACCTGCTGCTGCTGCGATAACCCGCAAGCTGCGGTGCCCGGCGTGGCTCTGCACATGGGATGGCCTCCTGAGCCATTAAATGAATTAAGCATTAAATAAATGAAGTTGTTTAGAAGGAAGAGGCCCAGGTGCCCGGCTCTGAAGCCCTGGGGCCGCGGTGATGGGCTGGGAGGCAGCAGCCACGTGCGGCTCCTTGCAGCGGGACGGCTCCATCGTGGATGGCTCCATCACGGACAGCTCCATGGATCCGGCCTGTCCCGGCGTGCCCCAACCTGCTGCTGGGTCTCCTGGGTCCCTTGCAGACCATTTGTGCTGGTGCCAGGAGACCCAGCGGCAGAGCCGACCTCCCCTCCGGGGGGATCACGACGTGTCCGGGCGAGCGCGGGACGCAGCGGGAGCGGAGGGGCGGGAAGCGCGCGGGAAGCGGGCGCCCGCTCACCCGGAGCAGCCTGGAAAACCCAGCGAGGACTCCGAGGAAGCTCCTCCATGGGTGGGGGTGGCTGCTCGCCCTCCCTTTCCTTCCCTCCCCCTTCCGCGGGGCGCTGGGGAACAAGTGCTGGTTTATGGCCGATAATTCGCCGGCCGCACAAAGGGCGCCTTGTGCCGCTGCCTCCAGATGTGCAGCTTTCCACAGAAAGGGAACCACGAGGTACCTGTTCCACCGGAGCACCGGCTGTGCCGGGGGGAACCAGCCGCCTCCTCCCGGCTGATCCCGGCCCTGCACAGGGCAGATTCCGGCCGGGAATTGGGGTGTCCTGCCCAGGCGGTGCTTGCCGGGCCAGGCTGCTCCGTGTGGGAGCAGAAGCTGCTTGGCCAGGGCTGGGCTCTGGTGTGGAGGGATGAGCTAAGAGAAGATGCCCATTGGAAAGGCCGGGGGATTCATCCAAGGGTTTCCTTGGCCCTGGGAAGGAGGGCAGGAGTCACCCAGCGCCTTGGTCCCCTTTGGGAACTTTGATCAGCCAAGTCCTACGGGCCTTGAGGACAGCGGGCGCCTGGCTCCCGGCCACCCCCGCCCCATCCTTTCCACGCAATCTCTTAATTGTTTCCCCAAATCACATGACAAAATACAGGGAGATAATTGCGCTCATTTGCCCCGCTTATCTCGGGAGCGAGCGCTGGGCAAATAGGAAAGAGGGAGCTGGCGCTGGCCGTGCTCCGCACACCCGGCTCCCGAGGGCACCAAGGGCTCATTTAGTGCCACTGTTTGCGCTATATCCAGCGTTTTATTGCCACTGC
The DNA here is from genome assembly GCF_003342845.1 of Nothoprocta perdicaria. Taxonomy (NCBI): domain Eukaryota; kingdom Metazoa; phylum Chordata; class Aves; order Tinamiformes; family Tinamidae; genus Nothoprocta; species Nothoprocta perdicaria. Next base: position 1,156,241 of record NW_020455060.1, read on the forward strand.
AATTGTGCCTCTCCGTGCAGATCCGGTGGCATCGGCAGGTCGGCACCAGCGGCTGCGGCTGCTCCGGGCGCATCCCGCTCGGGCGCCGGAGCGCGGAGCCCGCTGGCAGCGTTCCCGCTGCGGATGCGGCGCTCGGGATGCGGGATGTGCCATCGCGACCGGCTCCCCTGGCAGCTGAGACGCCGCCGGAATCATTGCCCCCTTGGAAAGTGCCCGTCCGTCCTGTCTGTCCGTCCGACTGTCCCGTCATTCTCATGCAAAGCGGGCAGGGGAGCGGAGCCCTTGGGCAGCGATCCCCCCAACACGGGGCACTGCAAGCAGCGCCGAGCACAAGTGCCTCTCTGTCCTGCCCCTTTCTTCTCTCTCCCTTTAATAATCTTGCTCTTTTGTCCCCAAACGTTTGCTCTCCGTGTCATTGTGCCCTTGGCGGGGGCAGCCGCTCGCCCGGGGCGGGCAGGACCCTCCGCGGTCGCTGCTCCTGCTGCCACCTGTTTTCTCCGCTTTATTTTTCTAGGGCACGCGCTTTATTTTATTTTATTATTTTTTTTGCTTCTGCGTTAGGGTCTATTAAGTTCTCTCCTCCTTCCCGGCCGGTTAATGAGTAACCATAGCGTGCTCGGCGGCAGCTGCCGCACACAAACCCACGGAGACTTTTTTGGAGCTGCATAAGGGAACGTTTGTTCTGCAGCTTCTCAATAGATCCTTGTGCAGGAGGCAGAAAGTGTGGGGAGAGAAAGAAAGAGACACTAAATCACTGGGCTCCTTGGAAAGCGCCCTGCGTGTGTGTTTTTATCCCGCGTTATAATAGACGTGGGATGAGTCACCTTTTCAAGCCCGAGTAATGAATTTATCTCCAGAACAGGGTGCGCACGCACTTTTTAAAAGCGCTCTGGCTTTGAAGGTCTTTTTAAGTAACTTGGGCACAAAGAGGGCAGCTCAGGGAGGCCGGGGCGGCCGGCGGCTTCGCCCCGCTCCCCGGGGAGACGGGATTTGGGTGTTGTGGTCCCTGATTCCAGCTCTGCCCTGGGCTGCGGCGTCGCGGGGAGGCGTTTGGGGGGTTTAGCTCCGTGCTGGCTGTGCCGGAGGCTGCGGCGGTGCCTCGTGCCAGGTGGGGATGCAAGGACACGGTGCCAGCAGCAGCCGGGACGCCGGGGCCCGGCTTCGCTCCGTGACCTTGGGAACGGCGCCTAAACCTCTCCGGCTTCCTCACTGTGTGAACAGGTGACCAACGAACGTCCCCGGTGTCCCCGAGCCTCCGGAGCGGCACCCGGTGCATCCCGCGCTCCGGAGCGGGAGCTTTCCCAGGAGCGCCGCGCTCTGCTGTGGTCCAGGCTGCCCTCCAGAAAGGAATAAAAACCTGAAAACCACATTTTTCCTCTGCTTTTACAAAACCTCTCTTTTTTACTTTTTTGTTTTTAAACTTTGGGTTTTCAAGTTCAAGTTTGGGGCAAAGATTCAGGTTGTTTTTGTTTTACCTGCAACGCAGCTCCCTGTTCCCCGGAGCTGCAGTTCTTTATTGGCCCTTGCAGACACTTGGCACTCTCTGCGAGGGAAATGAAAAGCTTTTTGTTTCCTTATTTCAATATATTTATATATATTTAACCAGCTTGGGGAGGGTATTTGGAGGTCAGAGGCCTTTCGGAGGTAACAGGGCTGGCCAGACCCTGAGAACTGCCGTCCTGCGGGAACCCGTTTCCCCGCTCGCCCTTTCCCCATCCCTTTCTCCTGCATTTTCTCCGCTCTGGTCTCACCGCTCACTGCTTTGAGTGAAGAAACCAGCAGGAGGTTGGGGTGGTTTTGACTCGTGTCCAGCAGCCCCTTGTCGTTTCTGTCCCATCCCGGTCCCCAAGTCCTGCCCTTGCAGTGCAGACCATGTTTGAGCTGCTCCAAGCAAGTCTGTTGGGAAACCACTGACTTTCCATAACTTGGGGACATCTGGTTGACATCCCTATGGATCTGGGCTCTTGTGGGGTATCCTTATCACCGGCTCGGGGTGCACTTTGTTCTGCTTTAGGGGCAGAGCCTCTCATGCTCCCCGCAAGCCTTTAGGCTGCTCGGCATCTAGGAAAACTTGTTGTAGTCACGTCATGTTCTTGCAAAGCCAAGCCTGGGATCATCCCCTGACTCAGAGCCCAGCTCTCCCGTGAGTGACTGTCTCACATCCCCATTCCAGTCCTTGGATGCAGCCTTGGATCTCCATGCGGAGCAGGGACACCTCATCCGTGTCCCGGTGCGTCGCACACGGACAGTCACGCAGGACCTGGAAAGCCTGTGGAGCAGCAGGAGGGCCCGAGCGGGCAGGAAAGGCCTGGGCCAAAACCATGGATGAGTCAGGCAGAGCTGCGGTGCTTCCGGCAGCAGGAAAGGGAGACAAACTACTCACCCCCTTATGGACCTGGCACTTTTCTCTGGAAAAAACCCAGCGCCTTCTAAACAGGCAGTGCGGGTCGTTCCCTGCTCCATGTCCAGCTCGCTCTAGCTCCTTACAGCCCCCGCCAGGTTTGGGGGGATCTCGGCGGGGTGGAGGCTGCAGGGCCATGATCTGGCCCCTGCCCCTGCCCCTGCTCAGGCAGGGCCACCTGGAGCCCAGCGTTGCGTCTGGGAGCTGCCACCGGGACGTGGGGACATGGAGACCGTGGTGCAGCCGGGCCGGGGCTTCCCTGCCCGCTCCCAGCTCGGCTGCTCCGCGCGCGCCGGCGCTCGCCAAACAGGTTTGAATTTACGGCAGGCGGGCACGAAGCAGCACCCCCGCCTCCTCCTCCTCCTCCTCCTCCGCCGCTGCGCTCCACCATGGGTTGCTGGTATTTTTTGCCTTTTGCTTCTTAATATACCATAAGCGCCGACCTTTTACCTCCTTCAAGAGCAGCCAGCCCGAGCCCAGCACCGTGAGCTGCGCCACGATTCAGCTGCGGTTTCTTTACGAAATTCATCCGGTCTTGGAGCAATTAAGGGGAGGGAAGCATTTCCACTCCGGCTTCGGGCCCTGAAAACAGGCCAGGAGGGTTTGGGGTTTTTTTCCCTCTCTCTTTTTCTCCCCACCAGCTCCCTTTTCTTGCTTGTCCCAGGAATCTTTGGCCATTTCCCTTGGGCAGCTCCCCCCATTCTGCACCCTCCAAGATGGGCATGGCTCGGGCGGGCAGGAGATTCCCAACCGGAGCAGAGCCCGGCTGGATCATCCCAGAGCACTTCTCTTCTTCCTGCAAAAGCTAGGATTGAGTCAGGATCAAGTGTGCGGCCCATGGGGCAGCACTGCGACGTGCGCAACGCTGCGGGGCTCGTGGGTGCATGGCACCCCACTGGCTTGTGCGGCTCGCAGGAAGGGGGCTGTGAGTCGACGGTATCATTAATTGCTCCTTCATTCCATGGATGGGTTAATAATTAATTAAAATTAATAATTGGGACAATAATTAAACTAAACAACAACTAATACGAGCGACAATTGAAGTAATGGTTCTTGGGGAAAGGATTTGGGGTGGTTACTCATTGACCCAGTGGTTCCCGGGCTGAATTCTACACGCGACCCCTTTGGTGCCGGCTCGGTTCCGCGAGCGCTGCTGCTGGAAAGGAGGTGACTCTGGGGACCCCGCAAGCGCTTGGGGCTCCCCCTGCGGAACCGCGAGCCCGGGGGGGGCCAAACCCGCCCGATGCGGCGGGGCCGGGGCTCGGAGCGGCGGGGCCGGGGCTCGGAGCGGCCCCCCCGGCCGCCGCTGCCCCCCGGCGGGAGGCGGCTCCGGGCCGCCGGGGGAGGAACTACAAGTCCCGTGGAGCCGCGGCGCGCGGCCCGGCCCCGGGCTATATAAGGCGGGGAATGGCCCGGCCGCCGCACTCGGAGCATCTTCGCTCGCGGCTGCGGCGCTTGGGGCCGGCGGGCTCGGCGGTTTTCCTTTTTCTTCCCTACTTTTTTTTTTTTCCTCCTTTCTTCCCTCCCCGCGCTGGGGCCTCCGTGCAGGCCGGTCCCCGAAGCGGGAGGAGGAGGAGGAGGAGGAAGGTGCCGGAGCCGGCGGGGAGGCAGCTCGGAGCCCGGCCGCAGGTAGGTGCCCTGCTCGCCCGGCGTGGGGGGATCGGGAGGGGGGCCCGGCAGCGCCGTCGCGTCTCGGGGGGTCCCGAGGGGTTCGGGGATGGTCTGCGGGCCCCGGCCTTTGTTCCCCGCTGCGCTCCGTGCCCGGCGGCCCCGGGGATGCCCCGGGTGGCTCCGGGCGACCTTGTGGAGCGGGGGGCGGCTGCCCGGCGCCCCCCGGCCCCGCTTCCCGGCCGGCCCGGAGGGCTCCCTCCTCCCCACGCACGTGCGGGTGCTGTTTTTCTCTCTGCTTTTGGGGACTCCTCGCTGCCCCTCCCGTGCTTGGGGAGGACTCTGCATGTGCAGTGCGCTGGGGACAGGTGCCCGGCCGGGGGGGACAGGAAGGCTGGGGGGGCCAGGCAGCCTCACTGGGCTCTTCCCCCCCACCACCACACACTGCTGGGGGTGGCCCGGGGTCCCCCAGCATTTGGTGCCATCTGGCAGGAGCCCAGGATGGGGACACTTTGCTGGGGGCGGTGGTGCAAGGTACCTGTGATGCACAAGAGCACTTTTGTGTGAATCCTGGAGAAACATGAATGAATCCCTTCATGGATCCCCTGGTTTTGCTTACTGCAACAAAAAGACCACACCAGTCTAGACCTGCAACCAATAACACCCAGGAAAATTAGTGCTGTTTGCTGCTGGGGACCCAGCACGTTGAGGACAGTGCTGTCCCGCTGAGCAGCGTGACAAGCAGGGGCTGCCTGTTTGGGAAAGGGATGTTTGAGGTTACTTTGATATAAACAAGAAGAGCTTTTATTGCCCGGACATTGTTAGCGCTGTCTCTGCTGGCTCGGCGTCTGCTTCCTCTGAGCAGTTCTGAGGCTGCAGAAGCCGCTTGGCTCTGCGGCTAATTGAGACATCTTTTTATAATCACGGAGGCAGCTGGCGGGGTGGAAGCGGCCGAGGGCAGTGACTCAGCCTTGGGAAGCCGCCGGGTCTCTGCTCGCCCGGGGTTTCGCAGCAGACACCGCAGTGGCAGGAGCGGGGACACGAGGATGCCTCTTCCCTCGCTCCTTCCTGCTGTCAGGCATGCTGCGTGCGGGACATCTGCTTCCCTACCTCCCTGTAAACCCAGGGGTGGATGGCAACAGCTTCACGGGCTGCCCAAGCTCAGGGTAAATAAAGTTGCTCTTTCTGGTGGTGCTTTCCATGCACGGGCGTCTCTAGCAAAGCAGGGCTGTGCTGCCTGGGATGGCAGCAAGACGAGCGCTGCCACGGGCTCTGCAGTGCCCCGAAACGGGGAAGCGTGAAGCTTTCTGAGGACAGAGGTGCGATGAGAAGGTGCTTCCCGCGCATCGTGCATGGGAAGAGAAGCCTGACACGCTCCTTGTGCAGGGGACATGGCCCTTGTGCAGGGGACAGGAGCTGAACTGGCTGCTGTGGCCACTGCCAGGGCTCAGGTGCTGCACGTTGGGGCTGTGGGTGTGAGGGGGAAGCTGCTCCACCCCCACCTGCAAAATGGGGCTGGGAGAGGCAGCCTGAGCTGTCCCCAGGTGTTAATCCTGGATCTGAGTGATTCCACCAGGTTCACGCTGCCCAGCGTGGGCTGTTCCTCGGGCAGGACTCGTGCTGGGCCTGTCCCTGTGGCCTGGGGAAGGTGGGTTCACCTGCCTGTGCTGGAAAAGGGGTGAGATCCCATGTGGTCGCTTGGGGAGGAGAGCATGAAGAATTGTCCGAGGAGCAGCCTCAACCCAGCTGTGCTCTCCTGGGAGGCGAGAAGCCTCCAAAGCGGATCCTTGCTGAGAACTTGCTGCCCTCAGGACTGGAGGGAGCCCCAGCAAACACAGAGGGTGCGAGGGCTGGTGAGCCTGGCCCCAGCGTGGGACAGCCCTTCTTATGAGTCCTGGCTCTGCTCTGCCTTCCTCCTCATCCTCCCTTGGAAACCTATTTCCAGAGAGCATCGCGTCTCATTGCTGGGGGTGTTTAACAGCAGTTCGCTCCACTCGGGGCAGCAGGGAATTTGGGCTCTGGGTTTTGTATCTGGGGGTTCCTGCATTTTTGGAGGTGAAATGTTGGGGGTGACAGGGTGGGGATGATGCCAGAAATGTGGTGCCCCTTCCTGGGGGGAACTTGGCTCTTTGAACTTTAAACAGAGAAGAAAAGCAACAAAAGGGAGGGCTAGAAAAGCACAATGTTTTGCCAGTTCCCAAGGCCAGCCAGAAAGTTATAGCTGCATTACAAAGGGCAGCCTTGTTCAGAATGGCTTATTTCATCAGAAAGATGTATTAAAAAAGAGAAGGGCCAAATACTAGCATAAAGTCCCCTATGTTAGTGTAAACACTGCATGAAAACACTTTTATGACCTCCTATAACTCCATAATAAATACCGTTCCTTTCTGATGAGAGCTCTTAACACAGGATTAGGGTTTATGGGGTGTTGCCTCCTTAGTCCCCGGAGCAGATGCCGCGTTCGATGCTGTGTCCCACCTCAGACCTGCCATGTGCCTTCCTCTTCCTCCTGCCTTCCTCCCGGGCAGCGTCTCCATCCCAGGCAGTGCTTTCCTGCAGGAACCTGGGCTGCAGTGGCTGTGGATAGGGAGGCTGGTCTTGGCCTCCAGTCCCAGTACAAGTGTCTTGTTCTGTGCATGCCACTGAGCTATGAAGACCTCGGCCCTGGGATTGTGCTGCCCTTGCCCAGAGAAGGTAACGTGTTGTGTGTGTGGCTTTCCTTTTTTTTTTTCTTTTTTCCTTCAATTGGCTTTTTCCTTCTGCCAAACCACAGATGTTTTTTGAGGGCTAAAACCTAAGCCTTTAAATAAATGGGATTGCTGGGCGGTTGTGCAGCTTTTCCTGCAGAAACGAAGCCTAGAATGGGTTTTAAATGTTATCTAGTCAGGTGTTCTCTGAAGCTTTGCTCTGTTTTTTTGTCCTGGCCCCTTCTGCCCGAGCTCTCTGCAGCAGGAGTGTCTGGGCTCCTGAAGGAGGAGGTGAATGGCAGTGACTCTGTCCTGAGGTTCAGTCCCAGACAGCCCTGCACCTCTGATGCAGCTCCTGCTCAAGAATGTGACTAGCATTTCTTGGAGCCAAAAGGATTTTGTATGGCCCAGGATGCTGCTATGTGAAAGCTTCAGTGCTTTTCGGCTTTGAGGTGCTGCTGTGGACTGCCTGTGTTTGGAACCAGCTGAGAGGATGCAGACAGCATCGCGGGAGGCTCCAAATTCCTGACCTGTGGCCTCTTGCTCATCTCTGCGTTTCAGATATTTCTGTGTATAAGAGCTCAGAGCCAAGGGCTCATGTGCTTGGGCTGGCAGCGTGGCTGGGACTGTGCCCCTTGCCCAGGCTTGGGACAAGTGATAACTCTTGGAGACCTCGAGATCGCTCTGACAGCTCCAGTAGCCGTGGGACCAAATGTTCATCTTGGCAGTGAATTTTGAGGTCAACTCTGGGAATTAAAGTCTTGAGAAATGAAAATCTCGGGAGGCTCCCCAGGCTCCCAAGGCAGGAATGCCCTGCAAGCCCCTGAGCGAAAGGCTCTGGGCAGTGGAGAGCAGGTCCCCTTGCCTGGCAGGGGAGGAGGCAGCTTTGGTGGCCTTCCTTACTGCTTGGTGGCCTTCCTTACTGCTGCCTAGAGCTCTGCTATTTATTTTGTGTGTTGCTTCCAGCATTTCCTCAGCAGCCTGGGTGTGGAGCAGGGAATGGGGGAGCCCAGGTGAGCTGTGACGCTTGATTGGGTGGGAAGATGTTGGTGTGTGGGCTGTGGTTGATATGTGGACACGAGCATCCTGCTGGGATGCAGTTTGGATGGGGGTCATGTCCCTGTTGGGCCAGGGGCATCTGGAGCTGCAGCAGGTGACTCTGACCTGGCACTTTTGGTGGCTCTTTGGGGTCCGGGTGGGACTTGCTCTGTGTCTGCAGGACCGACTCGGCGCGAGCTGCTGCTCACCTACCCCTTCCCGCAAACTGTGTCCGATCTCCCCGCAGAGCAGCGGGAATCGAGGGGGAGGGTGGGCACGAGGGCTTCCCAGCCCTGCGGACCGTATGGGAAATACAGATTCCCTTTTTATAGCTTCTTCAATTGTTCCCGAAAATCCTTTCTAAAGGGAGGAAAGTTCCTTCCTTCCTTTCAGCTGCCGGTATCTTGAAGAATTCGCCCTATTGTGCGCCCAGGACAGAGACCCTTCTATGCGGCTCTTCGGCGGCCCCCTCTCCGCCCCGGCTCAACAAGCCCCCATTCTCCTCTGAAGAGGGTCCCTCTGTCTCACGCCAAGTCGCTCCTAAGGGTAGCATTTATCCGCGGGCACTCGGCTCACAAAGAGTGCTGGAGTGTCAAATAAACTCACTCCAGCCTGCAAAGAGAAGAGGAAGAAAATACAAAACCCCCTTTATTTCCACCCCTGCAGGGAAACAAATACGGACTTTGTGCTGGAGAGCAGCAGCGCCCTAACGAAGCCGGCTAGTGCGCGCTGCTGTATCTCTAATAAAACTGTGTGTGCAAGCACACACGCTGCTTTGTGGGCAAGTGTGGACTGGGCAGACGAGCTGTAAAGCAAGGTGCCCCCGGACAAGTGTTTGCCACCCTGCGTGGCCACCGCTCTGCGCAGAGCTGCTGGCTTTGGTGGCCCTACAGGGACTTCTGTGCTGGCTCTTGAAGAGCGGAGCTGGGAGGAAGATGCTGGCTCTGTCCTGGTCCCCAAGGTAAGGGATATAGCAGATGTCGTGCTTGGAGCCCATGGTCCCATTGCTGCACTGAGTTGTCGGGACTGTGCTGCGGTCATCGCTGCTGCGCCTGCTGCTTTGGTGCATGCACCCCAGGAGACGTGCTGAGCAATTGGGGTCCCCTTCTGTGGGTGCCTGAGCGGCTCCTGCATCAGCGATGGGGCTGAGCAGCCGGGGGAGGCTGCCTAAGCAGCATCCCAGCCTAAGCAGCATCCCAGCCTAAGCAGCATCCCAGCCTAAGCAGCATCCCAGCCTAAGCAGCATCGCGCTGATCCCGCGCCCTCCTCGGGGACACGGCCACCTCCGTGGCCTGCAGCCGTGCACAGCAGCAGCAAGGGAAATCCTGCTCTGCGCTTCTCCAGCTCTGCTCGTCCTGGCTTTTCGATGGCTTTTTCAACCTGGGAGTGCCCTGTTGATCCCAGTTGGGATGTGTCGGGATGCCCTGCTGCTCCTGCAGCTGGTGGATCTGCAGCGCAGGTGCAACCTGCACTGCTCTGCAGTTGGTGCCTGATATTCCCTGGTCCTGACACTTGTCTCCCTGCAGGTTTTGGTGGCGTTTCCTTACGGAAGGGCATGGAAGCAGCCTGCCACAATATCCAGCTACCCTTCTTCGTACCTAGAAGTGGGAAGAAACAAACTGGTGCTGGAATGGAAGGCTTGGAACTTCTCACCTTCTATCGAGCAAATAGTCCTGGGTGAACAGGATTCGCCTCTGGGCTCTTCTACATCTCCATCCCTTTGGGTTGCTGTGGATTCTCCTGCTCCCTTCTGTCACCTGCAACTGGGAAAGAAGCTGCCAGGAGACCCACCGATACCTGTTTCTCTTGTGGATTACATTTTGTGGCATCACCGGGGCTTTTTACCGATCTTGAGGAACTGGCTTTGTTACTTGAAATCCTAATTTGCAGCTGTGAAAAAGCAGCAGTGACAGCCTGTGCTCCAGGATCCTTCTCTGGGCTACCTTCCTGTGTCCAGCCTCATGGTTTTCCAGAGGAGGAGCAGCAGGTCCTACACAGGGACCTCGTGCACTGAGGTGAGTTGAGTATGTCCTTTTTTTCTCTTCCTCAAAAGGAGGTTTTCTATGCAATTAAAACTGGTTTCTTATAAGAGTATGTTTTCTCCTATCTATAAAAAAGTGCTGAAGAGGTTTAGCTGCCATTCCAGGGAGACCATGGGGGTACATGGGTTTGTTTGACAGCTACGGTGGCTTTCCTCTCCTGCTTTAATCAAAGACCATTTGAGCCTGAAATCTCATCCCTAATAAGGGATTTCTTCCTGGGGTAACTGCTGAATAATGGACAAAGGAGCCGAAGGGAAGCAGAGCACAAGCAGTTTTTTCTTTCTTTCCTAGGAATGGGGGAACCCTGCTGCTTTTCGAGACCTCAGAGCATGTCAAAGCAAATGGTGGTAGCTGCAGAAGGGAGCCTGATGCTGTTCTGCTCCCTGGGAACAATGTGGTGCTGCTCCCTGGGGTGCCCTGGCCGATGCAGGGGTCCCCTCCTGTCTGTCTGGGCAGTGTTGGGGCTGGTGGCCCTCGCAGGAGGGAATGCTGCTGCTTACCAGCTCAGCAGCCTGGAGTTCATGCTGCCTTTCCAGTGAGGTTGCAGCAGTGTCTGCATGACCGTGTGCTGTTTGCTGGTGCAGGTGGCTTGTGCACAGGGTGTTTGACCCCTGGGCATGCCCCGTGACCACGGTCCCTGGCAAGACTGCTTGGTACTTGCTTGGTATCACCCTGGTACTTGGTATCGTTCTGTTCTGAAGAAACATCCAGGGCTGTGTTCAGGAGACACATCCTAATGCTTGGTGCGGGTTGTCCTGGCTTCTCCCAAGCTTGCTGGACTCTGGCCTGTGGCCCTGGGAGACCCGCAGCTTCCCTGCAGAAAGCTGGGAGATGCAGCAGGGAGCCGAGTCCCAGCTCCCCTTCAGGAGCAGCAGGGCTGGGAGCTCCAACCATGCCAGGGTGGCTGGGGGAAACGGGAGACATGGGGATGCTCATCTTGCCTTTTGCCGAACACAGATCTGGGAGAACGGGGTCTGTGGTGCTGCCAGAGCCAGCTCTGCCGGCAGGATGCTCTTGGGGATGGAAAGAGATGGCAAACACAAATCCGGAGACAGATCCGCCTTGTTCCCAGGACTCCTCGCACAAGCCCAGCAGTCGGAGCTGCATTTCTGAGCTCTCAGCTCCCTCCCATGGCTCCGGGCTGCCAGGCACAGCTGCTCCGCAGCCCTCTGCAATGAAATGCAGCGTGTGCAGGGAGCAGCCTCCCGTGGCGCTCCCCCGGGCTCGCCGGTCAGCTCAGCCTGCTCGGCCAGTGTTTTCTTTTTCCTCTCTTCACTACAAGCTTCCTACATTCGAACAGAGACGGGAACTCGAGGCCATTCCCTGTCAGTGTCTGACTGCTGCAGCCGGTAACTTAGTCTCTTCCCAGCCCCTTGTGCAGAACGTGTCCTGGCTTCTCGTGCTCCCATAGCCCCCGAAGCAGCACGGAGTGGGTTGAGTGTCATGTGTCCTGGTGCCTGCTGAGGGCACGAAGCTCCTTGAGCTGCAGCAGGGCACAGACTTCCCACCCCAAACTGTGTAGTGCAGGACAGGCCTGTGCGGCTGCAAGAAGGGGCCCGGTTGGTTTTATTTGGGTCTGCTGACTGCATCTTCAGCTCTTTGATAGATGCCCTGTAAGTGGATGTCGTCACTGCTTAGCTGCTTTCTTTGCATTTCTGTAGTCCTTGATGTGCTGGGTCTTGCTGAGGGCCTTGCTGTGACAGGGGTTTCTTACCCAGGAGGTGCAGTGGGAGGGCTGGAGCAGTGGGAGGGCTGGTGGCCTCAGGATCCATAGCGCTGCTCTGGCACTCGATCCCTGCTTCCAACCTCTTGAGTGGCTACTGGCAGCAGCTGCAGTGGCCGTGTGACGAGCTCGGACCGTCCTGTTCCCTAACAGCAGCTGCAGGAGAGATGAGAAGGGCTTCTGGGCAAGTGGTCGCTTCACCTGCCTCCCCAGCCCGTGGGTGACCTCTTTGGGTCTCGGGAGCTGCTGACTTGCTTGGTGTTGTCATCAGGACACAAGAGATGCTCCTACTAGCTGAGATTTTTGAAGCCCTCTTTTTTTCTGGGGGAATTTCCTCTTCCATGGTGAACAGGAGGTGCAAATGGGGTTTTCTGGGGTCTTCTGGATCTAATTCTTTCCAGCTCAGTTACCCACCCGAGGATGCCCCCATGTCTCTGCAGCCGGGTTGCATTAGGAGGCTCCCCGTCCTCGGGAGGGCGCCCAGGCCATGTGTGTGTTGCATCCTCAGGACAAGCAGGACGTAAAGCTGGGCTTGGGGAGGGGGCTCGGGAAGGGGGAGGCCGGGTCTCCCCATGGATGCTCCCGGTGGGAGGGATGCGGGGGGCGTGGGGGGGGTGCGGGAGCCACGCGGCCCCTCCCGTGCGGGCCGGGGTGCGGCGCCCCGCGGCGCCGCCAGGGGGCGGGCGAGGGCAGCGGCCGGCGCTGGGGGGGGTCGGGGGGGGAGGGGGGGGCACCGTTTTTGGCCCGAACGTGCGGAATTCCGGATAATGTGCAAAATTCCGGATAATGTGCAAAATTCCGGATAATGTGCAAAACTGCGGCTTCCAGAGCCGCAAGTGCCAGCTGCCCTTTGCTGCTCTGCCTCCCTGGCCGCAGCTGCTGCGGCTCTGGGGGCGCAGAGCAGTGTCCTGGGCTGTGCGGTGGCTCTTCGGGCAGCGTGGGGGGGACGGTGGATTTGTCAGTGCAGGGTTGCCTATGTCGTGTTTTAACTAAACCTTGGACTTCCAAAAACTTTGGTCTAAAAGTCCATTTTGGGCAGGAGGAATGAGAAGGATGGTGCGTGGCGGGCTCTGAAGCCCAAACATACCCATGATATAAAACAGGTCTATTCTACTGGTCCCTTGCAGCGGTCACCTGCACGAATTCCTGCTCCCAAAGGCGGGAGGCCAGAGCGGGTGGCAAGGCTGCTCCTGCTGATGCCGGGTGGCTGTCAGGAGGGCTGCTCCGTGCCAAGTGACAGCGCGGGCAGGACGCAGAGGAGCTTGCACAGCGGCGGCAGATGGAGCTCGGCGCTGGTTTCAGCACTGCGGGCGGCAGTGACACCGAAGGCCGGCGTGTGCTGGGGACACGGGCCCTGCAGCGGGGCCGGCCCCGCTCGGTGCAGCGGCCGCTGGGTGGCATTGCTGCTCCGCAGCAGCGCTGCCTCCCTGGAGCTCGCTGCTCTTCCCTGCCCTCTGTGCAAAGCGGCGGGTCTGGGTCCGGGCAGAGGTGCCTTGCGGGGGTGGCCCCTTTCCTGTCCGCTCTGAGGGCGGTTTGTGCACTGGTGGTGGCATCCCTGTGCAGGCTGGTGGCAGGGCTCGCAGGCAAGCCGACATCCAGGTCTCCATGCTCGGAGGAGCCTCCATCCCTTTGGACGAGGCTACATGTGGCAAGGGGAGGCTGGGACAGAACAGCCCCTGCCCTGGAGGCCGGGAGCAGGGAAGGTAACTGCAGGTGAGGAGCATCTTCCTCCCTCCAGAGCAGAGGATGCAGCAATAGTCGGCATGGGGTGGATAGCACACGACCAGCCTGCTCGTTGGGGCACTCAATGGTGCTTTGAGACCCAGTCAAATCCCTCGCATGGGTTTCCTCTGACCACTAGCACCCAGCTAAGTGCAGGGCTCCAGGGCTGAGTCTTTCTTGTTGCCTCATTTCTTGAGGCTGTTGGGAGCTACCAGTGGTTCCTGGGATAGTCTTGGAGATGCCTCTCCCAGCAAAAACACATCAAGACCGGGGCAGGACAGCTGGGCTGGGAGGATTAGCCTGAGCAGGGAGGGGATTTGGGGTTGTAAATGGGACCTCTGTGGATCTGGGGCAAGCTTGGATGCAATTTTAGGAGAGTTTTAGCCAAAAGCTTTTGGCACTTGGAAGAATCTGCGGTTTCCAGATGTCGGTGTTGAAGCTGTGTCTAAAACGCTTGCAATGAGAGAGTGCAACCTGGAAAAGCGGGTGCCGAGGGCAGGACTGTCTGGGGCCACGGAAGGATGTGATGGGAGCACGAGGGAGGGAGGATGTGATGGGAGCTGATGCTGGGTTAGTGATTGCCCTAGGGGTGCAGGGAGACGCATCTGCCGTCCCCACCTGCCTGGAACGCGCTCCACGCAGGCCACCTACACAGCACATACACGAGGGGCTCCGCTCGCTTCCTTCCCCAAAGAAAACGCGCTGGAAACCTTGCTGCGCTGCCTCTCCCTCCTCCTCCTCCTCCTCCCTCTCCCCTCCCTTCTCCCGCTCCCTGGGGAAAGGGGCTGGCAGCGCGGTCTGGCTCCGCGCTACCGCATCCCGCTGGCTCCGCGCGGGTGAGTTAGTGCCGGGGAGGGCAGCGCGCTTGGAAAGCGCTTCCCGAGCAGCCGCAGACTGCTCGGCCGGCACCGCTCGCCCTCAAAGGTTTCACTGTTAGAGCTGCCTCCTTGGCAGCCGCAGCCAGTTGCAAATTCCACTAGTGCTAGCAGCCCGCGAGGCGGGTTTCCATGGCAAAGCCGCTTTGCTCCGGCACCGAAAAGCCCTGGGCTGCTGCAAAGTTTGTGCCGAGGGATTTGCAGGTTGCGGCTCTGCCTCCGGACCATGGTTTTTCTCAGGGCAGGCGCTGCCTTTGGTGCATCTGGCTGCACCGCTGCCCCGCTTCCCTTTAGCACGTGTTATCCCTCTGTGAGTGCTTGTGTTATAAACTGCAATAAACCCAGTTTAACTTGCTCTCCCCCAAATGACTTGCTCTAAAAACAAATGAACTGTTTGCACAGGGACTTTGCACCGGTTCAGCACAGTGGCCTGGAAGCTTTGCCTTCGCCTGACTGCTGTGAGCGTTTCTGCAGCTCCTGCGAGACCCCTGGCTCTTGCATAAGCCTGTTCCTTGCTAAAAACTTTATCTGGGCTTGCCGTGGGTTCCCTTGCATGCCTTTATAATGCAAAGGAGGTTTAAAGTCTATATATTTGCCCTTCCCGGGGGCATATCTGCCCAGCTGCTCTGCAAGCGCATCCTGGCACCCAGAGCTGCTGGCACCCCCGGGACCCGGCGACGCTCCTGGCATCGCTCCTTTGAGAACAAAAATGCTGCTTTGTGTCAACTTCCCTTTTCTTTCCCCGAGCAGGAGGAGGGGGAAAAGAAAACGACTAAAATATTTTCTTGCAACAAAAGGCTGAGGGTGAATGTAGGTCTGAGCCATTCTGATTCATTTAAGGCAGAGTCTCCAGGGTTTTCGGCGGAGAAATTAAAACACTGAAGCTTTCTCTTTTCTTTAGAAGAACAAACAGGAGCGGTTACCACTTCCTCTCGCTCATAAACAAAACCAGCCCGACGTCTCCAGGAGGAGCCCTGCCAAGAGACTTTCCTTCCTAATTGTTTGATATTTTTTTCAGTTCTGATTAGTATTCGTGAGTGCCTGGCACACAGGCTGGAAGCTTCAGGAACAGGCTGTAGATTTCCCTTCAGGCAGATCCTACCCTCTTTCTTCTTTTCCCTCTATTTTTCTCCTCTCGACCCATGCCCTCCTGGTCAGTCCTTCTCTCCCTTCTTCCTGCTTTATTCCCTCCATTGGCCACGCTTGGCTGTTTTTGCAGGGGGGTTGCTGGAGGTGCCTTCTGGCCACCAAACTTGAGCTTGTTTTTAGCTTTGGAGATTTGCTGTGTTTGCAATAACCGCTGCAGCTCTGTGCTGCCTGGGGAGGCAGAGCTGCTCCCGCTTTTCAAAGTCACCGGTGCAGGGCAGAGCTTTCCCACATCCCTGCTCGGTGCCGCGGCTGTGACATGCAACGCCGTTCAAATCTTGTTCTTGCATCACGCACCTGAGATTATGAAATCAGCAGCGATAATAAATGTCGCTGAATGAGTGGGTGCGGGCGGCGGGGAGCGAGGCGAGAGTGATTTAAAGGGCAAGGGAAACTCCATGCACTCCCTGCAGCAGGAAGGCTCTTTGCAGGGAGGAGCAAGGCTTCGGTGACCGCTCTGGCTGAAGGCAGCTGTCCGGCATTGGCGATTGAAATTGTATTGAAAATGCTCCAATAGCAAATATTTGGTTGCCACATGCATGCAGCATGTGGCACGCAGCACCTGAGCATCCTGCTTGCCTTGCCAGCAGATGCCCAAACCCTCCCTTAGCTGGGCCTGGAGCTGGCTGCCAAGAACCTTGGAGGAAAAGCTCCCGATTCCCGCAGCTGCTCCATCCCTCCTGGGACGAGCCCCGAGCTCCTTTCTCTGGAAACCAGTTTGTTGAGTGTCTGGTCCACGCTCCCTGGCTCTGGGAACTTGCAGCTTTGCCTCCATGACTCAGTCTGAGTTTCTTAATCGTAAAAGTAACCATCATGTCTTGTGCTTTTTCTCACGCTTTCCATGCCATGGTTGCAAGGCGTTTTGCAAACCACTGGGCTCAGCCTGGTAACCATCTGGGCAGGCAGGTAAGTGATGTTTGGGTTTTGCTTTATTTATTTTTTTTTTTTAGAGGGGAAACTGAGGCTCTGAAAGGTACTAGAACTTACCCTAGGTCATGTAGGAAATGGAGCGCAAAGCCCCACGGAGACTGTGCATTTGGCCTATCCATCTCTGCATGGAAACAGAAATTGCTGTTTGTGAGTACTCTGCAGCAAAAGCTGCTGCTCTGGCTCCTTTTGCAAGGGTAAAAGAAAAACGAATGAGAAGTTGATGAAAATGCAAAACTGCAGGAGCAGGTGGCAGCTGCGAGCTCGCTGCAGGAGCCTCACCTGCAGCATCCCCCCTTTGCAGTGCGCCCCGTGCCGTGTTTAGGACGGAGCAGGCAAAGCCGGTCCCTGGCCCCTGCTCTTCCCGCCTTGAGCCAGGCATGCCCATAGCTCCAGGTGTATTTTTTTAAATTTATTTTTTCCTGCTTCCAAAGAGCTGCAGAGCGCTGGGGATGGGACTCCTGAAGGAAAGGCACCTCCGGAGCAGCTCGACTGCTGGCAAAGCTCTTATCACTCCTGCGTCAGAGCCGCTCTCCTGAGCGGAGCTCTCCAGCCTTCCTCGGGGCAGGAAGATATTATCCCCGTTTTACAGAAGGAAAGGGAGGCTAATACGGCACAGAGGGATTAGGGATGGGATTTTCTAAAGCCTGGTAGTTAAGAGGATGGGAACTTGCAAGTGACTTAAGTTACTCGGGAGCCCGTGTGTGGAACTGCCGGCTGGAGCAGGGTGTTGGATTCGGGTCTTGTGACCAGCAGTCCGGTGTGTCTGGCTGCTCCAGTGACAAAAGCAGCAGGAAAGCCCTGTAGCCATCAGGAATGCTGGAAAAGGGGCACGGGGGAAAAGTCTGGCTCAAAAAAAAAAAACAGTAAGAAAAAGCACTAAGCCAGGATGGGTAAGGGAAGGAAAAGAGCTGTTCCTTCCCTCACCCACATGATTAAAAAGAGGAGACGATGATCAAATATTGCCTGGGGAGGCTGTGCATGTTGCAGTGTCGATCTGCTGTTTCAGCAAAGCCAACCTGGACTGGCTTTGCAGCTTGGAGGCACCATAATTACTGCGAATGTGTTTGTAAAGACACTTGTTTTCAGACTAAAACCTTTCCTCGTTGACTTGCAAGGTTTTCCATCTGTTCTTTATTTTCATGCCCCTTTTTTGATATTTGGCCGGCGACCGAGCTGGGAGGCGGATTGTTTTGTGGCTGGGAGAGGCCCGACAGGACGGGGAGGAGATGCCCCCGGACATGGGTGATAAGCAAATGTTTGAAAACAAAGTTCAGGCAAATTTATGGCTGCGTGAGGAGCCGTTTCCCCGCGCCGGGAAACAGTTACCTGGGGTGGGTAATGCTGCGTGGTGACACCTCTGGGCTCCAGGCCTGGAGAAGGCTTTAGCTTAGAATGGGAATGGTCTAGCTTGTGATTTGGGAGGTGAATTGGTCTGGACTCTTCCTGTGTCTCTTGCTTGGAGTTGCATGAGGGGAAGCAGCTGTTCCTGGAGCTCAAGACCTGGGAAAGTCTTGAGCGTTAAAGACTCATCCCGTTAAACGGAACGTGCAGGGGCAGAGAGGCCTGTGAACCGGAGGGCAATAAACTCATGCCACCGATGCTGAGCAGCCGCGTTGGTTGTTCCTGCTGGGGCATCTCCTTGGCCAGTGTTTGAGTCGTGTTTTCTGCATAGGAGCTGGATTTTGTTTCCTTGGCTCTTGGCAGCTCTTCCACCGCTTAGAAGAGGCATGTTGTGATGCGCAGGTAGCGCGAGCTCTGTGATGACTTCTCCTTGGCCTGGGTTCATCCAGATGCTCATAAAACCTGGCTCCTCAAGCATGGGAAACCTGTTCCAAGGGGTTCTGGCCAGTTGTGGGAGCTGTGAGCGCTGGTGATAGAGGTGGCAGGATCCGGAGGGCAGCTTCCCACTGCCCAGCAGCTCGTCCAGCCCCATTCCTGCTTATGGAAAGGGGTAGTTGGCTGCACTGGAGCAGCCCAAAAAGAGGGAGCTGTTAATGCAATAGGGTTAATGAGACTGCCTTCCTTATTGTGCTCAGGCCTGCTGAGAGCATCCTCATAGCCTCCGTATGGAAGGGAGGCTGTATTTTCCTTATGGAAAGGAGGCCACCAGCACAGGTCTAGCTAACTTCCTGGACAGGATCAGCTGGGAAAGAGCTGGGGGATCATCATCATCATGGGATCTGTGGGCTGGTGAAGCTTGAGGGCCAGCGGCATGGGCACCTGAAAGGGTATTTTGGCAGGGGTTTGCATTGAGAGGCCCATGTCGGGAGGGATTTGCATTCGGGTTGCGCGGTGGTTCTGCACGGGGCTTCTTGGCTGGCCCTGCAGCGCAGGGGGCTCTGCTTCCCGCCGACGTGCAGCCCCACCAAGGCAGCGGCTGGGCCAGGAGAGCGCTAGCGGAGGATTAATGGTTAATCACTTGTTCATGGAGGGTTATAAACAACCTGTCGGACTCTTTAACACCTTGAGCCGATGTGCTCGTTGCCCTGCGTAACACATTCCTGCGTGTCTGCTGCAGCCTCCCGACCTGCATCGATCACTGGAGCGCCGCCGTGGTCCCTGCTGTCCGAGCGCTCCCAAACCTGCCGTGGGGCTCACGCGGATGCTGTCCTCAGCATCTCCTTGTGCTCCCTGCCATGGACCCCTTGGGGGCTGCAGAACTGCTGGGAGAGGCGTTGGGAATGGCCAAAACGTCCCCAAGGGCAGGCGCCAGGATGGTCTTTGGCATTGGCCCCGCTGTGGTGGGATCCCACGCGGGAGCTCGTTGGGTTCCTCGAGTTGACCTCGTCTAAGTTGACTGTGCACCTAGGTCAAGGGCTGCGCTAGGATGGGGTCTGTCCTGTGCAGCCCCTGGCCACGTGTTCCCAGCTCCGGGAATGCCCATCCCACGCACTCCTGGCTCCGGGGAGCTCTCCCGGCTAAGCAAACACCGCCGGGATATTCCCTGTCCGCTCCGCTGTCAGTGCGGGTGTGCAGCTCCGCTTAATCTCTGGAATTTCGCCCGCAGCTCCTGCCTCCCCCCCGGCTGCCCCCTTCCCACGACCGGGGTAAGTCAGCAACATGGCCGGCCCCGGCGCTTGCCGGCCCCGTGTTTGCCAAGGCAGATAACGGCTGTTTGCTCTGCCCAAGGACGCGGCAGCTCCTGCCCGGGGGGCACGGGAGCCGCCCGGGGGGGACGCTTGCACAGCAACAGCCCTGGGGTCCCTGGTGCTGCTCCATGCAGGATACTGGAGGTCCTTGTGCATGGGCCAGTAGATCCCAGTTTGCCCAGGATGGGGAAGGAATCCCCAATCCCGAGCTAGGTGCTTGCCCAGGAGGTGGAGTTGTGCTTGCTGAGGACCCGGAGGTCCTTTCGGGATGCAGAGCCGTATATAAATGCTGCATTTCAGCCATTTACGGCTGCCTGCAAAAGTCAACTCTCTTAAGCCAGAGACCAAGTCCTCTAGCGGAAAACTCAAAGAAGAAAGTGCTTCCAAATTATGATTCCTCTTTAATTTTGAGGATCAGGCGTCCAATTCCTGCCTTTCTCCAAGGTTACGGTGAGCGCAGCTATAAATTAGGATTGCTGCAGAACCAAAGTCGCTGCCAGCGCGCTCGCAGCCTGGCCGGGGCTGTCCTTGCCTCACCTCTCCCCAGACGAGGGGAAAACGTTCACCCTTGGCCACTGCAAAGCGGGTAAACAGGAGGAGAGCGCGCGGGCGCCCTGTGAGAGCCATCACGTAGGCCAGGTCTCTCCTGCAGCCCCAGAGCTGCATCTGGAGGAAAAGCCAGGAAAAAAATCAAACAAAAAACCCCAAAATCTGAACACAGCTGTCTGCCTGTGCAGATCTTCCCCTTTTTCTTGCTTTTTGTCACTGGATTTGCAGAGAGCGGTGAGCTTGGCACGCTCGGGTGCTGGTGATACCCAATTTATCCTCGGTGCCTGGCGAGGACTGATACTGATGTTAGGTAGTCCTGGAGACCCCCAATTAAGATTAATTAAGCCCTGCTTCTGCTGAAGTTGGAGGCTTCTGGTGCTGGCAGCCTCTGAAGGGTCCTGGTCAGGAGTGTGAGCTGGTCCCGGTTCTGCACTTTCTCCCCAAATCCTTTGAATTTAGCATGGAATCTTTCTGTTTCTTCAGTAGTAGGTTGTGCCTGGGATGTGTTAGGGGATTAAGATCGCCAAGCTGCCCTGGAGAACCGTGTCCATCTTACCCATAACGGCTCCGTGCTGGGGGCCCAGAGACCTGGGGCTCGCTCCTGCCCTCGGCCCCGTGAGCAGCCTGCCTGGCACTCTATGATTAAATTAGTTTCTAGGAGAACGAATCTAGGATTAGCGTCGCTGTTTGCCGTGCTGGAAGGTCTGCTAATTAGATTTAGGTAACGAGCTCGCAGGGCTCTCCCCAGCTGTCCGGGAGCAGAACTGCGGCTCTGCCGGGTAATGGGGAGGTCTTGGAGCTGCTGAAGTCTGGCTTGAACTTCTGCAAATTATTATTATTATTATTATTATTTATTAATTTGGTGGCACTGCTGAGCATCACTTCCAGCAGTGCCCAGGAGCGGGTGCTGTGCTATCCAACTACTGCTGTTCACTGCTTGTTGCTGAGACTGGAAATGTCTTGGAAGTGGTGGGTGCTCCAAGGAAGGCGGTGATGAGATATAAATACATACATATATATATAAATATATATATATGTATGGAGAAGGGCTCCCTTCATCCATCCGGGAATCGCAGCCCTGTCTGGGTGAAGCACGGCACTTCCCTGATGCGCGAGCCCAGTAGGGAAGGAGCAATTAAAATGCCTTCGGAGGGAATCTGTCGACAGTACATTTGTTCAGTAACTTTATTGCAAGATTTATGGGGCAAATTTTTGGCCTGCCTGTACCAGCAGATCGCTGCTGCCTTGGTGGCTCCCTGCCACTTTCTGCCAGGGGAGAAATCTTCCTTGCAACTGAATATTTCTGCTTTTTCATTTCCATTTGGGATTGGTGCAGCTGCTTTGCTCCTCTTTATAGCCTGGATCCCACTTTTGGATTTTCATGTTCATTTCTGGTGTCAGATGGGGGCTGATATTGGGGGATAAGGGCGTAACCAACCCTCTTGCTGCAGGGCTATCCCATCTCATGGATTGCATCCCTGTGTGTAAGAGACTCCCGTGGGTTTGGTTGGAGAGGAAAAGTTTAGAACCGCGCTCAGGCTCTGACTGAAACGGACTCGGCCAACTCGGAGAAAGTGCTCCCTGTGCCAAGAGCTTAGGGGGGAAAAAAAGCCCTTCGTAATTGCCACATTTAAAGGAAAGAATTCTAAATAAAAAGCTAATCTCCTCCAAGGATTAGCAGAGCATGCGGCGTCTTGTCAGATGCGGAAGCGAAGCGGAGCCCTTAATTTCTGGAGACAAGGGAGATGGCTCTGTTGCAGCCTGTCTGCATCGCGGCTGGCCAGGCAGGGGCCGAGGGCTGAGGTCCTTCGGATCGGGAGCAGCCGCACATGGATCTGGTCAAGGAGGAACTTGCTGGGGGGCTGAGCTGACCCCTTGGCCCCTCTCTCGCTGCTATGGGTAAAGAACTGATTTTGCCAAAACTCGTATGGCAAAGCGCGGTGATGGAGCAGCACCTTCCTCCCGGAGCGTTCCCCTCATCCCTCCTCGTCGCGGGATGATCTGCATGGAGTTTTGTCCGTTCTCTCCTCCATGGCTCAGCTCACGGAGCACAAACGCCAACGCGCTGCAGTTGGCACAAGTTGCTGCAGGAGCCACCAGGTACCTCAGCAGGGAGGGGACGTGGTGGCCCAAAACCTGCCGCTGCGGCACTGCGTGCACGAAGCTCCCTTCCCCTGGGAATGATGCGGAGGGTCCCTGCGCTCCGCCGCTCTTCCCGGCGTTCCGAGCAGCGGAGCTGGCGCATCCCGCGGGAAGGGGTTTTGCTGCCGGTCATTTACACCTGCGCCCGGCTCGGCGGGGAGAGGCTCTGCGCCTGCAAGAGGTTAAAACTCTGCCCCTGTGTTTACTTTAGTTGGCTGCCACGCTGCATAATAACCTGTCAGCACTTCAGGTGGGGATTTATTTGTGCATTAAAAATTGCCTGGGGCGGGCGGATGCAGACACTCTGCAGCATGCTGGAAAATGTGCCTCCAGCGTAAAAACAGCCTCTCCAAATATTTCACCCTTTTAATAAGTGCATTTAATTAAAGTCATATAACTTTTTTATTATTATTAAAAAGGAGGGGGGTGGGAAGTGGGGCCTGCTGAGGCTGAAGGCAAAGGCTGGAATACAAAGAGGGGGTTTAAACGGTTGTGCTTAATGGAAAAGTCATCAACAACGTGTTGTGCTTCTCTGCATTTCCCAGCCTTGCTTTTGATTGTGGATAGAAAGTTGAAGAGTTTCTGGATTTCCAGGCTGCCTTTTCTTCCTCCCTCCCCATCTCAAGGAACTACTTCCGTTCTCTTGGAAAGATGCAGGGTTATTAATTTTTCCAAAGTAGCCAAATTACGTTGCTGTTGGATAGGCTCTTCGGTTGCTTTCTCTCTTCTTATTTCATTTTATATTTCTTTAAGCTGGATCTTTGTGAGCCTTTTGGGCACCGCTTTTACTGTGAGGACCCTGGAGAGGTGGCTCCTGGGTGGGTGTTGCAGGCGCGCTGGAGCTGCAGGAATGGCTCTGATGCAGGTTCCCATCCAGCTCCTCTGGGTGATGGTGCCTGGATTCACATCCCATCGCGCTGCTAGGCTGGCTCATAGACCTGCTGCCCTCGTTGCCATCTGCTCGCCCGCACTTGCAGCTTGGGCTGTGCCCCCTTGTCTGTGATGGAAGATATTGGTGCTCTTGGAGCAGGTTCCAGAGACACAAGTGCAGCCTGAGCTCGGCACCCTCTCGTGACGGCCCTAAATGTTGTTGTGTCGCAGGCGGGAGGCTGAAGCCAGGCAGATGACCCGTGCAGATCACGGTATTGCTCCTGGTGCTCCCAAGCCCTGCAGGAGCCAGAGCGGGATCCGCGGAGGAGCCGGGAACGTCCCGCGCGGTGCAGCCTGTTCCTACAGCACTGCCTGCGCTGGGGGGTGTCGGGGCATGTGCCCCCCTCTGCGCTCGAGGCCGCTTGGCAGCAGCGGGCCATAAAGCGTGTGAAAAAAGCGGCTCTTTTCCCCTCAGGGTGGCCAAGCTCTGCGCGTGCCAAATGCTTGTGGGCGCTTCTGTGCGAGGAGCATGTGGGGCATCCCGCTTCCCGAACCAGCCGCCCCCGGGACGGCGCTTTGGGATAGGAGGAGCGTGGGGAGGCTCCTGCGCCAGGATGCAGCCGCTCTCTGCCCCTCGGGCAGTCACCAGATCTCATCCCAACCCTAAATCCTGGTCATATGAATCTTTATTTTTCTTTTCCTCTCCCGCCTGCGGTCCCCTCTATTCATTTTTGTTTCGAGCGGCTGCACACGCAATAAAGGCGACTTACATTCCTGCGTATAATCTTGGGCAAACAGGGCCTGGCTGCAGCTTTTCAATTAACCAGAGTTGCTTTTTCCTTTCATTCGCCTTTCCCTGACGTCCTAATTGGAGACGCTGAGACCAGGCGCCCTGCCCTGCATGGCCGGGGGACAAGCAGGGGCCTCGGGCTGCCCCTGCGCGCAGCTTTGGGTTGCAGGGTTGGACCTTGGTCCCACTTGGTGTGTGCCAGGTTTGGGGGCAGACCTGTGCCCTTGTGATGTGCAGCATCCCAAGAGGATGTTTTCCTTCCTGCCGTGCTCCCAAGGGGACTCTGCTTCCCTGCAGGGAATGCACGAGCCGCTCGGCATCAGTAAATGGGATGTGGGCTCGGAGCGGGAGCCCCGTGGGCCGGGCGGGGGGAGTGGGGGCAGCTGCAGCTGGTCTGGGGCCAAGCGGCTATGGAGCGATTGGCACCGGTGATGCCAGCAGGAGCGTGGCAGGGATGAGGGGGTGCGGCCATGCCGGTGCCAGGCGGGAGGGATGCGGGTGCCCTCGCGGCAGGCGCTCCGCCGGGAACGCGGCCGGCGGCAGGTCGGGGCGCGCCGCGGCTCCGCGCACAGATGCGCTCGCAGATGTTCCTGGAATTCCCAGACCGGATGCGCACAGGATGCGGCGGGGGCGGCTGCTGCCAGAGCCCGGCGGGAGCGGTGGGCGGGATCTGCCTTGCGGGGCCGCGTGGCCCCGGCGCTGCTCCGGGATGGGACACGGTCCCGGTACGAGGACACCCGCCGCGAGCACCCTGCAGGGGTCTATCCTTGGGGGTCTATCCCCTTGCTCTCCTGCTCGCGGGTGGCTTTTCCTTTAGCTTTTTTTGGAGCTGGTTTGTGATGAGAACAAGCCATCCTCATGTGAGCGGCATCCGGGTTGCAGTGCAGAGTGACCTGCAAGTGAGCGTGGAAGCGCCGTGCGCTGGGACCACGGCAGGAGACATGCACACGTGTGGATGCGCATCCCTTGAGTGGGAAAAGAGGCTGCTCTTCCCTCTCATCCCTTCCCAGAGCTCCAGATGCCCCCGCAGCCTGTCCTGGCCCTTGGGCACCCCCGATTCGCGTGCCGATGCCCTTGGCTTGCACGAGGTTGTCCTGCCCGCGCACGGGGGACGCTGGGCGCTCCCGGGGCAGGTGGCTTTCCCGCTGCCCGTCACCTGCCCATCGCCATGGTGATAATCCGCCCCGAAACAAAAATACGGAGCAGAACCGGTTGGACCGAAAGTGCGTTGGTGACGGGGGAGCCGCGGCCGTGTCGAGGACACCGGGGCTGCTCCGGCCACGTGGCCGGGACGCGCGGGGGCCTCTAATTAGCCCTTCGTTACTGCCGTCCTGCACGGGGAGACAGGGGCTGTCGCTTGGGGATGGGGGCCCTGCTGAGCCCCTGCGGAGATGGATGAGACGAGTCCCCCGTGGGGACGCTCCAGGGAGAAGGGAGGTGGCAGGGAAGGACACTGTCCTCTCTGTCCCCCTCGCTGGTCTCTGGAGGAGATGGGAGCCGAGAGCTGCGTAATCCAGGAAAATCCAGGAAACGTCGCTGGGGCCGCAGGCTCGTGACTTGGCCGGAGCACCGAGTTGTGGGTTCCCTTCCTTCCCTTCGGAGCGTCCGTGTGTCCTGACTGTTTTCCACGCAAGTGGCAGTGTGTACGCGCGGGGTTGGTGCATGCAGGACCCAGCTTCACACCCGGATTTTGAGACGTGGCTCTTGGGTTCCCAGCTGCCCCCGTCCTTTGTGCTGTGCTGGTCCCAGTGACATTCGAGTTCCCCTCGCCAGCCCCGGGCTCCAACGTGAAGCTTTCCAGCCTGTTCCGGGCTGGTTTGGCCACCCGTGCTGCAGGCTGCGATGGGCTGTGCAGTCGCTCCCCTGCTGCGAGTCACCCGCCGTCACGTGGAAATGGATTTCCCTGCGGTGAAATGAGTTAAACCTCCCAAAAATGCTGCTGCGTGGGATAAACCGGCATGGGGGCGAGAACCTAAGCAAGAATATCACCCAGGAACTGGCTTGGGATGCTCTGTGGAGCTAAGTGCCCCTGGGGTTTATCCCTGCTGTCCCTCTGGATAGCATTGCGTCCCGTTGGAGCTTGTGGTGCCGGCTTTCCTGGGTTTTCCTTGGGATTTTGTGGCCAGAAGTGGCTGTTAGTGATGCCCTTCTCCTTGACATGGCCCTGGCACGGGACCTGGGAGCTTCGTGCCTCTGATCCGACTCTTACTCCATCTGGGAGACGGACCCGAGCTCTCTGCTTCCGCCGGGAACGTTAAGAGGAGTGTTTGATGTGGGGCTGCTGCTGCCAAATAGCCCGGAGACCCTCGACTTCCTGGGAGCAGGATCCAGGTGTTCCCTGCCTGCCTTCCCGCGGATCCGGCCGCCTCCCGAGGGAGGGTTTCGGCTCGAGCTGAACCAAGCTGCCTCCAAAGAGGCACCCTCCCCGGGCCCCGCTTTTGCCTGGCTGTTTGCTCAGGACTTGGGGCAAGAAAAGAACTGAACTTGGCAATTTTGCCTCGAAAAACTGCGTTTGTACTGGTTTTCTCGTGGGAAGCAGCGCGTGCTGCGCCCTGCTAGCTTTGCCGTTTGGAGCAGCGTCCAGGAATTCCTGGGAGCTGCAGTGCTCGGGAAAGCCCATTTGGCTCCCGCCCGTCCAGCCCCTGCCCTGCACAAGGGCCCACCCGGAGCTGTGGGTCCCGTTTCACACACTGGGTGTTTCTCAAGCCCCCCGCACGCACTGCAAACGTGGTGACAACTCGGTGACACGGCGTGCGTGCAGGGCGGGCGCGGGGGGATGTAAAGCAGCCGGCGGGGTCGGTGGGGCGAGCCTCCAGCCCGACTGCTGCTGTTTAATATCTGCGGCCGCAGTGCAAATGGAGCAGGCTCCAGCGCCAGCGTGTTTGTCTTGGAGATTAAATCTGGAGAGCCCCCGGTCTCCGCGACCGGAGAGGGCCGAGGAGGGAGGGCAGCGGCGCTTAACCCTCCGAGCTCCCCACAAGCAACGCGCACCGCGGCCCACGGACCGGCCAGGCTGAGTCTTGTGCATCTTTCCGTGCCTTTGCTGCAAGGTCCAGCGTGTCCTCCGTGGGTGCCGGGAAGCCTCTCCTGTGGTCTGCACACAGGGATGATCCCGAGCGCCCCGTGGTCCTTGCTTTGGTGCCGGGGCTGCTTTTGCAGCGCTGCTTGTGCAGGGGAGCGTGTGCGGGGCTTGCGTGTTCCTGGCAGCTCCAGCCCAGGGAGGCTCCGTTTATCCTGGGGTTGGCCCCGCTTGCTGGTGTCTGGGGCTCTGCTAGCAGTGCAACTTGAAAGACACCTATATATAAATATATATGTTATTTGAATGGGCCCTGGCTGTTGAGAGGCCAAGGCTGCTTGGTGTGATGGTGACAACGTGGCTTCCAGTGCTTTGCCCCAGGCTGCAGCTGTGCCGGGGCCAGCAAGAGCTGGGACAGATGTCTCCGGCTGGAAGGAGCAGGATGCGGGAGCCTGTCGGGATGTTCTGAGGGAGGGATGCTCTGGAGCTGGGAAGCAGAACCACAGGGTCCGTGTGCCCCCTGCGCCGCTTCAGCTCATCCTTCCCTGCCCCTTGGCCAGCTCAGCAGGATGCACAGGCTTTGCAGCGTTAGGAAGCCTTTCCTTCCCGCTCCTGCATGGCCATGGAGCTGAAGGTCTCCGTGGCTGGAAGCTTTCTGAGAGCCGGAGCGAGCACGGAGCGATCTGTGGCGCACGTGGAGCGGAGCCGCCAGCATCCCGCTCCGCCAAGGGCAACCGGCCGCTCGCTAAATCACAGCACCTGAGAAAATGAAAGCAGAGCTTTGGGGGAGAGTCTTTTTTTCCTTTTTCCCCCATTTCTCAATTAAAGCAAACAAAAATAAAGCGCGGCGCTGGGCTCGGCGGCGGGCGGCTGCGCGGGGCGCTGCACACAAGCGCCCACCGTTAAATGAGCTCAGTAAATTAAAGCTGCGACGCTTGCAAGTGTTGAAAGGGGATCAGCAGTGCCTGGATGGGGGAGCTGCCCTGGCCCTGGCTCCCTTTCCCTATAATGACTTCTCTCTGAAAATCCCTCTTATCCTGGCTGTCAAAGAAAGGAGGAAGATGCAGAAGAGAGTGTGCAGATCCCACTTGTGTCCTCCATCCTCATCCACTGCTTCCTTGCCTGGTTTAAAAACGAAAAGGCCAGAGAAGGAGAGGAGGGAGAGGTATTTTCCAGGAGCCCCCGGGTCACCCTCGGGGCTGGGCACGGCGCGGAGCTGCACAAAGGAACAAGACGTTTTTTGCTTGGATGCTTTCTTCTTGACCTACATTTTCATATTCCTGCAAAAAGTTTCAGTTTCAACCCATTGGCATTTTCCAGGGAGTAACAGTTTCAAAAACCTCCTAATTCTAGGAAAAGGCTCTGCTGAAAGTACATTTGTGTGTGCCCTTTGCTGCGCTCGCCGGAGGGGCCGGCTCCGCTTTTGGCCCTGCTTTGGTCGCTGCTGCTCTCCCTGCTGCTGGGAACTGTCTGCAGGGACCGGCCTCGGGGGTCCCCAGACCGTCGCCTTGGACCTTCCCCATCCCCGCGCTGGATTCTGGAGCCAGGAAGGGAAAATCCTGATTCCCTTAAAGCCTACAGCAAAGGCTGCAGGAATGCGAGTGTCCCGGGTGGAATGGGCAGCAGGGAAGCCCCTGCATTGATGCACGACCGATGGACGATGCAGCTGGTCCAGGAGACGGGGGATACCCGGCAGATGCAGCTGGTGCTCGGTGGGACTTGTGCTCCTTGTGCTGCTTCGAGGACATTGCTTCCTTTTCCCTAAAAACGTTGAAGAAAAAGAGCATAAAGTGACGGTTTGAGCTGGACCACAGGCCTGGCCCATGGTGGCCCGGCCTGGCCGCGCTGCACCCGGGCTCCTCGTCCTCCTCTCCCCTGCACGGGGAAGGGGCCGCAGGGAAGTAATCAGCTTAGGGTCAGAACAGGAAAAAATACTGCTTAAATTGGTAATCCGCCGGGGTGCAAAGCAGCTCAAAGCTGCAAAATAAATTTGCAGCCTGATGGTTTTTCCTCCCTGCTGCTCCCCGGGGCCCAGGGCCGGTGGGTGGCCGTGAGGCCAGGAGCCGTGTAGCTGGGAAGGGAAGGAGAATTCCCGTCCGGAGGGGCTGCCCTTGTCCTAGCGAACATCCCCGTCCCTATGGGAGGACACGTCACCAGCTCGGGCATGGAGAGCACGAATTGTCCCGTGTTTTGCCTGGCCGATTCTGTCCCCGGCTCCACGCGGGGAGGCTGTGCCCGGCTTCTGTGATCCAGGCACATCCCTGCTGGCTCCGAGGACGCTGCGGTGCCACGGGGCGGCCGCCGTGTCCCTGCCGCGGTGCTCGGCGTGGGCGGCCGTGCCCACAGGCTCTTGGCATCGCTTCCCGCTCACACCAGCTGCTCCCGCCGCCCCCGGGGACCTCGCGGGCTCTTGATCTATTAATTAACCCGAGACTGGCGTTTTATCGGCCTCCTTGCAGCCCGCTTTCCGGGAGAATTGCCTTGGCTCCAGACATAATGGCACGGGGAAGGCGTAAAGCGGCTTACGGAGCTTATCCAGCGGCATGCGGGGCTCCCCGCGCTCCTTCCTGAGCCATTCCAGGGCCTGAGCGGGAAGGGCTGTGCACGGAGAAGGGCAGGGAGCAGCCGAGCCCCCCGTGCTGCTGCAGAGCACCCGTCCCTTTGGGACGTGGGAGATGCCTGGGGAGGGGGTTGCACCCGCTGGCTCCGAGCGGGAAGTTTGCTGCTGAATCGGACAAGGTGCCGGGGTGTCCTCGGGTCGGGGCTGCATCCGCCGCTCCGGCTGCAGGAGGATTTGGCCGATGGGGACAAGAGGGACTTGCCTGGCCAGGCACTGGGGACACTAATGGAGCAGCCAGGAGTGTCCCCGGGGCTGATCCTGCGGGGAAGCTGCCTGCGGCTGCCGACGCATTTCCCACCATCATTCCCTGCTTCACTCCTTGTAGAAATGATGGAGAGGAGGATGATTCTTCACCCTGGTGGTTTAAATATGACACTTAATATTGCACTGAAGCAAGCAATAGTGCTTTTCTCACTGGGAAGGAGGGATGAAACCTGCTGAAAAGGGCCAGAGGTGACGGTCCCGGCTCTCCCCATCCGGCAGCGGGAAGAGGTTGGGAATGGTGCTGACAAGGAGGGAGCTGGAGATGTCCCTGTCAGGCGCTGTCCCCTTCGCCCTGGCTTCTCCTGGGCCAGCACCGCGCTCGGCTTTGCAGCGGGATTGCTGCGAGCCGGGGTGCGCGCGGGCCCCCAGGGCGGTCCTGGGTGCCCCAGACCCATGGGTGGCTGCAGGTGGCGGGGGCCGGGAGCCCCCGGGCGCGCGGCGGTTCCTCATTACCACGGAGCCGCGGCCTGGGAACGGAGCCGCGCTCGGCTGCCCCCGGCGCGGGCTTCTCGGGATGCCTCCTCGGAGGCTGGCATCACTGCTGGCATCGGGCCCTTCACTTAGTGCATGGAGACCGTGAACGTGGAGCAAAACGCCCCGGATTAGGCTCGTTCTGGAGGCCAGTGGAGCTGCGGGGCTGTGTGCCCGGGGGCTGCGTTCCCTGGTGCCCATTGAGGGTCCCTGCAGGCTCCGTGTCCCTGAGGGCTCCGTGTCCCCATGGGCTCTGTGTCCCCATGGGCTCCGTGTCCCCGTGGGCTCTGTGTCCCCGTGGGCTCTGCGTCCCCGTGGGCTCCATGTCCCCGGCTCTCCAGGCGGGCGGCCGAGCGTGCGCTTTCCACAAGATGGAGCTGTGCGATGCCGGCCGGAGCGGCGGCTGTGCCCGTGGGAATGAGCGGTGCGCGCGGGGCCAGGCCGGGCTGCCACGCGTGGCCGTGGCATCGGGGACGTGCTGCTGCAAGGAGCAGTGGCCCTTGTGGGAACGGGAGCTGGATGGGGGATGCCCTGCGGGCTCTCAGCGTGTGCCCGGGGGACAGTGGGGTCCCCAGGGGGTGACAGGGCTGTCCTGTTCAGAGGACATAGCGAGCTGGCAGGCACAGGCCGTGACCCAACGGGTCCATTTCGTCTCTCAGATCTTTTGCCTTTTTTTCTTTAATCCCCTTGCCTCATTGAGTTTATTTTACAACCCCTCTCCGGGTTCACTGAAGAGCACTTCGCTCATTAAGCATGTTGGGGCATGTGGATAAACCCGCGTCTCCGACCTGGAGATGGTCTCCAAGCCGGGATGAAGCTGCGGGCCGGGATGTGACGGGGGCTATGCAAAACCTGCCGCGTGTCTCGCCCTCCTGCCCATCTCCCATAGCCTCATAGTTTGAATATGGGATTCTCATCCCATCCCTTTGCGCATCCTCTGCTGTGCCAGGCAGAGCCGGCCGCATCCGGAGCCTCCGGAGCCGATGGGCATTGCCTGCGTGTGCACACGGGGCTGGTGCAGAGAGGTGCTAGCACAGGGTGCCGGGACCTGCACCCACGATCTAGCTCTCTAGCTGCATTTTTCTAAATCCAGCCTTTCAGCTACAAAGAATTCCTGCTGCAAAAGTGGAACTGGGGCATGTCCGGGCAGGGCGAGGGGTCCGAGGGAGGGACACGCGGGGAGGGAGGATCGGGGAGGTATTTCTAGCTGATGGGCGAGCCGTCGGGCAGGCGCTGCCAGCGCCTTCCCCGTCCGCTGGGTTCCCGTCCCGCTTGCTCCGTGCCCACACAGTGCGTGCTCAGCAGCTGCCCCGTGCAGCCTGCAGCGCCCTGCTGCTCCCGAGCCTTGCTCCCTTCCTCCCTCGCACGGGTTAGAGGACGCGGGGCAGGAGGCAGGGGACTCGGATCCCGCGGGCACATCGCAGCGCGCACACAGTCAGCATTACTGCTGCAAGCTCCATCCTCCCGCTCTGTTTGCTCTGGCTGCTGGGTCCCTCCCAGGCGGCCGCTGCATGCGGAGCAGCCCGTGCCCTTGCTGCCGCGCCGGGCGCTTCCTCCTGCTCCCGCCGGGAGGGCTGGGGGAGAGCAGGAAAACAACAGCGCGGGGCTGCTCCCCGGGAGCAGCGCGAGGCACCGGCGGCCTCGTGACGCGCTCCGTGTGTGGCCTGGCTGGACGAGCCGCTCGCCCGCCTGGTGTCGGAGCGCGCCGGGTCTCGGATAAGCAGATGACGCCGCACTGGGGAGCAGCGTGCGGTTTGTGGGAGGCAACGGGCCCGCAGGAAGGAATTGCACCTGGGATGTTCTCCTGCAAATAGGTTTAGTCCAAGGGGAGCTGCAGGCGGTGGAGGAGGGAGGTTGCTGGGTCGCCAGGGCTGCGTCCCCACCAAGGAGGGGAGGGAGATATTTCAGTGGTGTTTCTCAGCGCTCTGCTGTGCAATGGGTGCAAGGTGTGGAACCTGCCCGGGCTTCTTCCTCACCTGGAGGAAGGTGGCAGAGAAGAGCATCCTTGATCCGGGTGCTCACCAAATGCCAACACACGTAGTGCAGGTGGCAGCAAGGATGCAAAGACCCCGCGGCCGCCGGGCTGGGCACGTGGCTCTCGGCATTTAGCCCTGGGGTGCTGCAGCAAACAGGACGGCGCAGAGGTCCCGCAGCGCTCGCTTGGCCCTGCAGCACCCCGGCTGCCTCCGCCTGCAGAAATGCCCCGCGCAGGGCAGGGACGCGGGTGGAGCCCATCAGGAAGCGCCTTTGATCTCCCGGTGCTAACACGTTTCTCAAATGCGCCGCACAAATGAGGGCCCTCCTCCCCGGCCCCTGCCCTGTGGTGATAACACATCAGAGCCCGCGCGATAGCGCCTTTATGGGGCTGCGATTGCCAGCGAGCCCGCCGCGCGCGCCCGGCCACTTCAAACACGGCGCGCGGGGCCTGCAACGCCCTGAGCAAAGAATCCTGCACGGGTGCTGGGCACACACGTAGGTGGTGGCCACCCCGTCCTGCCGCTGCGCCCACACCCTGTGCTCGCCCATGGATAATTCCTCCCCGGCTGCTGGCAGCTCCTCAGGGGCCACCGAGGCAGCGCTGTGGTTTGCAAGGCTGCAGCACCAAGGTTTGCAAGGCTGCAGCGCCAAGGTTTGCAATGCTGCAGTGCCAAGCTTTGCAAGGCTGCAGCGCCGAGGTTTGTAAGGCTGCAGTGCCAAGGTTTGCAATGCTGCAGTGCCAAGCTTTGCAAGGCTGCAGCACCAAGGTTTGCAATGCTGCAGTGCCAAGCTTTGCAAGGCTGCAGCGCCAAGGTTTGCAATGCTGCAGTGCCAAGCTTTGCAAGGCTGCAGCACCAAGGTTTGCAATGCTGCAATGCCAAGCTTTGCAAGGCTGCAGCGCCAAGGTTTGTAAGGCTGCAGTGCCAAGGTTTGCAAGGCTGCAGCGCCA
>NW_020455060.1:1189239-1247482 GCF_003342845.1 Nothoprocta perdicaria
TTTGCAAGGCTGCAGCGCCAAGGTTTGTAAGGCTGCAGTGCCAAGGTTTGCAAGGCTGCAGCGCCAAGGTTTGTAAGGCTGCAGCGCCGAGGTTTGCAATGCTGCAGTGCCGAGGTTTGCAAGGCTGCAGCACCAAGGTTTGTAAGGCTGCAGCGCCAAGGTTTGCAAGGCTGCAGCGCCAGGCTTTGCAGGGCTGCAGTGCCTTGCAGCCCCCGCGCTGCTCGGCAGGGAGATTTTGCCCAGCAGCGTGGGAGTTAATGGGAAAAGTCGGGGGAAAAGAGGAGGAAAAGGGCTTGGGCTCCTCCGCTCCCCCCGCCGCCCCCTTGGCCGCTGTGATTTCATTGAGGCCGCGTATTGGCCTCCGGAGGACCGAGCTGGGTAACACCACAACATAAACAGAACATCTGGAAGCTCTTAAAGGGTTTTATTTTTTAACACATTTACAAGAGCCAGGGACACTTGCGCACAGCGTTTTGCAAGCTCCGGGGCTGCGCTGCTCCTTCCCCCAAAGCCCCAGGGCTGTCAGACCTCTCCGGGACACGGGGGCTGTTTTTTACCCCCACGCCGCGTATTTGTGAGCAGTCGGTGTCCTGGCCAGGTGCTGCCAATGCTGCTTGCGTACTACTTGCAAAGTCCAAAGCAAACAGATGATAAGTGCGGCAGGATAAACAAGTCCTGGGCATAAACCTCTACCCTTCCCTGTGCGCCCCCAGGTCACCTTGGAGCAGGGCAGGGATTTGGGCAGGGTTTTTGCTTGAAAACCCCTTGAGTCTTAGGGAGTGAGTGGGGGGAGAATTCAAGAGCGAATGATGAAAAGCCTCAAACGGGTCAAGATTTTCTCTGAGCCAAATGGGAGCTGGTTCCGCCCCAGATAGCGGTGGCTTTTGGTGTCCTCCAGCACATTGCAGGTCGGTGGAGACACGTGTCTGTGCGGAGCCCTCCTGGATGGAGAGGGCTCGATGGGCTCCACTTCCACTTGAGGACAGCACTTGCCACCAGCATTTCCTGCTTGTTCTCCAAATGCCTGTGGCAGCTCCGGGAAGAGGAGCCTCTTTCCCTGCTCCTCCTGCACTTGTAGGACAGAGCGAGGGTGCAGGGCAGCCCCAAACTCCGCTCTGCAAAGAAGCCTCTTGCAGGAACGTTGCTGCCTTGGCCTCCTTGCCTGCCTGGCATGCACGTGGTGGGAGAGTGCAGCAAAGTGGGAAAAGAAGGAAAAAAATAATACAAAAAAGAGAGTGTGAACGTTGTGAGTGTGCAGAGCTCTGCTCCGGATGGTGTCCCGCAGCACTCGCACACAGCCGTGGGTCTGGGCACCCACTTCGTGTCCCGCCTCAGCCCTGATCCTCCCCAATCAGCCTCTCTGCCTCAGAGGAGTCACTTGCTGGGGCCACTGGTGTTTCATCACCACGAGATGATTTCCCTTCCTGCGGGTTTCCCGGTGCTGCTGTTTTGTTTGCCATATGGGAATGGCCATTTCCTCAGCGCCCGGCTGCCTTTCTTAGCCACCCTCTTGCTCTTGGCCACCTCGCTGTGGCCAGCGCAGCCTCCCAGCCTTGGCACCTCTGTCACTTCCCGCTCCGCTGGGTTTCGTGGCCGAGTGAGGCTGTTTTCCCATGGATGTTCTCCATGCAGCGCAGGACCGCGTGTCGGCACCTGGATGGCTCTGCACAGCGACGGCTCCTCCTGGCCTCCAACCTTGCAGCCTCCACCGGGCCCCGAGGAAGAGCCCTGGGAAGGACTCGCTCCTGCAGCGCACGGAGCATCAACTGGAGCCTTCAACCACGCTCAGCTGCGAGGTGCTCCGAAAACCCGGGCTTTGCAGGACTATGTTTGTCAGCTCTGCTCGAGCCTGCCCCTCTGCGCATCCCTTCGCCCTCTTAATCGGGTAACGAAGAGGAGCCTCCATCCGCTTTATCCTACCCGACCCGGGCCTTGCGTTAATGCCGTGTTTTCTCTCCCGCAGGATCCACGGAGGAGGCTTTGGGCCCGGGAGAGGAGACCGCGGTGCTGGGGACGGACTGTGCCGAGCGCCCGGAGCGCCCTGGCCGGGACGGAGCCGGGAAGCGGCGCCCCTGCTCCCACCAACAGCGCCTGCATGGAAAACAGCGTCCGCGCCAGCCTCCCACGGTGCCGCCGCCGCCGTTCCCGCTCCCCGGGGATCCTCCCACGCAGGATTCCTTAGCCACTCTACGCCGGGCTTGGAAATGCTCCCCTTGGCCGGGCGACTCCCGGGACGGATATGTGGGGCTGAACGGCTCAGTGCTCTCCGGTCAAACAGTAGCTCGGTTCCAGGGAAGCTGCTGTGGAGTTGGTGGCTTTTTTATCTTTTTTTTTTTAACCTGCTCTGCTCTTCTTCCTGGATCTTGGGCTTTCCACGAGGATGCTTTGACCCAGCTGGAGAATATGGCACTCACGGAATGCAGGTTCCTTTGGCGGGCACTGGAGCCCAAGCACCAGCGAGGTGGGGTTGGAACCGCAGCCCGGGGGATGCGGACATGGGGGCAAATGTCACCCTCGGAAACTGTTAAACTCCTTAATAAAACCCGCTGCCTGTCTGAGTGCTCCGTGTTCCTTTCCGTTTGCCTTGGCGCAGCCGCGCTCACATCGCGGCCCCGGCGCAGGGCCGCGGCGTGGATGGGTTTGAGTGTGCAGGAAAGCAGGGCTTTGGCAAAGCGCTCTGCCCTAGCGAGCAAGGCCAAGTGTTCCCTGTGCTGGCTTTGCAGCGAAAGTCTTCCTCGTCCTCTCCCCCTTTCTGCAAACCTTAAACACGGCCTGTGCGCCCGGGAGAGCTGCCTCCTGCTCCAAAAGCGACTGCTGTGCAACTAATTCCGTGCAATTCCTGCTGTGCCGAGTCCCCAGCGTGCGTGTTCTCTGCACCCTGGAGAGCTGATGTGAAGCACCAGAAGGTGCCATGTGGAAACACAACATAAAAAGTCAATTTATTTAAGAGACCTCTCTTTTCACTTCAGATTTCCACTGGGAAGGCCAAGATTTGGGATGACCCCCGCATGCTGTGGCCAGTGTAAATACCCGGGGATGAACCGCGTCTCCGCGCCCGGCCCTGGCAGTTGCTCTGGTTTTGGGGATGGGGATGAGCCCCGGCAGCCGGGCTTTGGGATGGGAATGTCTGCGGGAGCTGCGTGCGTGTCCTGGTTTGTCCCGAGCGCGTTTGCAGGCTGGGCTGCCCATGGGGCCGGCGAGGTCACCGCGTGCTTACCCGGACCGCCAAGGGGAAGAGGATGTAAATCATTAGGGTAATTGCAGGGGGGCGAATCTGCTCTGGGGATCCTTTTTCAAAGCTCTCCCGTGCCTGGGAGCTGCTGCTCGGTGAATGCCGGCGTGCGCGGACCTGCCGCCGGGCTCGGGTGCCCACGCGGGCCGGCCCTCGCGCGCGCTGCCTCGCGGGCTCCCTAACCAATATTTGCTCCCAAGGCTGTTTGCTTTTTGTGCCGGTCAGTCGTGTAATCCCGGCTTGTTCAGAGACGGAGAGTCAACAGAGCACCCGGCCGTTAAAAGGGGAAGGGTGTGGGAGCCGCGCTGCTATTTACCTGCGTACCCAGGAGCAAAACCTGCCTGTCATTCCCGCTAATAAATACAAACTGGAAGCACAGATAAACCCACGGGGATTTATTAGTTTGCTTTAGCGAACGCAAATATGGTGACGGGGTTGGCTCGGCGCGGGGGCTGCCTTTGCCTTTGTGTGCGCGACGGCCGCGCTCGCCCGGTGCCCGCCTCCCTTTTGCCGTGGGCAGCTTTGTGGCCCTGGGCTCGGTGGTGGCAAGGCCACCTGCTGTCCCCCGCACTGTCCCCTTGCTCCCTGCAGCAGCATGCAAAGTGCTGCTTTCTGCAGATCCTGTGGCGAAAGCAACCGGCTCTTGCAGCAGAAAATGCTGGCGAGGCAGCCAGCACGCCCCTGCTGCACCTTCAGCTTCTTGAGCCTTTTGTTTTGCCTTTTTGTCACACTTTCTGGCTTATTTTAATAAGCTCTCCTTCCCCATCGCCTCTCTTGGCCGTGTTTTTGGTGCGCTCGTGCTCTGCCCTCCCTTTCCCCCGCCGCGGGGCCGGGTCGCAGGGCTGCACCAGGATGCGGCTGGGGAAGGGGCTCACCAGTGC
The DNA here is from genome assembly GCF_003342845.1 of Nothoprocta perdicaria. Classification (NCBI taxonomy): domain Eukaryota; kingdom Metazoa; phylum Chordata; class Aves; order Tinamiformes; family Tinamidae; genus Nothoprocta; species Nothoprocta perdicaria. Next base: position 1,193,353 of record NW_020455060.1, read on the forward strand.
AAGACCTAGAGCGTTTTGCATGACTCGCTGCGGGGAATTAAGATGTTTAAACCTCAGGCAACAGCTCTGTGGTGGCCCTGTGATGCTTAGGCAAAACCATGGCCTCAGCTCAACGGCTTTGAGGGGACTCGAGGGTGCACAGAGCTGCACAAACCCCATGCCCCTGTCTGGGAGCACAAGGAGACCCAAAAGCCTTTCTGTGAGCACCAGGCCTTGCTGCAATCACAAGCAGCCCTGGGCACCTGCCCTGCTCCTGCTCAGGTGCCTCTTGTTGGCACCTGAGCTCTGCCTTCAAATCGAGCAGGGAGCTGCTGCAGCAGCTCTATAGGGCTTGTTGCAGAGAGGAGGCTGCTCTGGGGGCTCTCCAGGCTGGTGAGTTGTTTAAACCTGTTATTTTTCTCACCTAAAGTGCTAGTTTTTATGGTTAGCTTGGTTGCAAATGGAAGTGGCTGGTTTAGTTTCCTCGCTGCTGCTGGGAGAAGCTGCCCTGGTAAATCCCAACCGTGTTGTGCAGGTTCTCCCTTCACCTGACGGTACCAGGCAGGCTGGCCTTGTAGAGCAGCTGGTGGCCCTTGTTGTGTCTGGCAATGTGTCCTCGCTGGTGGTGTGCCCTGGTTGCAGGGGCTTTCTATGGAATGGCTCTTTGGGTCTCTGCAGGTTGGACAAAGCACCGTTGATTTGCTTAATGCTCAGCTGTAGCAAACCCCAGCTCCAAGCAAGGCTGAGCGCTCTGGTTTACATCGTATATCCTAATTTTTCCAGGAATTTTTAAAGCCTCCTCTCAGGTGTTCCTTACTTTTGTATGCTTCCTGCAGGGCCATTGTTTATTCCATCGTTTATGCTATGGGGCTTTGCAGGAGAAGCAAGGGCTTGCCGGAGGAGGCGGCTGCATGGGGCAGGCAGGGCCTGGCCTCCTCAGTGGAGGCCAAGGAGCCTCGGCTGAGGTCTCCTCATGTTCGTAGGGGCCGGGGGCTCCGTCCGTCACCTTGGTGTGATGCTGCCAGGGGAATTTCGCATGTGAAGGGGACTGGACCTGGGCGTGAAATAGTTATTTACTGTGTGTGTTTTTTTTAACTTCAGACAACACAGCTGAGCAAATCCGAAGCTGGTGTCCATTCATTAAGGGACTAATCCTTTGCTTTCCCCTGGAAAAATCCCTTCCAGGAATCCCAAGACTGTCTAAGTAGGGCCAAGCTTAGAAAATGGAGGAAAATATATCCTTTCCCCATTATTTGAGATATTTCTCTGCTGTAACTCCAGTTCTCCCCCTTCTCAGTCATGCACATGTCCTTCCCTCATCTTTCCCACCGTCTGCGGGGAAGTTTATTTGTCTCTGGAGTGTCAGCGCTTGCAGAAGCCCCGGGAACTGGTTGAGGAGCGGTGCTGAGGACCAGTTTTGCTGGCTCTGTCTGGTGTCCTGCGAGGAATGAGCTCCCCTTGGGCTGCCCTTCGGTCTGCTTGCTCTCCCTCATCTTGCTAATAACTTTCTTGAAACCCTTAGTGGTGTTTTGGTTAAACTGGGAGATGCAGGCTGGAATGGTGGAATGGGGGGTTCAGGCTGGGAAGGGGACCCGTCCCCGTCCCCCACGGGCCGTGTTTGGCCTGGAGCCTCCCTCGGGGATGCGCTTGGTGCAGTTCACGCCAGGACTCGGCGCGCGCTGCCCGCACCACCGAACCCTCCTGTGCGCGAGGAGCAGCAACAAAAGCCCCGGGGCGGCTGCAGCCCCAATCCCTCCGGAATGCCGCTTAGCCCAAAAGCGGCTTGGGAGCGGGCGCTCAGCGCTAAGCTCGTTTTTCCCCTCTGAGCCCTCATATTTTGGTTGCCTTTAAGGAGGGGAAATTCTGCTGGAAAAGCTTCAGCTCTGCTCCCTGCTCGCGTTGAGAGCGGTTTGCTGTAAACAGATGCCAAATCTTCCCGTTTCAAACAGGCCGTATTAGCCCTCGGTTAGAGCCGGCTTGTAGCTGCTTTCCCAGGGGTGCTCCCTGCCACCCTGCTTGGTGCCCATCGACATTGCCTGGGTATTTACAAGGGCAGAGCATTTCTGGAGCAGCGCGATCTCCCCCCGCTCCTCTGCAAATTAACATGCCAGCCGTGCCTCACCCTAATTAAAACCAGCAAAGAGGACTGGACCAGGATGTAGCTTTGGAGGCTGTAAAATTCTAGGACAGTTTTATGTAGAGCAATTAAAAGGAAGGCAAAAAAAATTGTTAAGAAATTAAACACTAATTACTTTTTTTTGCCAGCTGAACTGTTTTGGCAGTGGGGCTGCAAGTGGGATGCAAAGAGCTGGGAAGGTTGGTTCTCTGCTGCCATAAATCACATTGATCAAATGTTCCTTTGCTTTTTAGCAGTATAGCTCATCTGCTGTCAATTAACCTAAATCACATTTTTTCAATTAAACAGGCTTAGAGGCTTGATAGTGAAGTCTGGTGAGCAGGAGGAGCAGGGGGAGGGAAAGGCTGGTTGCGGGCACCAAAGTGGAAATATCTTTTTAAAAGGTGTGATGCCGTTTTAGTGTTTTCCATATAAAACGGGGTATTATCGTCTGCGCTGCAGGGAGCGGGAAGGGATGGAAACTTGGCGAGGGGAGGGCGCCGCTGCGAGCGGCCTCGTGCGGAGGCCGGGCCGAGGAGGCCGGGATGGATCCGCGCCAGGCTCCGTGGGGCCGGGGCGCGTGGGGAAGGGCCCCTGCTCTGCCCCCCTCRTGCAAGGGAAGGGGCTTTGGTGGCCGGAGCTGCGGCGCCCTGTGCTCGGGGAACACGGGGTTCCCCTGCCGCTTGTGTGGGAGATTCCCCAGAAACGGGAGAGTTCCCAAATCGCCCGGTTTCCTATCGCTGTGCCCGGTCCTGCTTGCTCTGTGCTTCCTTCTTGTCTTTGGTTGGGAAGCTGTGTGAAGAGCAAATAGGCTGCGAAGTGTTTGGAAGGACTCGAAGGGCAGAGGTTGCAGTAAAAAGCTCTGTTTTAAACCTGTGTCCATGCTGTGCGTTAAAAARGATATTCCCAGGTTGGAAAAAAAAAAAGAATCAGCAGGAAAGGGAAGAGAAGCTGCTGCTGGACACAGGGGAGGGAGCAACGGGGCGTGTGTGGGCTGCTGAGGAGTGTTCTAGATTATTGCAGCGTTACCCGTCTCCCTCTCCTCCCCGGTGCTCCTGGTCCCTGCCTGGGAGCCAGCCCTTAAAGCAAACAGCTTTTTCATGCCGTGTGTGAGCAGCCGGGCTCAGGAGCCACGCTGGTTGGGATGGGGGTGCCAGGGATGAGATGCTCCCATGGGGCCTGGAAATGCTCCTGCAAATAGCCAAAATCAGGGGCTTTGCAGGAGCTGGTGCTCCCTGCAGAGCTCTCCCATCCCAGTGCCAGGGCTGGATGTGCTCCCAGTGCTTCCTGGGGTCCCCACGGCCTCTTCCCAAAGGTGCTGGCGACTCGCTCGCCTTCTGCAAACCGGGCCAGGGCCACTCTGCTCTGCCAACAAGCCCCTGCAGGTTATCCGCCTGGGAAAACCAGACTCATTTACTAATATACATAACGTTAATTGCTGCAATTGGGAGGCTGGCTTCCCACTCCTGGCCGTGGGTGTGTGCAGCTGSTGTGGAAAGAGCCAGGGGAGCGTTTCCGTGCCGAGCGGCTGCGGCGCGGGGAGCATCGCGCTGTGGTTGGGATGGTGACGACCGCTTTATGTTGTGCGTTCAGGTTCTTGCACGTGCTCAAAGGAAAATTAGAAAACCCAAGCATCCCTCYGTGTTCGGTATATTCTTTATGTAGCCTCAGCGTGCAGCCAAATGGATATTTAAATGTTAATTTTAGCGGCACAGCTAGTACCAAGAATAATTCCCTGTCAGTAAACAGAGCAATTGAAAGCAGACTTTGTTTTCAGTCCCTGCCCCGGTTACCTACCCTCCCCAGCCCAGGCTCCAAAAACAGCTTTGCAAAGCACGGAGCTCTGGGCCCGAGCTCCTGTAGCCTGGGGCAGGGGAGAGGCCCATGGGCTGCCCTGGGGCCCATGTTTCCAGATGCCACCAAGGTGTGAGCTGCGTTGACCTGGCCCTGGCCAGCACAGGAGGGAGCAGAGCAGCTCAGAGCTYGGAGCTGTGCTGGGTTATCGGTCCCAGGGCTGTTCTCCCCGTTGCTGCAGGGYGATGCTCGTGGCTCTCCTCTCCCTCTTGCAGAGCTGCTCGCCCAGCTCTCTGCACTACTAGGTGGTTGCAGCAGCAAGGCCAAGGCTCTGTGGTAGATAAAATGGGTGGCAGGGCRTTGGATCCCTCAGGTCCCTGAGGACTCCTTGCTTTGTGCCTCAAGAAGGAGAGAGAAAACCACCCGGGGATGCTAGTGCCGTGCCTGGTTCAGCACTTCTGAGCAACAAGGTCCCTGCTTTCAGAGAGGTCCTTTGAGCAGTGCTTGGGAAATAGCTGCTTTGCCAGGAGAGCGTGTGTCCTCACGAGCCGCATCTGCCGTTCCAGCTCTCCTGCCCTACCAAGGTTTGCTTTGGAAAAGTAGTGCTGGTGGTTTCTGGAACKTGATCCATCTAACCCGCCATCAGAAAACAACAAAACCGAACCTGTAATTGCCTTTGGTCTTGAGCAATTTGAGCTGGGTGTGAATTGGCCACGAGGAGCTGAAAAGCGCTGTGTGTTGTCAGGCTCGAAGCCTCCAGCCGTGCAGGGGGAACGGCTGAACAGCAGAGCTGAGAGGATGGTGCACGTGAATCACGACTTGCCTTTTGCCTTGCAACCTCCTCTTGTAAGTGTTATTCCATATCCCACAGTAAAACCACTGATAATTAGGGCAGTGTTTGCATGAAACCCCAGCTTGGCAGTGGCGCTGCTGCCTGTGTAGTTGGTGGGTGGATGGTGCCACGAGTCCTGGACCCAGCTGGCTGGTTTTAGTTCCTTTGGAGGATTATTAGAAACGGAGAATTAAGCATTGCATTTCCTGGTTTCCCTCCTTTCATCAGGCCYGTCCAGCGCTGATGCCCTTCCCCCAGACTCCCTTTCCGCAGCCATTAGAATTTCTTTCGGGAAAGGTGGTGGGGGGGAAGAGAGTAAATCTGATTTAATTACACTGACACAACCTGCATGGCCCCAGCGGCTCGGTGGGTTTAATCTGCTTTGGAGAGGGGAGGCCGAGCGGCGGCGGCCGCTGGCATGGGTGGCTGCMGCACGTGACGGGCTTAGGGGCGAGCCAGGCGCGGGCTGTCCCGGCGGCTCCGCGTGGCCCTTCCTGCTGAAGGGAAGGAGGGAAGAGCGGCTTCGGAGCGCTCTGCTTCCCGCTGCTGTTCCTGGGGTGGAGGCAGTGGGATCCGGGAAAACTAGGTGGTTTGGCTGGGAAGAAGCTGCCTRCTGTGCTCCTCGGTGGGTGTCCTGGGAGGCAGAGCTCTGCGCTGGCCAGAGGGGCAGGCTGCACAGTGAAGAAGAGATTAAATGTTATCAAGCCCAAATAAAAGAGCTGTATTTAGCAAATGATTTTAAAAAAAAGAAAATCTGCTCCAAACATCCTAAAAATATTGAGGCGTAGTTGGCTTCTGGCTCCTTTAGGTTCTGTCTGTCATGGTAGGACCTAGTCCTCTGGGCACTAATGCTCCCCTGTGCAATTGCTTGCACTGCATGCTCTGGGTGCACTTCTGATTGCAAAGCTGCTYGTTCCAAACATGTTCCTTGGGATTCCTTGTCCTCAATATTAGCAATATTGGGCATTAAGTGCAAGCGTCATCCAGGCTCCYCCTTTACAAGTGTCCTGTCAACATTTAGGAAGACCATTGCTTCATGGAGCAGATTATACTTGTACTATGAGCAAGATCCCACCTCCTAGAGGCTCCTACAATCCAGGCATAGCTCGCATCAGCCTGGTTGTGGTAGTGTGGAGGACTGACTTGGGTGGAGGTCTCCCTTCTCTGCAATYTTAGATGAGGTTTTAGATGAAACTAGAGATGTAGGTGGTTGAGGCTGTGCTGGGGAGAGCAAGCACCTCAGATACCCCACGATGGTGTGTGTGGGCTGCACAGGGTGTGCATTGTGCACAGTYCCAGTTTTGTGTCCAGCAGGCTGCTTTGCTGCAGCGAATGCAGGATCCTGGCACTGCAAYGGTGGAATGTGACCGCTTTACCCACAGCTGCTGCTGAGCCGGCAGTTGAACAGTGCGTGATGGGCTTCTCCCCAGTGCATGGGGCCAGTGCTCCGTGGTGGTTAACGCGCTCCCCACCCTGCCGCCTTTCCCAGTGTTTCCCCACCGCCCAGCGGTGCCCTGGACGCCGGGAGGCTGGGAGCTACCTTCCCCAAGCCTTGAGCTGGAAAACCATCCCGATGGGATGGGAGCATCGCCGGTGCAGCAGTCGGGCTGGGAACCTGCCTGGCGCTAGCGTAGGTGGGACCGGACCTGCTTTCCAGCAAGGTGCTTCTGCTGCCGCAGCCGCCGTCCGCTTCAGTTGCGCGCTATGAAGCAACGCTTTTATTTTAAGCAACCGGCCCCTCGTCACCATGGAAGTCCCCAGCCCCTCTTTTCTTCCCCTACAAAAGGCGTGTTGTGCCCGTGCGACCCGGAGGCGGGAGAGCTTTCAGAGCGYTCCCACTCCATAACTCAGCCCAGCCTACCGCGCTGGTGAGGTATTTTACACTCCAGTAAGGCAGATAATTAATCATTCCTGAAGAATGAAGAAATGTTTCTGGGCTGCCTCGTTCTTTTCTAAGGAAAAGCTTTTTTTGAAAACATGATTCCCCTCTGATAAGCAGCGTTGGGACAGGAGATATGAGGACTAGCTGGTTCATTTGGGCCACTGGGCTCTCCCTCCTTGCAGTTTAGTTTCCTGGTGTCCCTCAGACCTTTGCCACTGTATCCTGCAGTCTCTGGTTTATAAAATCRCTTCTTTGAGCAGTCCATTATATAAACATCTTAGCCTGTTGATCAAGGGAAATGTAGGCACAGGAGAAAATAYGGAGAGTGATTTGTGTTGCAAGAAGTTCTGGAGCTGTGAATCTGAAGACCTTGTTGATCTGAGTCCTTGTAGATGCCATCAGCTTTTGATAACGTAATATGTGCCAGCTCACTGGGCTGAATCCTGCTTAATTGTCTTGTTTTTCTCCTGTGTTTCCTTGGCAGCCTGTGTGAGGATATGCTGTTCTTCACTTCCCATCCTCTGCTGCTGCTGGGACACCCAATAAGATGCAGCTGCTGTTCAGGCTCATTTATTTTTCAAAAACTGTCGGGAAGCTTTATTGGCAAATGTTGCTGAATTACCCTGGATACCAGAAATTCTGTGCGCATCATATAGCTATACATAGAGGAATCGGAGGGCAAAGAAGTCATAAGCAGTCAAAAAAACCCCTTTATTAGCAGTTTCTCTCCATGACTGTTGAAAGGGGAGCAGGATGGAGATGGCAGTATGGATGTTTGCTGCTAGTGTTCTTGGGTTTCCCGCTTCAGGAATGTAGAGATTGAGGCTTAGTCTTTCCATGACCCTTTAGTCGTGTGTAAACTGTCCTTTGTTTCTGGCCAAACTTATTTTGGAGCTCCCTTGAGTAGTGCAAGGTGTTGCTGATGGTCCRCATTGGATTGCACTTGGCTTCTCAAGGTTGATCTAGAGGAGCTCGCAGGCTGGAGTACAGTAGTGATGATGAAAAGTCCTCTTGGAGAAGTAACCTGCCAGGCTTTCAGTGATTTGTTTTTCCAGCATCACCAACCAATTGGGAGCTGAAAACKGCATGTCAGTTCCGCTGAGAGCAAGCCAGCCCTTTGTTCATACATATCCTTGAAATTATATTGTGGTTTACTTAATTAAAAACACAGAACACTCTAATGAGAATGACAACAAATTAAAAAGATTAAATCAGGGAAAAGACCTATCTGGCCATCTAATCCAGCCCCAGCTCTGCTTTCTCTGAGGTCTCCTCCTTTCGCGTAGTATGAGATGCCTCAGGTGATGTGTTTGCTCTCTATTCCCCATGGATCTTTCCATGGTCTATTTGAGCTCCGTTTCTAGCAATGAGCAGGTTTCATCTGCAAGGCTGCACTTGAGGGAGGCCCGTGGGACAGGCGAGCGAGGGGGACATGTCCCTCCCTGTGCTCGGTGCTCCATGCTGTTAATATGCTGTTAACTCCGGCTTATGCAGGTCCTATTAGTTCCCAGCCTTGTCCCTGGTAGCTGGTGTTAATGGGCTGATGGCCGTATTGGGTGGGCTTGGCAAAAATAAGTCAAGCCAAATGGYCATAAGCTATTTTTCGTCTCCCTAAGTTCAGCTCTTGCTGCCTGTGTCTCTTCAGTGGGTTTTGTGGGCTGCCCACTGTTGGCACCTGCCAAAACCCAAATCATTACCCAAATCAGGTGTTGCAAGCTGAGGTTTGTGCTTCCCAGTCTCAGCTGGTGAACGGCAGAAATGCTGGGGCAGTTTTCCTGTGTTGGATGAACCGTCTCTAGCAGAGTGAATAATTGCTGATATAGGAACTTGGGAACTTCCCTCTTAAGTTTTTTTTCCTTCTCAAATATTCCTGCTACTTGTGCTTGGTGGGTGCTTGCTTGGTTTCAGGAGCAAGCATGTGTTTTAGACAAAATACTCCAGTTCCATATAGATGATTGTATATGCAGTAGATGTAAGTGATGCACTTTTTTTTTTTTTAAAGGAGACTTCTTGGGCGGTTTTGATTTGTCTTTAAATGTCACCCTTGGGCTGTGTTCTGGTTGCACAGGAGAAAAAAAAATCTTGGCAGCCTGTAACTACAGAAATGTCATTTAAAAATTAAATCCTGAATTTGAGATTATTGCGTATTCCTGTGGCTCCAGGAGCTGAGGCTTTAAGAGGAGCTGCTAGTTTAAGATCCTTGTATAAGTCATGGGAACTGGCAGGGGAGAAGAGAAATTAATATTTGCAGAACCCCCCTCCCTTCCCCGCTCTTGTTAATGCAAAGAAAACTCTCACCTCCAGCCTGATCTCCAAGTACGTGATTGAGAACATGTGAATCCACAATGACTGAACTGCGAGTGACCTCCGGGCAGTAAGTGGGTTAATCAAAGCTGTGCTCTTCCCTACACTTCAGTCACTAAAGCTCCTGCATTTCCTCTTGATGGCTGATAAGGAGGGATTGAATTTATGAAAGAGATGAAGATGTTTGGATAAGCTACAGCACCACGGCAAGCCTGCCTGACAAGTCAGGGCCTGAARGAAGCCAATGGAGTTGGAGGGGTTCTGTTGTTTTCCTCTCATACCCTGTCGTCCAGTGCAGATATTTTCCATGAGGATCCCATGGGATTTGGTGGGATCCCACCAAMTGTGCCCCTTTGCTGGGGTGGCTTTGCAGTCAACGCCCCGTGGGCATCCCCCTCTGAAAGGACGTGCTCCGGGTTCCAATGTGGTGCTGCGTTTGTGCTGCTCTGTGGCAGCCTTGCAAGACCTCAACCTTGCTTTGCTGTCCTCTGCTTGGAGTTGTCGCCGTGTTGGGGATGCCCATGGTGGCCCAGCAAAGGCTGGTGGAGGTGCCCAGTCTCTGGGGTGATGGCCGCACAGGTCACTTGGGGGGTACCTTAGGTGCCACTGGCACAGGACGTTGTTTCTTAGCTGTTCCTCACTCCCAGATCAGAGGTGGTTACTTCAATCCAAGCTCTTCTTGCCTGCCTGGTGTGGTATTTTCCACTATAACCAGCCTGCTGCACACAGTCCTCCTTGTGCAAGAAAGTGCTGCTGCCTCTAACTTTCTTTCCATACTCTGGTTCTACATCATAAAGGGAAATTATCATTATTGAGCAAAACGCTGGGTTATTTTGCTTTTCTTCAGGACTTGTTTCACTGCCAGAAAGGCCACCACCTGTGTCTGAGATCTCTATCTCCAAGTATATTTTTAGACCTGCCCTATCAACGCTGAAAGGACGTGAATCATGTTTACTAAATGGAGCTGCTTCTGTTCCAAATATGTTTTGGAAAATCGGCCTGAGGTCTGTGGGGAGGGGGAGAAGGAAAGTGAAGGGCTGTGAGAGTAGATCACAGAAATGGGGATCTCCTGGGGTGCCTCGATGGTGCCTGGGTGAGGACAGGTCCTGTGCGAGTCCAAGAGCTTCCTCTTTGCCTCTCGGGTTTCTTGTGGAGAGCTGGAGAGCCCTCTTCATGTGTTGGGAAAGGGGTGACAGTGGTTAAACCTTGAAGTCTGGAAATGGGGTTCCCCTTCCAGGTTTTAGTGCTGGATGCTGGGAGCAGCTGGGAGGCGGGTGGGGAGTGCTTGGGATGGCGCCTGAGGATTGTGGCTCTGCATTTGGGATCCATCCCGGCATCTCTTGCCCTGGGATGGGATTGCTGAGCCTGTCCTGTTGCCTTAGCCAGAGCAGGGCCGCCCAAAGAGGCTTTTTCCTCTTTGGAGACCTCCGATGGCCATTGTGTCTTGAAAGTGCCCAAACTTCCCTTCTGTTGCTTTCCAGCTGGTTTTTCTTCCTACTAAAATGTTGGAAAAACCTGGATTTTGCTGCCTGTGAGTCTTGTAGGGAAAAGGAGCCTCTGTGAGAGGCAATGGAGGTTTTCGCCTTCAGGGGCTTGCAGGTGGGACTAGGCAGGTGAGACCTCTGGAGCTCCAGGCCTAACTGTTGTCCCCTTCTTTGATACCCCCTCCATTTCCCCCGAAAAAGAAAGTAATTCAGGTTGATGTCTCCATTAAAAAGCTGCAGCACCAAAGTGCTTGTTTGTGCTGAAAGGGGAATGCCCACAGGTAATTTATCTTGACATTTATAGAAAGCATAAGGGTTTACTCATTCATAAAACGGAGGGACGGGGTGTTTTTCGGCACTGGCTGCGCTCTGGAGCTGCTCGAGCGTTATTGTAGCTGATGGTAATCGGTTCCGGACGTGCCCCAATGTGCCTAGGGGGTTGCATGGGAACAGTAACAATGTGGGACAGGAGAGCAAACCTGTTGGACAGGAACGGGGCCCAACTGGTGCTAACAAATCCTCTTCCTCCCCGTGGTTTTCTGAATGGCAGCCGGGGAGCGAGCCAAGGGGAGGCCCTTGGGCACGGCGAGCCGGAGGCAGAGGCTCCTCGCTCGCTTTAGCTGGGGATGGTGCYCGTGCTGGGGCGCCGGAGCTGCGGCTTTGCTGGGCCGTGCTCAGGGGCTGGGTTTGCTCCCRGGACAAGCTGGGTTTGCACATTGCTGCCGTGTGCGTATGAGGTGCAGGGCASCCTGCTCTGTGCTGCACAGAGCTGCAGTGGAGAGCCTGGCTCCAGCCTTGGAGCAGGGATGTGGAGAGCTTTTTTCCAGCGTTCCTATGTCGTTGTGGGGATTTTCTGGAGCTCACTTGACCAGCAAGCCTGGCCAGATCTGCAGGAGCATCCTGCTTTGATAGAGCTTTGCAGAGGTGCAGATGTGTTGTGGACAAATGCAATGGCTTGTAGAGCTTTCTCCTTAGCAGTGCGTCAAAATGCTGCTCTTGGCATTATTAGTATATGGGAAGAGTGCTGAGATGTTTTGCCTCATCAGTCTTTGCTGTTGAGATGTTAAAATCTCTTCTTGGCAGAGAACCAGGTGTGTTCGTTTGTCTGTTAAAGTCCCTGGAGTTATTTCTGTTGTTTCTCCCCTAACGATGCTGCTCAGCTGCCTTGATACTGCAGGTATTAGTGTCATTAGGACCCCAATTACCCGGCCCTTTCAGCAGTCCCAGTGTCTCTGCTGCTGGACGGGCAGCTGTGATGAGTGAATCCGTCTGAGATCTCAATGGGTGAGATGATAGGAAAGGGCTGCAGGTCCTGGGCAGCAGGGGCACAAACTCTGCTGCTGCCTGGGCTCTTTGCCCAAGGCAAACCTGCGATGTCGAGTCTGGCTATTTTCAGCGTAAATGTTCTGTATGTTTTGCAGAGAGAGGGGCTTTCAGTGCTTGCAGAAAGCAGGAGCGAGCCCGGGGCTGTGGGGGTTTCTGAGGTGCTGCTGCTTGTGCTGGGCTCTCCCTGCTCAGCACGCTGCTTGGGGCACCTTGGGGAGCTTCCCGGCTGCAAAGCTCCCTCCTTTGGGCACTTGTGCTCCGCTGCCTGCCTTCCGAGCTGGCCTGGGGGTCCCGGTATGTTCCCTGCAAGGGATGGCCCCAAGTGCTGCTGTTTGGTCCCAGCAAACAGCACGGATGGGTTGGGATGGGTGAGGGTGGCATCAGTATGACTGGGTGGCCACAGTGCACAGTCTCTTTCCCCATGCATGGCTGTGTCCCTCGGAAATGGCCAGGCCCGGGTTTTGCCCACCGCGGGAGCAACTCGTCCTGGCTAGGCGGTGACTGGGGCCGGTGCCACCGAGCCCGCAGGGGACACAGCCCCTCTCGCCGCTGGACGGAGCYGGGGTTGACGTCAGTCCCGGCTCAGCAAAGCGCTCGCGGCCGCCCGGGTTTGTGTGAGTCACCCCTGAGTCACGCTGGGCCCTGCCAGCACGGGGACCGGCGCGGGGGACGCTCCCGTTGAGCCCAGGCTGCCCAGCGGGGACGTCTCCTCGTGCCGCTCCGCTTCCAGGCTGCATCCCGGCGCAGTCCTGGGATTCCTGATGTCCCTGCTGAGGGGCAGTGCGGTCCTGCCCCCTCCCTCTGTTCCCTAATCAGGGATCTAATTAGCAGTAAATGGGAGCCACTTGTGCTGGCCCCATCTCCAGCACCTCTGCTGGGACTTCCCGTGTTTGCTGCTGCCCCTGGACTTGCTGCCTTGTCCTCACCCGGGCGGGGGGGCATGACGTCATCGGGGGGGGGAGGGCATGACGTCATCGGGGGGGGGTGAGGGCATGACATCACCACCCCTGCTGCCCATTGGCTGCCGCCCCCGGCGCTGACATCATCTGTCCCCTTCCAGGCCTCCCCCCTTGCCGGGACGCGGCATCGCCATGGGAACGCGGGATGGCTCCCACGGCAGCGGGATGTTTGGAAGCGGTTTGGGAGATGGGAATGGGGGAAGCAGCCCATGGGGATTAATGCCAGGGATGTCTCGGCTCGGAGGTACCCGMGGTGCCGTGGGGGCTGGTTTGGCCCCGCAGGCACTGCTGCAAGTGACCTGCRCTCTGGATGTTCCTCCTTTTAGCAMATCCTTCACCAGCGGGAAAGTTACACCCTGTAAGGAGCTGGCAAACATCCCGAGGAACACAGAACTTCCATTAAAATAAAGAGGGAAGGAGGTTTAATCCCGAGGGATGAGGCAGGTGGAAGCACCATCCCATTGAAGGAGTGGATCCAGGTGTTGCCACCTGTGCCCATCCCGCTGCCCTGGCCTCATCCTGTGCAAACGGCTGCAGGGGACAGAGCCCAGCGTGTTACCCCTGCTCAGCTCCCACCTTGCCTCCTTGGCAGGATTGACATCTCACCGGGATGGACAACTCGATTGCAAAGAGTTAATTCCCCCCCATTCCTTCCCTCTGCTTTTTTTCCTTTTCTTCCCAACTCTTCCTGTCTCCTCCCCGTGGCAGGGTCATCCCGTGCGGCACCGGAGGGTTTCCGTGTGGATGGCGCTTTGCCTGCAGCGGGGCAGAGTCCTGGCCTCTGCTTATGGGCACTGCTCTTGAACGAGCATCATTAAGGCCGGTTTTCTCCCAAAGGGAGAGCTTTTTGCCAAAATAATCAGAAAACCCTTTTCTGTCTGGGGCACAGTAACACGCGGGACCTCCTTTTGGCAGATGGGTGAAGGCCGCTGTGCTCATTACATAAGGGCTAATTGCTATTAGCAAATCATTAGCGCGGGGCTCGGAGGGGCTGAGCCGTGGGAAGGGAGCGGGATGGCAGGGATCGGGATGGGCGGCAGCGGGGTGCCCGTGCCCACCCGCTCCTGCCTTCCCCTTCCAGCAGCCTTTTAAGTGCTCTTAACAAGCGCCGCGTTATCCGTGGGGGGGCGCGGGGAGGGCGGCCCTCCTGCTTCCCAGCCCCTATCACCAAGCAACCGCGTCCCGAAATCCGCAGCCTGATGGCGAGAACGTTGTTTACCAGGAAGAAAACACTTGAAAAAAGGGGCATGTTGGGCGGAAGCCTGGCGGGATTAGCGCTGGCGCTGCCGGCGGCGGCTCCGCTGTTCTCGGGGCTGACCTGGGTGCTCGGCTTCGCTTTGGCCGAGCGCCCCTTTCCCTGCGTGATTGGTGCTGGGATGGGGAGACAACGGCTTTGGCAGCTGGGGCTGGTGTTGATGGTCGCTCATGCAGAGGCTGCAGCACTCCCGAAAATCCCGCTGCAATTCATTTTCTCCTGCGTGAATCAGAGGCGACTTGGAGGCAGGGAGCTGGGAAGCTTTTGGGGTGGAATACAGAGGGTTGGTGGAGGATTGGCAGGGGAAGGTGGAATACTGAGGGTTGGCAGGGGAAGGAGCTCTTGGTTGGTGGTCTTGGGAGGCAGAAGGGACCTTGGAGTGACTTGGGGTCTTGCCCGGTGCCGATGCACAGGGATTCCCACCTGAGAGGGCTGCAGGATGYGGAGGTGCCGCTGGCTGCAGCATCGGTGCCTGATGCCTGGGACCTCGTCTGCTCCCGCACCCTGTGGCTGGAGCTGCTCCTTCCTTCCCTGTTCCTCGGCAGGGAGGGGAGGCCGCTGATGGCCACGGGAATCTGCAAGGCCACTGAGCCATAATTAAGGGCCGGGAGGGGAGCGGGACTGTGCACAAGGAYGGTGCTGGCAGAGCCGCTTGTCTGGCTGGAGAGCAGGAGAAGGGAAGGGCTGGGATGGGGCTGGATCTGCAGGCAGGGCCTCCTTGTGCAGTGACACGGATCTGCGGGAAGGGGGATAAGCCCCAAGCCMGTGTCGGTGCCAGGGACCCTCAGCAGGCTGGTCGTGGTTGGGTGCTGCCCCTGCTAATTAATACTCATTAATTAATGCTCAGGAGCGCAGCAATCTGCAGGTCTTCCCAAGCTGTTGGAAACACCTGTCCTTGGGGATCCGCTCAGCAGCGGCTCTGCCCGTTGAGATGATTTGGGTGGCACCTCARGGGTGCCCGGCTGGTGTCCTGCACGAGGAGGGACCTGCAGCGCTTGAGGGGGCTCGGCCCAAGCGCTCTGCTCCTCATCGCTGCCGATGGATTTGCTCCCAGCCTGGTGCCACCTTCCCAAACAAGCACTGAATGTCCCTTCCCCTAATGGAAGCTCCTGGGTTTATTAGGGTTGTGTCCCCTTTGTCAGAGCGCAGCTTGGCATTCCCTGCGTGCTGGGCTCGGGGTTTAACCCGGTCTCTGGCAAGCYGTGGCACATCTCCGTATTTGCCTTTGGCGTCATCCTGCACAGCGCCCCAATTCAGGTGCCATTGCAGGGTTCTGAGCTCTTTTCTCGTGCCCGTTGCTAGTGGATTTGCATCCTTTGGGAACYGGTTGGGCCAGCCCTGAGTGCAGGGGCTGCAGGAGTGGGTGTCCTGCTTTTCCCAATCCGGAATGTCCCCAAGGCCGTGCAGGACCCTGGGCTGTGCTGACTGGAGCCCATGGAGGCTTCTGGGCCCATTGGAGRGGCCTTTGGGCCGGTTGCTCCGTGGTGTCCGCATTGGGACCATCCCAGATGGGCTCTGGCATCAGGTGTGCACAGCCCGGGAGGCAGAACCGGCTTCTCCCGCTGCTTCTGCTGCGAGGAGGGTAACGAAACCCCGCGGTCCCCGTTCCCTGCGCTGAAAGGGACCTTTGTCTGGGCAGAGGAATGGCCTGAAACCGATCCGGGGGGAGGCGATTGTTATCTGCGGGCTCCTGAGCTCTTTGGATCCTGACTTTGTTAGAGATCGTGTAATTTAAACTTCAACCTGCTTATTAGAAATTTGAAATAATAGTTTAATAATAAAAAGCAGATTTTTTTCTCCTCTGGTTCCTGTGTTCCTGTCCTCTTCTGTCCCTGAGCTGCTGTGGATATTTAATCACTTGAGATGCCTCCCTTTCCCTCTCTGCTTTTATTTAGTTCTTTTATCCGTGGATGAAATGAGAAGTTTCTTTGTGCTCGGCTAAGGAAGGATCACAYGGACCCGTCTCCGGTCCTTGTGCCCGTAGGGGAGCGAAGCGGAGGTGCAAAATCCGCCCAGGGCCACCTCGGTGGTGGCCTGTCCCCAATGCGCTGGCACAGAGACCCTGCAGGCYGGTTGGGAGGGGATTTGGGAGCTCTTTCCAAGAAATCCCCTTGGATTCTGCCATCAAAGAGTTTCTGTGGGCAGATAGGGCCAGTCTGGAGCTCTGCTGCAGGCCCCCGGTTTGCCAAGCTGAGTTCCAGAGTGAGCGTAGTCAGGTAAGCCAAATATCCGAGCTGAGAAGCCGCTCCTGAGCGGAGCGGTTTCCTGCCGGGCGCAGGTTATGTCGGTTCACATTGGCCCCGGCCTTGGATGCCACTTCCATGACATCACTTGGCTCTTGAAGAGCTCAGGAGGTGAGACACTTCTGAGCGATTATCTAGTGCAAATAGCCCTTGGTAAATAGACTCGGTGGAGTATTGACGCTGAGACTGTTTCTCTTCCTAATTTCCTGCTCTTGGTGAGTTTGCCTAGTAGCCAAAAATGGAAGGAAAAAAAAACCTCCACCTCCCACCCCAACCCGCTGGTCCCCATGTCAAACCAAGGCTCTGAATTTCAAGTCAGGGCACACAGCTCCTGCCATCCTCGTGACTGCATTAGCAATTAATGACCTAACTTCCACTGAAGTCACGTCAGAGCGAGATCCAGGCGCTTGGTGATCGGAGCTGACTCTTCCAGCGCTGGGACGGGCAGTGGGAATGAGCCCCTGGGCTGGGAAGGTGCCGTGGGGTGATGCTGTGTGTGGGGCACCCGATAGTGAGAGCTGATTCCCTCCAGCCTGTCTGTATCAGGAGCAGCCCTTCCCGCTGGCCTCGGCGCTGATTTCCCATCCGAGTTAATTGCTGGGTTTTGAGGAGGAATGGGCAGGATTTGGGGTGCAGGGAGGCAGCACAATCTGCTGCCTGCAGCGCTGCATGAGCCTGTCCCTGTCAGCTGCTGAGTTCCCACCTGGGGAAGCAGGGGAGCCTCAAGGCTTCCCAGCAGCTCTATTTTCATGGATCTTCTGCCTCCTCGGGGGCTGCTGCCCTCAGACCCCTCATCCGGGTGGTTTTCCGGAGCGCTTCCCGCGGCGTCGCCCCGGGGGGAGCCYGGCGGGGTTGCAGGGTGCAGCCGATCCCCTGCGCTCTCCCACCGGCAAACGTTAACCAGCACGGTTGGTTTCTTATTAACTTGCATTTCCTTGTAATGCCACCATTACCTCCGCAGAAAAGAATCTGACCCCTTGGTCAGCGCCACCTCCTCTCTCTCTCTCTTTCTTTTTTCCCCTGTTTTTTTTCTTTTTTTGGCTCTAAGCTGCTGCTCGGCGCTCCGGGTGCGTTGGCTCCCTGTCCCGGCTGGCGATGCCACCACGCTCGCCTGGCTCTGCGCACAGCCCCCAAAGGGCTCTCGGGCCGGTACCATGGCGGAGTTAAGCCTGTGATAGGTCCCCCTTAATTAAATTTGAAAACTGCTGGGATAAGAGGGCTTTCYGAGCGGGTCAGGTGCTGGGCCGAGGGCCTGAACAACTGCCACCGGCTAGCACTGCCACCCACGGTCCTGATCCCCATGACATGTGCGCAGATTACGGAGAAATCCCTCAGCAATGAGGCTGCTTTAACTCCTTCACGCTCCAGGGCTCGGAGCGCAGGGCTCCCGGGAGCTGCTGGGGGACCCTGTGCCGCATTCCCGGCGCTGGATGGGCAGCGGGCAGAGCAGGGGGTAGGACAGGTCCCCATGCACGGGTTCCCATGCACCGGGATGCAGGTTTGCAGCAGWTCTGCAATATGTGCAACCTCCCTGGGACAGCACGAGGGAAATGTTGCTTTGGGATGCGGCACATGTCCAAGGAAGGAGCGTCTCCCAGCCTGGGCCATGGGGCCAGCAGTGAAAAGCCGGTGCTGCAGGTTGGTCCCGTGCACACGTGCRTGTTCCCAAGCCTGGCCCCGGCATGGCAGAGCTGGAAGGAGCAGGGCAAGGTCTGCGCACGTGGCTGGTGGCAGCAGGAGGGACTTGGCTCGTGCTGCAGCTCCCAGAGCTGTGGGTCTAATGGAAGCAGGAGTGTGGGGCAGCAGGGAGAGCGGCCTGCGAGGAATATTAAAAAGCAATAATGCAGCGTGTTGGAGTAAACTGAAGGCTCCTTCCAGGCTGGAGTTTTGCTGGAGTCAGGYTTTTTTGTCTCCTATTAAATCACACGCTCTCAAGCAGCCTTTGAGCCCGGCGCGCTGGGCACGTTTCAGCGCCGGGCCAAAACCAACAGATATCTCCAGTTTCAGGAAAYGTGGGGCTGTGGTTAGCAGCGTCTCCTCGAGGCCTGGGGGTGGCACTGGGGGCCGGGCAGGCGGYGCTCGGGGCACCCAGGGCAGCAGTTTGGCGGGTGGCTGCCCCATGCAGCCTGTGCCCTGCGCCGGCCACAGCGCTGCTTCCCGCGAGGAAGCACCCCTGGAACCTCTCACTGGCCATTCCCAGGGCTTGGCCATTAAGGAAGGGCCGCGGGAATGTGTTATTTGCAGGGAAGTTTGCTTTCCGGCTTTCTGAGATGCTGCTGAWCACACAGGGTGAAGGGAGAGGCTGTGGGTGAGCAGCCCTGCGGGGGCAGAGCTGCCTCGGTGCCCTCCCGCGTGCCAACCCCGGCTCGGGTATTAATCCAGCTCGGATGTTCCTGGCTCATGGGGAACAAAGCCAGTGGGGTTCCAAGTCTGTGGGTAGATCCCAACATCTGCCGCTCCAAAGGCGTGTTCGATACCTGGAAAATCGCAGTCCCATTCCAGGGAAGTGCTCAGGGCCAGGGGACCACGAGCTCGCAGGAGCCAATGCCCCAAATCCTGCAATGGAGAGGAAGGATGTGTTTTATCAAAGCGAGTCCCTGCTGTTTGAGTTCCTGGTAAGGAGCTTGATATCATCTGAAAACCAACACAGGGAAGTAAACAGTGACTCTGGTTTTATTTGAGTCCTCTTATTTTTTTTTCTGTCCAATTATTTAACCTTTTCATTGCTCCGGGAGTAGCTGAAACGTTGAACCCAGCAATTGCACTCCCTTTGGAGGGAACCTGCTGCCAGTCCCTCCTTGGAGCCAGCGGCAGAGCAGAGGGGAGCGAGGGCTTTCCTCAAGGCAGCTAACGTGAGTCCCAGCAATATTGCCTGGAAAACCTTCACGATAGTAATAAGCAGAAGATGTGTAATGAGGAGAGCTGAGGACCAGTTACAAGATCACGTTGGATCAATGAATGGTGATTTAGCCTATGAAGCCGTGCCCCTAACCCTGCCGTGGCATCGCCCRGCAGGGTTTAGGGTCCCTGAGCGAGTCCAAAGTGTTTCCTGAGCTGAGACACCCGGCTCCCTTGGAGGGATTCACCAGGAAAAGAAATAAGACCCGACAGCAAATATCGCTGCCTGCAGCTTTGAGGAAATTCGTATTTCTGTTGAGCCGTGCAGAGAAAACAAACATTCCCCTTTCCCCTAAGCTGCTTTCAAGGGAAAAAGCTTCTCCCCTYGGTGGTGTCCACTCCTGCGGAGCAGCAGAGACAGGACCCTGCGTCCTGCGGCTGTGACAGCCCGGGGAGCTGCAGGGACCCCAGGGCAGAGGCGCTGCGTAAGGGCAGCGTGCCGAGCGTCCCGGGCAGGCTCTGCGCAACGCTCTTATCCCTGGATTTGCTAGTTTGCAAATTCTCAGGTTTGAGGGATTTGGGCTCCTTAGCAGGTGCTGGCGGAGAGCCACAGGGAGGCTGTTACCTGACCCGCCGCCTCCTGCCTCCCTGATGCCAGTTTGCTGCTGCTTTTGCAACCGTCTTCTCTTGCTCTCCTCCCTTTCTGCTGCTCTCCCCTTGCTTCTTCCACTGTCTCTTGCCTAACAAGAGCAGGGGACATTCAGGGAAAATATGCACAGCCTTCCCAAGACAGCGTGTTCTGCAAAGCAGGAGAAGCTGTCAAAGATGATGACTTTTAAGAAGGAATCCGCTCTGGCTGGGTTGGGGGCTCGGCTCCTGGGTGCGTTAGGAGCAGACTCACCAGGCTGGATTTGGTTGATGCCTTCCAGGCTTTTCAGAGCAGTGAGAATCCCTTGAGGGTCTGGGGAGCTGATATCTGCAAGAACTCCAATGCAGTTGTTCATATTCAAAAGTGCTGTTTGAATTCACTCTCCTTTCCTCTCCTTTATTTAGGTTTAATGTCAACTTCTGCATGAGGCTTTTTGGATGTAGCTGGTGTCAAACTCCACAAGCAAGTTGCTCGCCTGGACAAGAGCAGTCCGAGCTAAGCCAGAAGTGTCCTGTAGGGTTAAGTGAGCCCAGCGCAGACCAGCAGCCCTGGACCTTTGTTTTGGGAAGGACACCTTGTTCCTGGTGCTGCCCGTCAGCTCCCGGGGCACCCAGGTACCTGTCCTGCCGCCTATCCGGGCCTTGGAGGATGATGATTCCCCGCTCAGTGAGGGTGGCCCCATCCAAAGAGCTGAGACAAGGGGGTCACACTTATCCCCGTGCCCATTTTCAGTGCAGAGGACCCTATCAGACCACCTCAATGCTGACTTTATGGACAGCTTTGATTAGGTT
The DNA here is from genome assembly GCF_003342845.1 of Nothoprocta perdicaria. Lineage (NCBI taxonomy): Eukaryota > Metazoa > Chordata > Aves > Tinamiformes > Tinamidae > Nothoprocta > Nothoprocta perdicaria. The sequence goes on from NW_020455060.1 coordinate 1,213,805, forward strand.
GGAGAGGGGGTTTTAATAACTTGCTGTTATTTGAGAATTCTCAAATAATCTCCTTAGYAAACTTTAATCTGAGTGGACCAATGGGATCATTAACCTCAGGGATATCCTTGTGTGCTGCTTGCTGAAGCTAATCTAAGTTTTATAATGTTTTCAAGCTTCTGTCTTAAAGTCTAATACCTTGTTCCATTTTAGCAGTGCTAGCTGGAGACAGCAGCAGACTAGGGGGTACTAGAACACAGAGATTCCTGTTTTTCCTTCCTGCTTTGCTTCTGCCGGTCTTGGGAAGACCAGGACTAATCTCTTTGTATCTCAGTTTTCCCCTGTGCGTGAAGGGGATAGTGTTTCCCTGCTTCCACAACGGGATGGGAAATGTGCTCCTGCAGGACAYGGGGCACAGATGCCCCGCACTGAGCAGGAGCACCGAGCGCATCCCTGTGTATTCCCATTACAACGCATGGAGAGACCCCGAATCCTGAGGGACATCCTGCAACAAAATGCATGCCCACTTCATAGCCTCCAAGGCTGCATCTTTGCAATCACCCGAGTCTATTTTATCTTTTCCTGCTCCCTGCTGCTGTGTGTTGCGGCTTTTGCATCTCCATCCATGAGTAATGTGTTTTGTGGGTGGCAATGTAGGATTAGTTGCAGGAATTTATTAGCTCCGGTGGAACCATTTTTAGGCAGGACGTTTTTGCAAACAGTATTTCATCATAAAAAAAACTGCTGTCAGTCACCTGCAAGCAAATGACTCTCCAAAACCCAACCCTAGATTGAAGGAAGTGATAAGTAGTTCTCACTTGCCCTGAAAGCTTCTATTTCTGTCTTTATTTTTCTGTGTATCTATTWGATATTTTGCTGGGTAGATGCTGACCGGGTATATTGAGTGTTGGAGGGTCAGCAAATGTCTTGCAAATGGTTCTGTATTTGCTAGTGGAGCCCCCGGGCTGTGATGGAGCGATGCTGATGACCCCAGCAAGGGCACTGATAACCTGCAGGGGCAGGAGCCTACCTGGGGAGGAGAGAGTTGGCTTTTCCTCTGACTTCATTAAGGAAGATCTCTGATTTTTTGACTAAGGATTATTGAAAATAGGTGATTCTCTGTAGCAGGGACTGATAGTGAGTCGGAGCTTGGGCTTTGCTGCTCCTGCAGCCRTGTCCTGGCTGCGTGTTTGGAGGTGAAGTTGTTAATGAGCTAACGGGCATCAGGCACTTAACTGCTGATGTAAATCCTGAAACACTGGTGGCAGATACGGATGTAGTGTAGGAGCAAAGCCTCAGTGGGGCTGGTGGTGAGGGAAGAGCTGCTGCATCTTCCCGAGAAGTGAGGGTGATGGAGGAGTGAGCAGCAAAGCAGGTATCCAGAGCAAGGGCTGGGAACGGCCCTCGGCCGACTTTGCCCTGGAAAATAAACTTTAAATTAAACATCGGATCATCTCATGGGAGGGTAAATGCTCTGTCCCTTGGCACGAGCTCCATGGGCTGGCTGCTTTGGGATGGACGGGATGCTGGGATGAGTGGGGTGTTGTGGCAGCCCCCGCAGAGCCCGGTGGCATCGCTGGGGACCCAGTTGTCCCCAGGGTGCCCAGTAAGACTGCACGGGGCTGGGTGACGGGCCCTTAAGGCATCTGTTCTGGAGCACGAACCTCATTAGAGTTCCCGGCTGTTTACAAGCCGCCGACAGCAGCGCTCGGCTCCAGCTACTTTCACCACCTCCCTTGTTTAACTCGCTGTCACTTTGCTCGCCCGCTTGTTTTCAGTGTTTTCCCTGAYGGTTCCTTTTTATAATTGTGATTTTTTTTTCTCCCTTCCCTCCCTCTCTGTTGCTACCTGTTCCAGCCCTCGGGCAGTGCGCTCGGAAATGCATTTGCTGGGGTTTGCCCCAGCCTGTCGCATACATCATCCTGCGGAGAATGGTGTGCATCTGTTTGGCATTTATTAATCATTGCAGCCTGACAGAGTTTCTTCTGCTGCTTGCGCTTTTCCAAAATTATCTCCTTGAAATAAGGCAGCAACTGGAGGCGGAAAAATACCTTTCTCATGTCTCAGTGTGGGCTTCCTTGGTTGCCCATAGGAAGCATCTTGTTTGGAAGAAATATCTTTAGATGTTTGTGCGGGTGCAGGAGGTGCCAAGCCCCTGCACCCTCTCCCAAAGCAGCAAAGAGGGGCTGCCCCTTTCCCGTGTGACCAYGGCTTTGATCTTTGGGGTCTGCTGGAACCAGGCTAAGGCTGATACCATCAGTGGTTGCCGATAGCTCCTGATGCACCTTTTCCTTTTTCTTTCCCTGTCAATTTGGCCTGACCACCCTCAGCTGATGATGTGGGACATCCCAGTTACTAATTTGTGAAGCTCTGGAGAAGAGGACGCTCCATCCGGAGCTGCTCCCCTCCCTGGGGCTGGCAGCGGCAGCAGATGCCTCTCCATGAGCTCTGGTCCCCATGGGCAGCTCCGGAGCTGTGTCCCCAAAGCTCTGCATGTCCATCACACCCCAGCCATCGCCTGCATGCGAGCAGTGCAGTCCCAAAGGGCTCCTGCTCCGGGGCCTTCTCTGCCAATAGGACACTTTTGATTTCTCCAGCTTCCTCTTCCAAAGCCAGAGGTGTTGCACAACTGCTCTTGCTGTTCCAATGGTGAATTCCCACCTTTCCTTTGGAAATGTTTAGCTATCAGTGAGCTAAGGGCAGAAGGAACTTGTTTCGAATACGATGTATTTTTCCATCTACACGTAATAACGTCTTTAGCCGTGTGTAATTAACTTGCAAGTGATAGGCTTGTAATTACCCAGCATGAGCCTGTGAAAAGGATTGCGTTAGGCTTTATCTCAAATTTTATTAACAAAGATATTGTGGGCTGTTTTGGGATATGCCAGAACATCTAAACGGGCGCTCGTGCCATGCAGAGCYGTGGGTGCAAGCAGTGCCACCAGGCTGTGGCCTGGGGCACGTGTTGTGCTGGCATGTCCCTGGGCTGGGTTTGCAGCACGAGGCTCGTGCCAACGGCCCTGGTCCGTTTGATGGGAGATGGTCCATTTGGAGGCTCATCTGGAACAACAAAAATTTGCCTGTTCTGGTTAAAATTGTTGTTTTCTCTCATTGCTGGCTTGTGGGCATCTGTGGACATCATGGGGAAGGAGAAAACCTTAGCATATGTATGTTGTACATACCATAACAAAGYTACTAAATAATAATTGTGGTTTTCAGCTCATGGTTCCCTCTTCCTCAACAGGAGGTGACAGTGTGTGTTTCTGGTTTTGGTATGTAACTCTAGTTTTTCTTGATTATTCTTCCAACTAGTAGAGTTGGTCAAGTGGAGATGACTCGAAGCTGAAGCCGTGTGCCTGAGCTGCCTTCAGAACGGAGTCACCAGTGCACTCCTGGCATTTAAATTCCCAAGTGGCACCAGTTTGATGGCGTCTGAGAGAAACCTGTCTGAATTTTGCTCTCTGTAGCTTTGGGTTTGCGTGAGCAGTGTTTCCATTGGGTTTGTAAYCCCTGCAAGATGGACATAACGCTGAGAAGCGAAGCACACCCTGAATGCCGTMATGTTGCTCACAAGCAACACCCTACAGCAGAGAAATTGGTTTATTTAATTTTGTGTCTTGGCTTCCGAGTATTTGTGAGAGGCAAATCTTGCATTTTTTTTTTCTCCCAAAGCAGAACTGATCTTGTGTCTTGAACTAGTGACTCTTGGCCATTTTATGATGCTTTTGAGTCTACAAGCATCTGGAGACTTGATGGTGCCCTCCACTGACGGCTGCTCTGCAGGAAATAGGGCTGCCTGGTACAGTGTGGGATGGGATGAGAATTGCCGTTTAGGTCCCCCCGATGACCCACGTGTCCTTCTGAGAGTGGCCGTGACTTTGAGCAGTGCTCAAGGACTAGCCCAGGGATGTGCTGGAAGCTGGTTGTCCTTTAGCACCTTGGGARCCCACATATGTTCCTATGGGTTTGAACAGCAAAGGTTAATATACTTGTAGGTAACGGGTGAACAAGGAGAAGCAACATAATTTATTCTCTAATTGACACTCCCACCCTAATTATTTGAGGCACTAATAGAGGAAGAATGGTTCATTGGCTGGGGCATTGCTCCACTACTTGGGAAAATGAGTTTGTGTTGCACCCTGCCATGGCCACCTCGTGTAAATCTGGGCAAGTCATTTCACCTCTTAATGGTCCTTGTGCTTTGAATCTAATTAGAGACTCCATGGTGTCTGTATCTCATGGGAGAAAAATACACCGTGCTACACCCAAAGCCAGCTCCTGTTCATGCTAATAATAAATAGCAGGAGCAGTGCAGACTCAAGTGAAGAGGTTCAGGTTAAATAGATGATTGKAATAGTGATATTTTTAGGCACTTCAGACATATAGGATATATAGGGTAATCTGTGGGATGCTCCCGTGCAGGTGGTGTGGGGATGGGTTGCCTTGCTCTCAATTGCAGATAGAGAAAGTGAACGTGAGCTCTCTTAAGCTATCAGAACAAATCTTAATGAGCATTAAGAGCTTTTAGGAGCAGACATAACATGTTTGACTTGTGCTTTTACCAGGATGATTATTGCTTGGATGGGCTCTTTGTCCTTCCTTGGTCTCTTGGCACTGAAACCTGGTACCGGCTGCCCATCTTGGTGTTCAGACCACGATGTTGGGCTCTGTGCAGAGTTGCGGGTCCCAGCAGAGGATGTCTGTGGCCATAACAATGCCCTGMAAGGTGCTGGTCCTTTCCCAAGCCAGTGCTGTGTGTCCTGCAGAACTGGCCGTGCGCTGCAGGGTAGCGAGGGCCTCCCGGGCTAGGTGGGCACCAAACCAGCGTGCAAACAGCCGGGCTCAGCTCCGAGCAGCGAGGGGAATCAAGCAATCCGATCTCTTAGGATCACTCAGCATAAACATTAGGAAGACCCTTTTGAATATTTTCACTCCCTTGTTGCTGGCACGGGTTGGGTAAGGTTCTCAGCTTGTGCACCCTTTAATTTTAGCCCTCTCGCTCTTTGTTTTAGGTCCTGGAATCGTGAGAACTTCCAATGGTTTGGCAAAGYGCTCTGAATCACTGACGTTCGGCTGCCACCTCCACCCATGCCTGTCCCTTGCCTGCTCCCTCGCCGGGTGTCAGTTCTCGAGCCTACGTGCTGAGAAGAAAAGTTAAAAAGGTAAAAGTCTGTAATCTGATTCCGCAGTGACCTGTCTAATCCTGTTCCCTGGGACAGAGAGCTGAAATACTTGTACTGCAAAACAATGACTCGAGGAGGCTAGGGAAGGAAGATGAGAATTTGCAGGGATTTTTTTTTCTCCATCTTTTCTCTTTCTGAAAAATACCTGTCCGCTTGGAAGCGGGGAAGGCAAGAGGGAGCTCGGAGACCTGGTACAGACAGAAACACAGCGGGCAAAAGTGCAGTTAGCCCTGATCTGGGCCCCTCTTTGTAGGAGAACGAGGGTACAATTTCAGGTAGCCGATTGAATCGGGCATGGCAGTCGCTGCAAAGTGTTGTCCTGCAGGTGAACGGCTCAGACGTGATGCAGTAAAACACTATAATTCTGCATAAAGCTCCTATGTTGTTCTCCTGCCTGTGGAGCTCCCAACAATTCACTAGTGATTCTGTTCCAGATCAGGCTCTTTTTGTGTGTTTTGTCTTTATTGGTGTGATGTGGAGTGGCTGAGCATCCCGGGCTCTTCGGGGACACGTGGTGGGAATTCCAGGCTCTGCCGTGTCCCTGCCTGGCTCGGAGCAGGAGCCTGAGGCTCAGCTGGTCTGTAGGACCCAGTGCTCAGAGCTGGGGTCTCGCATCACGTTTACCCATGACAGGATCGGGGTGATGASCCCAGGACTCCAGTTCCACTGTGCACGTTATTGCCAAACAACCTTCTCTACTGATCCTGGGTGCAGGTTGCACTGAAACTATCTGCTTCTGCAAGAGGATGTTTCAGAAAAGCAGCGTTTTCGGCTGATAAACGGGTTTGTTTAATGGGTTCTGCTCTGTTGGAAAGGCAGGGTATTGCCTGGGCTGTGTAAGGTCTGCGTTGCAGATATTATGTGTTGAGTTTGCTGCTGTACCGGAGAGGTGTCTTCACAATCTGCTTTGTCCTCCGTCCTGGAGATTTTCCTCCTGTTGCAATGTTTTTCCTTTACCAAAACTCTGCTTGGCTTATTTGCTAAAGTGACCTGTGTTGTAAGAGCAATTTCCAGCTGGGAACCTGAGTGCGCAGTCTCTCAAAGTTCATTTTTCTTAGATCTTTGGCTGCATTGCTTTATTACTTATTTATTTAGGCAGAGCACACTCGAATCTATCCAGCATTGCCAGCACTGTTGGTGCAACTGAGATGCATTGGCTACCATAACATTATAGCAAGAGAAGCCTTGTTTCTCTTGCTGTAATGGTATGAGGTCAGGCCAGGGGAAAGGCTGAGGTTCCTTGGGCTCTTCTGCAGCCTGGAAGGGGCTGCAGATGTCTGGAGAGCTGGCTTGGTTGGAGATCGAGCGCTCGGGCCGGCACGTGGCTTCCTCCTGTCAAAACTGCATCCAGGAGAAAACATTTCTCAGGAAATTCATGCAACTAGGGACTCTGTAATGGAAAATCTGCCACACCTTAAACGCTATCGTATTACTCATGGATGCAACGGTGGTAATTAACTGAGTTAAAAACCAGATTTATTGCATGTCAATTATCACCTAAGTAGCTGGCATATCTGAGAGATGCATCAGAGGCTGGATGCACTGGTTTCCCACCTAAGGTAAGAGAGGTCACCTGCCCGGCCACCAGTGGAGGGTTGATGGGTCTTGCCATGTTTAAATCTACTCGTGCTTGCGTGCAAAAAAATGCATTCGAGACCAATGGCTTGCAGGGTTACAAAGTGCTCCAGTGTATTGAGATGCAAAGTATTTAATAGTTTCATCACGATCTGTTGTGGAACGTCCTTGCGTCTCCTGATCACGGGTGACATCAGAAGCGTTCCCAGGCTTCCCCTCTCTGCCCTGGCCGCAGCAGCCGTGCGGGTGCTTTGCTGAACTGCAGCTCCCAGTCGCTAACCTGCAGCGAAAGCCGTGGGAACCTGCAGGATTTGCTGATTCAGGTTCTTGAAAGGGAACCCTACAGGTGCTCTGTGCAATGTAGCCACTTAATGTGATTGTTTGGGCTTCAATCTGCAAATCATCTATTGCCTTGAGTTTCACTTCAAACTTAACTTCAGACTTAGACTTAAGTCTGCCCTTAGCTCTCCTCTTGCAGCACTTATTTCCTCCTCATTTTGGGGGCATCTCGGGAGTATTGGTGGCTCTGATGCTGAAATGCCACCCTGCATGGAAGCACAGAAGCTTGTCAAAAGCTACCAAGAAGCGTGAACTCTGTGCGCCTGCAAAGTTCATTATTTAAGAAGTAATGAACGTTCAGTATTTGAAACCCAAAACACATCGCTTTGGGACTTCTGTGCACATTAGGACAATTCTGACTTCTAAAGCTTGGGCTTTCTAGTTATCTGCATGTCGAAGGTGCTCGGGAATGTTTCTGGTTTTATGCTTTCCCATTCCTGCAAGAAGTCATCCAAGTTTGTGCAAACTCAGCAAAAACTGGACAGAAATTGTGGCGTGGCCTGGATTCGCTGGGGTGGGATGGCTGGGCTTGTAGCCGGGGGCTGAACGGGGCTGGATGCGTTTGGAGTCGCTGCAGCCCYGGCAGCCTCACCTTTCTGACCAGGAAATCTGCTCGCCTGCAGAATAAGCTCCCGATTGCACAGCTTGGCAAGGAGATGCCACCACAGCGGGTGGGACAGGTCAAAGTTTGTGCCGGCACAGCCTCTGCTCCGGTGTCTCTCTCAAGCTGCTTTTCTATTTCACAACGCCAGGCTAAGCGCGCCCGCTGCCAAGCCCCAGCTGCAGTGCCAGCTGCCAAGGGAAGTTTCTCTGCTTTCTTTTAAGTAGATAATTGGTTTTCCGTTTGGGGAGTGTTTTTCAATTAGTTCTGTGCTGGATGGTTCCCATGCGGAGGGTGGATCGCACACCTTGGTTTCCTGCAGCACCGCGTCACCGAGGGAGGCCGGGAGGGAGGCCCAGCTCTGTGGCATGGGGAGGACAGATGCTCTTGGGCTGCTTGGACTGTCCCCTTTCACGTTGAGAGCTGTCCTGGCAAAATAACTCAGCAGGGCCCGTGAGGGAGGCCCCCTCATTGCCTATGTGACCTGGGCCACCAGAGCGCCCCGAGGATGATGCCTTGTCCCTTGGCATGTTCCCCCCGAGGTCGCTGATTTTGCTCCCCACGTTTCATCTGCAGCCTGGCTGCTTTGTCTCCTTCTTTCCCTTTTTGCAATGGGCAAGAGAACAGTGTTTTGCTCCCTTTGGATGTGTGCAAGAGATCCCAGCAAGGCTGTTGGCGGAGGAAGATGCGGAATGCTTCCCGGTACAGGAAATGCTGCTCCTGCACTGCCTTCTCGCGGGCTGCTCCAGGACAGTAGATCCAAGGTCCTGTTCCCAGCTCCTCGTGAGCCATCCTGGCGCAGTGCGATCACATCTCTGCACTGGGGCGCAGCAGGAGCCGGGATGCAGTTGGTCACTTAGGGAAAGGGGGGTGACCTTCCCAAACTGTCCCCTCCTCGTCACCCCCAGCGTCCCCTGCCTTTACCCAGGGGTATTGGCAGCCCTCATCATGGTGACGCTGTGGAGGACATTGAAAGAGGGGCTTGGGGCAGCGTGGTGTCGGCAGAGGGGACAGGGCACCTGCGGGGTGTGACGCTGGCACGCGGGTGGCAGCAGGGCCGGTCTGCAAGGGGTGCCGGTTGGGAGCAACGCGCTGCTGTCTGTGACCTGCAAGTCCAGCTGGCCATCGGGCTCATTTCTCACACCGTTCCTCCCCATTCCCGACTGTGCGAGCGGCTGCTGGTCCCTGCACRGAGGATGGAGAGAGTGGCTCGCGTGGAGCCATCCCGCTCCAGAGCCCTCATCCCGTTGGATGCGGCGCGGGAAGCGCGGCCAGGCCCCATCCCCCTGGCCGCCGGCCCCGCGCCCCCCCGGCCGCCCTGCCCTTTTGTGCCGTTTGCGGAGCCGAGGGGCTGAGAACAAGCGAGCAGACAGGGCGCCCGTGTGCGCTGCATGCTAATGCCCCGCAGCGCCGCTGCTCCGCCGAGCTCTGCCTCTATTGATGTGCCCGTTGCACCGCAGCTGCAGCGCGCCGGCCTGCGCCCACGCCCGMGAGCTGTCCGGCAGTAAATTTTGTTTGTTTCTTTGAAATAAGGTGYCCCTTCCCCCCGAGCCTCCCCCTCCTTCCCTGCTTGGAAAAAATCTCGCTTTTGCTGTCACTGCATCGGGAGTGAAGCTGGAAGGTGGGATGCGGCCCAGGGAAGGGGCGCAGGAGAAACGGGGTGGGGAGGGACAGTTTTATGGAGAGGCATTTGATTTATCTTGATTTATCTTTGTCTTGCTGGTGTGAGGAGGCTTTGCCGTCGGCACTGCATTGTAGCAGCCCTGGAGCAGCTTGTGCTCCCAAGGTCGTGCTCCGGAGGGGAGGAAGGGGCTTGGGATCACTGGCTGGGAAGCTCCGCCGTTCCTCACCGAGCTCTGGGCAGGACCAGGGTCCTTTGGCACCGTGAACCAGCTGTTCCGCGGGGATCCAGCACCCTTCGGCGCCCCTGTTTAATCCCGGGCTGAGCCTGGCTCGGGGGAGGCCGTGCTGCTGCAATCCGAGCTGGGGACGTGGGCTTGGTTCAGCAGCTCTTGAGATCTGCACAGAGATCAGCGGTGATTTATGCCCACAGCAGCGACGTTCGAAACCACCCCGTTTTTATGGTATCCCCTCCTGCCTCCAGCCTGTTTCCTCCTCGTGTTACATCTTGTCTCCTCGGTTTATAAGCATTCTGAGGGCAGGGCTTGTCATCCCCTCTTACCCTTGCTCCTTGTTGCTTTCTGCCTTGCTCTGTGGTTCAGAACAGCCGAGTATGTGCAGGATGTGATCGGTCTGGAGCAGGGGCTTTGCCCACCCKTTGCTCTAGTGCAGGCGAGGTGGGAAAGGACCAGCAGGGAGGGATTAGTGCCCAAGTGTCTGCAGAGCCTTGTCTGAGATTCCCAGCCCAGTGGAGTCTTCCTAGTGGTGGGGTGACCTATGTGAAGGGTGTCCTCCCTGGGCTCGTATTAGGACTTGCCTTGGTGACCCCCCTGTGAACATGGAGTCTTGTCACCTGCATGGTCTCTGCTGTGCCGGGGTGGCCGGATCGGGATGCAGCCACCCGGAGTGGGGAGATGGGGTGGAAGGGGCTTTGTAGCCCCCCCGTCGTTGGGGTGGAAGGGGCTTTGTAGACCCTACCATCTCTGGAAAGCCACGTCCTGCTGATGCTGAGCCCCAGGATGTGGCTCGGTGGTGCCTGATGCCTTTAGGCACCGGAGGCTGCGTGAGCCTCACACCAGACAGCTCCTAACTAACCCTGGCTGTGTGAAAACTCAGCCTGATGAACAGGCAGAGACTCTCTAGCTCTGTGTTGACAAAGATTTCAGCAATAATCACTTCAAGCATCTAAACCAGATCGTTTCTCATTTGGGGAATCAGGGAGAGCTTAACCTGTAGTGGGACACCACGTTTTGTAGAGGACCAACAACTACCACCAGAAAAGCCCTCCTTTGTTCCCTGGACRGTTTCTGTCCACGGAGCGCTAGGAAGCTTTATCCCAGCCTCCCGGCTGGAAGGTGCCCCGCGGCCGCCGCTCCATGTGCCACGCGCTAGACCCGGCTCTAATTGGGATGGCCTCGATTCCCCAGGGCCTCTCGCCTGGCCGGGGCTCCTTGTGTCCCATGCTCATGGAGCAGGGCWGGCTCCGGGGCCTGGCGGGAGCCCGAGCTGGAGCTGGCTCCAAGCCCGCGCTCCCGCCCGGAGGTGCCGGGGCAGCCACAAGTGCTGGAGAGGGCAGCGACAGGGGGTGGAGGAGGGATGAAAGAAAACAACCTTCAAAAGAACATGCCCTGGTCTTGATTTTATTTATTTATTTTATTTTATATTTTATTCACAGGGGGGTGAAAGGTACTGGACTGGTGAGGACTTCTAATGAGCCTTGCTCTGGGAAAGGCCTCTGCATTGAGGCCAGAAAAGCCCTTGCTCTATATGTGTGTTGGTATGCACTTGTACGCTGTTTTGCCTTTATTCTAGTCGCTGCTCTCTCCAGCACCGAAAGGCTTTGCAGCTCCTGGGCACGTTGTGTGTCCTCCAGGCTGAAGGTTTTCTGGCCTTTTCATTCCCAGCTTGCTTCTGCTCCCCTGCTTCTCTATGGGAAAATAGTTTTGCGGCTGGAACAGAGGGCATAGATATAAAAAAAACTCACAGAAAGGAATCCTCTGTGCTAAGATGGTTTTGCATGTGTCATTCGAAGCAGTTGTCTGTTCTGGAGAGCTGCTTTGCATGAAAACATGCAAAATCTTATGGTTGGCCCTTGAAAGGGAGAGGGCTAAGGGGGCTTTGCATTACCGGTGCRGGGTGGGAGCAACCATTGCAAACATCACTACTGACGTTACTCAAACACGAATCCTTCCCCATTTCAGGAGTGACTTACTAGATCATTACAGGAAATTATCTGACAAACTGCTGGCTCGGCCGGTCTGTTGCCTTGCCATCAGTATGCTGGCATGAACTTTGGAAGTCTGTTAGCTTCTCCTTTGTGTTGGCGAACACCAGAAACTTCAGAGGAAGTTGTCCTGGGTAATGCGTGTGACTCTACGATGTGTTTTAATAGAGCAGCTCCCTACAGTTTTAGCTAAACACCAACTTCTGTCGTGAAGCCTGTGTTTTGGCACCCTTGGGAAATGGCTATTTGATGTTTTGCCTTGACTCTTCTGCAGTGGAGGAGCAGAAATATCCTAGTGTCTTTATCCGTGAGACATCTAATCCATGTCGTGTTGAGATGGGCTGCTGTGCCAGCTAAAGCCATAGGAGCTGCTGCCCGTGGAGGTAGGAATGGAGATGAGGTGCAGGAGCGTTGATGTGTTGATCCAATAAGAACTGCAGTCACGGGGACCYGAGGTGCTGATGGATGAGGACAGCTAATGGGATTGTAATGGGGCCAGGGTGACAGGGCTGTATGTGGGGGTACGCCTGGGTCCCTCCAGCCTTAACAGTGAGGAGGGAGAGAAGGTTTGGTGGTGGTGGCAGAAATTCCCGTTGAAGTGGCTGTGGGCACCAGGGGAGCACACAGGGTGACTCATGAGGATGGGGACAGGCTAGATGGGAAACAAGCTGGAGCGAGGCGGGAGAAAAGCCTGACTTGGCACTGGGGTTAGGATCTAATCTTCTCTCTTCAAAATACTCCGAACGCGATGCCTGAAGGATGTCCCATGCAGGGGGTGCGGACAGTCCTCCAGCCCCGCTGACCTTCTGTCGGGCAGCCTGCAGATCATCAGCAAGGAGAGCAAAGCTCTGGTGTCAGCAGCCCCATTAAAGCTCTGGCTCGGGTTTGCACTTCACCTCCCCCAGCAGCGCCTCTGTGTGAGGCTTAGCTCAAAGCCTTCTCTCGGCTCACGTTTTGAGCCCGACGTGGTGTTTCCAGGTGAAATCCAAGTCTGCGCGCTGCAAAGGTGTGTGCCTGGCCCTGCAGCTCCCCTCCCTCTGCGGCTGAGCGGCTTAAGTCTTAGTTTACACTTTTAGAACGGATGTAGGAGTTTCCTCTTTATGGCCCTCAGGTAACTTGCCCACCTGCGGTCTCTGAATCAAACTCAAACCTGTTGTTGCAACAGCTATTGCAGAACTAGAATGCGCTTTCTGGAACGCCGCTTTCCAGCAAATCCACCCCGTTCTGAGAAACCTCCCCGGCTCCAGGCTCCCTCCCTCCACAAACCCGCTGGAGTCTGCTCTGGATGGGGGATGACTGAGCAGGGATGAACCCCGCRGCTTGGCTTGGCCGGGAAGTTGCAGCTTCCCGGGGCTGCGGCCAGGAGCGCGGCTGCGCGGTGCAAACCCAGACGGGGAAGTGACACCAGGGTTAATATTTCTTTGGAGGGGAAGTTATCTGCTTTGTTGTTGGATACAGCCTCTCGGCGCTGCTGACGGGAGCTTTTAGCATGCAAATGCACTTTGTCTCATGCTTTTTAATGTTTTACTTTTCGTAATTGCCGAGACCRGTGGTAGTTTTTGGACGTGGCCAGGTTTCTGAAAGCAGCTTCCCTTCAAAAGTGGTTCCCGTTGTTTTTTTGTGCCGTGATTTGATTTCTGCCCCCTCCTCTTTTTGGCCCATCAGGTKGAACGAAGCAAACCAGTCGCCCCAGCTAAAGTTAGCGCTGGAAAATCTTGAGATGCAATAGCAAGAAATAACACGCGCTGAGCTTTGAGTGCCGCCGTGTTTTATTCTGCTGTTTGTGCTTATAGYACAATTTTGCTGGGAAACAATAAACGTTTGGGGCCAGAGCGGATCATGAGCTGCGTAAGCGGCTGGAGTTCCTCCAGCGGAGCTGCTCTCAGCTGAGACTCCTGCCCCTGCAGCCGCCCGTGGGCCCGTTGCGCATGAGATGTATCCATTACAGCGCTCATCGGAGACGAGCTTTCCAGAGCTCTTAACCCTGAGCCTGGATTGCAACACTGCTTCAAAAAAGAAACCCAGAAAAATATCGGTGCAAGCTGTCAAGATGTTATCGTGGCTATTGCACAACGTCATATTCCGCAGAGGGCTTTCCTGGGGAAATGGGGTTTGAGATGCGCTGTCCATCCCTCTGTTTCACCCTTAACTTTTAAGCCTTCTTGGGCAGCGTTAGCAAAACTTGCTGGTACGTCAGATGTGCAAAATGCATCCAATTCGAGCAAGCTCTTCGTAAATACTTGGGTGGAAGAGAAGGACCCGTTCAAAGCCTTGCRAAAGGAGTGCAGCCGTGTTTCAGCTCAACCCTAGTAGACATCAGAGAATCTAAGTGTGAGCTTGCCTTGTAATCTGCAGCTTTCTGCTGCTTTTCTGAAGGCTTTGGCTCCAGGATATTGGGAATCTCAGCTTTCTTAACAACTCAAGCTCYGGCTTTCTAGGCTGCAGAGACGAGCATGAAAATGTGGCTCTCTGAGGACTTGAAGCTTGCAGAGCTCCTCAATATTTGTAGGAAATTTGGCCAAAAGCTTGGTCTTTGGCAGTCAGGTGGAATAGACACGGTGTTGGAGTGTGCTAGGAAGCTTGCACTGAAGTGTCAGATGTAGAATTTCTGTCCTTGGTCTATGTGGGCTTGTGACGGGACAGGCGCTGTGAAAAACCCACTGCATGAGGCAAGTGGTGGTGGTTGACAGGGCAAGTGAAGCTGTAGCACCATCACTGAAATGTCCCCTTTTCTCGACTATTCCTCTGCGTGGAGCTTCACGGTCCAACAGAGATGCTCAGGGTCCTCCAGCTTCATCCCTAGGRTGAGTCTTGGGAGCCTAGAAGAGATGGCCGTGCTCGTGGTCCATATGGACAGAACAGAGGGGAACCCAAAATCTGGGGAGGCTGAGCACCCTGAAGCAGCCTCCCTTCAAAAGTGGTTCCCATTGGTGGCAGAACYAAGGTTGGAGCAGGGCTGGGGCTGTCGGGCTCAGCACGGCCCTGGCTATAGGTGTCCGTACTTGCAACACGACCAGTTTCCTCCTCTTTCCCATTCCCATCTCTGGATGGGATCATCCCATTTCGGCGCCGACCTTGCTCTTGTTTTGCTCTGCTTCCTCCGTGCGTGTTCCACAGCGATGGATTTGACCTTCGTGACAGCTGCTTTGGGGGAAAGGAGGTGACTTTGATGACTTCAGTGGGTTGCGGGTGTCTCTGATCCGCCTGGCGGGTGCTTTCGGGGTGCAGCAGGAGCGTGAGCCAGCCCGGAGTCGCTGGGATCCCCGAGGAATTCCCCGGGRACACGGCGCCGGATTCCGCACTCCGTCCCCAGCCCGCGGCCTCCTTTCCGAGGGCCCCGTCRCTGAGTGAACGGGGTCGCTTCCATCCCCGCCGGCGCTGCCCCGGGGCTATTAGCCCCTCATGAAACCGCACCCGCGCTTAACCCGCCACRGCCCCAGCTTAGCGAGGCCGGGGGCAGCGCGCGGGCGCGTTCCTTGGCGGGGCGGCGCGCGCTGCCCGCGCTCAGCTGGCCCCGCCGCACAATGGGCCCGGCCTCTTTTGTGGCATTAACGGCTTTGCCGGGCGAGGGGGGCGCCGGGCGCCAGAACAATGTGTGAGAAGCGGAGGCCGCGGGTTTCCCACACGGCCCAATATGTCTCCCCGCGCCCCCCTCTGGGACGGGCAGCCCCGYGGCGGCCCGGCCCACAGCTGATCCCCGCTTGATTGGCTTTTATTTTATTTCCCCCTCCCCCCCTTTTATTTTTATTTTATTTTTCCTGCCTTCCTTCCCCCCTCATTGTGCTCTCAAGGGATGAAAATCCTTTCCTGGCGTGACGGGAGAGGCGTGCCGGCGCGGGCGGCCCTCCCGCCGCCCATGTCAGATGACGGCCAAATCCGGCGGATTAGCGTGCGTGCCGGTGCCGGACGGGGGGGACGCCCGGCCCCGTATCTCCATTCCCGCCCTCCCTCCTCGGCCCGGGATGATCCTGCACGGGATATTTATTCATTGCACCTGCTGGCCACCCGCCGCCGAGGATGCTCGTGAYGCAGGGGAGCCAAGCGCATCCGCATCCCCTTTCCCGTTGAGGATGCTGTGGTGTTGTACTAAGTCTGAGCGGTGCTACAACAGTTATTGCTTCGGCTTGGTGCCGTGGAGGTGTCCCCAAGTGTCCCCRTCACCGGGCGGCACGTTGAGGTGTAGGCACATCCCGCTTATGGGGCACTGTGCCCCAAACCTGGGCTTGGGGCTTCCCTGGACTCAGGAGACTCCTCATTGAGGAGAGTCCGGGCATGTTTCTGGTGGCTTGCAGGATTCCTGGGCAGGATTCCTGGCGCTCGGCATTTGCATTCCTGGGAATTATCCACTTAGAGGGTCGCCTCCTCCTTCCGCACGGGAAGAATTGAGGCAAGAGAGCTGCAAATCGGCAAGGCCGATGTCGTGAGCGAAGTGGGAGTCGGAGCCAAGAACAGCATTTACTGCCCTCTAATTCCTGCCTCTGTTTTCTTAATGTCCCAAATTCACAACGATCTTGGTTTTCCTTCAGGTTTTTTGACTTGTGCTGTGTCATTTTGTGCYGAAATGTGCACTTTTTTCAAGAAAAGAGTTTTGCAGACATCACTGGCCAAACCGATGCTTCCCTCCCGCCAGCAGCGTGAGAACCTGAGCGGTCGTGGAGGAACCTCGGTTGACGTGAGTTCAGCAGCTGCACCTCCAACTGCTGCTCTTTTTCTGTGCACGTGAAATATTGGTCAGGAGAGAAGAAAATATCTGGGGTGGGTGATTTCCCTGCCAGGAGAAGCAGACGGGTCCTGGTGGGCAGAGTTGGGTTGTCTTGCAGCTGCAGTTTGTGGTGCCACCTCGAAAGCACTTGGCTCCTAAGGATTCCCACAGCCAGTGTCCGACTCCGCTGCTCTATCCACCCGGGATGCGGAGAAGCAGCAGGTTTGGAAGCGCAGGGGAGCACGGCGCCTTGCGTGGCCGCTCCTCCCCACTGCCCGGCMTGGGACAGCGCTGCAAGGAGCCCACGGGGAAGGCTCGCTACCACGGTCAGCGGCTGCCAGCCTCATCCCATCCGGCTTACCGAGGGATGCTCCTTTTGCATCCGCGGTGGGGAAGGAGCATCGCTGGGAAGCGGCACTGCCACCCCCTCCAAGCCACCACTGTGGCCTTGCCGGGAGGAGGTGATAGATGCCATGGAGCACGGGGTGGATTCCCCTGCAGGCAAGAGGCCCCTGGCAAAGAGGGATGCTCYAGCATGGGGACCCAAGGGCGAGCAGGGCCAGCAGCAGGTGACGCGGCCACCGCTGGAGGAGCGCGGAGGCTGCCGTGCTTATTGGGGCTTAGAGGTGAAGTGCTGCCAAGCACCCGGTGGGAGGAGAAGCGTGCGAGGGGCTGGGGGGCCGCCGGGGGCCGCCGCCTGTGTGAATGCGCCCCGCTCATTGTTCTGCTGCTTTATTCTCCGGGCCTCGATGGGACCGATTTAGAAATCCTAATCAGGGAGCAGTTCCCCGCGCCTCCCGAGTGTGACACAACTCGAGCGGCTCCGGGGCGCCTTTGTTCTCTAATGACAGCTGACTTCATGCAGCAGTGGGAACACTCGGAGCATAACTCTGCACGGGCAGCTGCAGCCTTAACTCTTTCGTGCCCACCTGCGTGGGGGGACACGCAGGCCTGATACGTGCTCGATGGGCGCACGTGCTCGGGTGCCCGCCGGCAGCAGGGCAGAGCTGCCGGTGCCGTCGCTGCTGCCTGACGTTCCCTGGGGGCTGCCAGGCAGTCGGGGAGCCCATGTGGAACCAGCCGAAAAGGGCAGTGCTGCAGGGGGAGGCTCAGTTCCCGAAACGGCACATCCAGTTATATAGGTGCTTCGAGCGCATCCGCAGCGCTGGGTGCACGATGAGCGTTTCCACACCGGCTTTGGGGCGTTTATGTCGCTTGCACTCAGTGAAAAGCCATCGAGTCGCTCCAGGACGTGCTGGAAGCGGTGCTTGCTCCTGCCTGGAGAAGCCGGGGAGCCAGCGCTGCCCTCCCGTTCTTGGCCTTGGTTTCTTCCCTGCTGGAAGGGAGCTCATGCTCCCCCATCCAGCGCCGTGTGGCATCGCTTGGCATCCCAAATGTGCTTGGTGGGACTCRCTGGGTCCGTGCCAGGGCGGCTTGAGCCCTTGCCCTCCCTGCTTGGTGGCGCCGGCCGAGGCTCGGGAACGAGGGATATTCAGGGGCGCCTCGCTGCCCGTTCCCTCTGCTCCCTTCCTGGGGTCTGGAGTGCGGGGGTCTCCATTGCCCTCCAACCCCGGTGTCCCCCGCRTCCCCGCGGCCGCCTGACGGGCCCGCCCGCGCTCGGCTGCCGTCCCCATGGCGACGGGGCCACGGGATGCTGTGCAGTCCATTTGTCACCAATTGTCACTGTTTTGTTCTGCCTTGTATGCACACTCGATTGTGTCACGGGGGAGGCGGCCAGGAGCAATCCGGCCTTGTCTGATGGGCCGGGGCCTCCCGCCGCGGGGAAAAGCCGCGGAGCYGCTGCCGGAGGGGCAGGAGGGCCGGGGCGGCCCGTGGGCACTGGTGACCACGGCCCCGTCCCCACCAGTCTCTTCCACGGTCACTTTTGCCCCCATCATGCTCAGTTTCCTCTGAAAACCCTCCAACTTCTGGCTCGAGGTGTCACCCTGTGCTGTCCTGTCCCTTTTCTCCCTTTGTCTTCGGTTGTGCTCCCGTTGCTCCCACCTTTCCTGATGAGCAGTGATTCATCCCCTCCGCTTGGCTCCCTTCCTGCCCCAGCACTTCAGGACCCGCCAGGCTGAGCTCAGAGCGGAGCGGCRGCTCCGAGGCTCTGCACCCGCAGTCAGGGCTTTCTGCAAACCCTTAAAAACCCTTAATTCAAGTCTGGCCAAAGCATTTATGGGAATTCAGGGAAGCTTTCCAGCATAGCTGCAAGGAGGTTGGGAAAACTCGGGCTGTGCAGTCAACCCCAAAGCAGGGAAGCTGGGCCGGTTCCAGCTTGGCTTGCAGACCTTGAGCTCGCCTTGACGCACCGCAGAGGGAAGGGGAAAGAGGGTGTCTTTGGCAACGTGTCAGCCGAGGGAGCTGAAACCACGGAGCTTTTCCAGCACGAGGTATTTGGCAGGTTCCTTTGCCTCCCTGGTGGTCACTGGTCCGCGTTTCCAAACCGCAGCGCGATTCCATGCGCGGGGCCGCGTGCCTCGGAGCAGACGCGGGTACCGGAGCACCCTCCATCTCTGCCCTGCTCGGACGCTCTGTTGGTTGCCCACCCAGATGTTCCCATCTTTGGAGCTGCTGCTGGAATGGGACCAGGGATTTGCTTCCTGTGGCAGCACCTCCCGTCTCACCTCTGCAGTGCTGGGCTGGATGTGGACACCAGGAGTTTGCCTTTCCCTACCTCCGTACRGCTTCTGGCTGCGATGGGAAGGGAAAGGACACATAACCACTCCAGCTGGGGGGTGTTTTTATCTCCTTTCCAGTCCGCAAGAGAAGTGCAGGGGAGAGAAATCAGAGCTCTTCAGTATTTAAGTTATTCTTGAGTGATGCAGCTCAGGAAGGTAGAAAATGAATCTAAAGATGTGACCTGTCACTGGTTGTATCGATGCCTYGAGGTGTCACCAGTTTCCTCTGGCTGCTCTGGATGGAAAGGGCCTCTCTTCCCGCTGGTTCCCTCGGGCTGTGGGGATGCGGGACGCTTCATCCTGTGCCATTTTGCAGATGTGACCTTGGGCCCTTCCCTACAAGCCTCARGTTTTTGGAAAGCGTCTCGTGGTCTGCAGTGAGGGATTGCAGTTCGAGGACTCCTGCAGCTTGGGGTTTGGATGCGATTAAGTTCAAAAGGGAGGAAATCTAAGGAATCTCGCTGGTGTGAGCGGTGCCGGCTGGGCAGCCTGGGCAGCAGCTCGGTCTGCACCGAGYGCTCAGCCCTGCGTTTCACCGGGTGCAGCACCATCCGAGCTGCTCCCATCCCTTGCCAAGGTGCTCCGGGCTGCCCGGCCTCCTCGCTGCTTTTCAGGAGCCCTAAGCCCCGGGTGCTGCGTGCCCCGCTGCCGCGGCGGCTCCCGCTCCTTCGGCCTTTCTAGTTCTGCCACGGGCTGCTCTTTCTTGAATTCCTTCTCGAGCCATGGGTGGATCCGTTCTCACCATCCCTCACGCGCTGGAGGAAATGTCAGAGATAATGAAAATGGATTTTGTCAAAATATTTGGGGGGGAAGAACCGAAATAGCTCCTGGACCAAAGTGTCTATTTCTGTCCATGGGAAGGAATGCTTGTTTCGACTGAATATTTTTTACAGGTGCTGTCAGAACAAGACTTGAAACTGGAAATACTCCGTTACAGCCCTGCCTTCTCAGATGAAAATCAGCGGGTTTCCCACCAAGACGGAGGGAAGCGGGATGGTTTCTGCCCGTGCGGTTCCCTGGAACGCAGCCGACTCTTTGCCTCGGTTTCGGGCTCAACCTGCTTCCTCCCTGCGAGTGAGGAAGACTTAAAATCGTTTGTGTTCAAAATTTCTTGTGAAAAGGTAAAGGAAAAAGGTCAATCCATAGTTATGGATGGGGATGGGGGGTTGCTTGCAAGAGGCTTGGAAATGGATTTGATGTCCTGAGCGTATTCCTTGACACAGAGTGTCCTGCTGGTTCGAGAGCTGGTGATGTGGGAAAAAGAGGAGCTTTTCCTGAAATTCCTTCTGTGTGCTAAGCCCTGGAGCCGAAAAGGTCCTTTTCTGCGAGAGGCTCCCRAGTTATTTTAATTAGCCTCGTTAGAGTTTTTCAACCAAAGCTTCACTCTTTTACTCCTCTTTCCTGACTCCTGACTTCTTAATTTCCACTTTGCAGGAAGGAGTGAGGTTGGTTTTCAGTCTCCTGAGGTTTTTTTCATCTGTGAAAGTGGTTTCTCCTSCCTTGTATCCCCTTCGTTGTTGTTGTTTTGCCTTCTTCCTTTGTTTGGGTAAAAGTTGAGGGGATTAATAAAGGAAAAGGGCAAGGGGAACAATCTCAAGAARTGAAAAAGAAAACAGCAAACAAATAGAGGCTGAAAAGGTTCTAGACTTTTTTGGGAAATGAGAAGCTCCCTTGGCTTGGGGAGTTGGCAAAGGTTGGGTTCTTTCCAGACCCACCAAAATGGCTTGTTGCTTTTTTCTGATCTGTTATCTTGAGCATGGAGCTGGGTTAATTTRCCCATTTTTGGCATATTTTGGCTGGATGGAGGTCTTGTTTGTCACTTGAGCTGCCTAGAGCCTTTTGAGGAGAAGAGCGTGCAGTGGGAGAGCCCTGTTAGGACCGGGAGCTCTGTTCTCCATCCGGTATCTGACCCCTCTCCATCGATGCTGGAGGGAGAATGGAGCAGCTGGACTGCAGCACCCCAAAGCTGGGATAAATCAGGTCGGAGGAGTCTGCAAATCCCTCAGAACTCTGGAGCACCTTTTGCTTCCCGGAGCTCCGGGCTCCTCCATGGCTTCCTCCTTCCCTGGGCTCAGGAGGCTGCCAACCATCCAGCTTCTTTTCTCACTTAGTGCCAGTCTCAGGTGGTGAGAAAGGAGCCATAAATGAAAWAGGAGAAGGTTTTGTTCTTCATTTTTCAATGGCATTTTTTTTTTCCTTACGTCCGGCGCCCTGTATGAGCAAAGAAAACGGTGGCCCATCTGTTTCTAGCACCATTAAAGGTATCTGCCTGCATGTGGCCCTCAAAAATAAAATAAAAATAGGACCCTTTGGCCTGAAAATGCCAAAGGCCCTTTCATCTGAGACAGCCCCCAGCCGTGAGCACATCCTCCCAAAGCCGAGAGGCGGGAGCGGGTTCCCGCCAGGATCCGTCCCTCTGCCCCGTCCCCTCCCCACGTTCTGCAGACGGAGGCAGCCGGGCCCTGGAAGCTCCTGCTGCTTCCTGACCTCCGTGCTGGCTGCGCCCCTGCAGCTCAGGCTGCCCCRGCGTCGGGCCCCGAGGGGTTAAAGCCTCTTTAACAAGTGCCTGGAGGAGGGAAGAGGCCTTGGACACGGGTTAGGACCGGGTTGCCCAAGGGCTGTGCCAGCAGGATGCAATTAATGACTGGGAAGAGGAGATTGTTGCAATATGGGGTCGCTTTCCTCTTCGTGCCCCTCTTTCTATCAGCCCAAAGTCACGGTCTTTGTCGTGTCCTGCTGAGGACCCCGTGTAGCTTTTGCAGCCCGACCTGCCCGGGGATGTGCAGCTTAGGAAGGGCCACCGTGGTGCTGCTTGTGACACCTGGGCAGTGCTGCACCTGCATGGGGCCTTGCAGGCTGCTGCAAGCACCTTCTACACCCTGCCTGAGATCCCTGGTAAATACACAGCCCTGCTGACACGAGAGCTGTTTTTGTTTATCCTTTTCAGGTATAGCAGAAGTCCTCCTGGGTTCAGAAGGGGGAAGAAAAGGKGTTTAATGTAGGAGAAAAAGCTCATTATTTCCTTCATAAAATCGTTGCAGTTCTTTATGTAACCTGTGCAACTTGCTTTGCTGTTGCAGCCAGAAGGTTAGTCTGGATGCGAGGTCCTTGGGCATGAGGAGCGTGGGCTCTGCATAAGTGCGCCTGTTCCCGGGAAGGCGGCGGGACGGGGCTGTGTGGAGCCTCCCCATGGAAGAGGCGGCTCCTGTGCCCTGCGCGGCCGTCCCGGGGGACAGGAGCCATCGGGCAGTGACTGCAGCGCTGGGAGCGCCTGTTGCTCGCGGGTTGCAAACGTCTCCATGCCCCAYGTGCAGAGGACCTTGCTCTGACAACCTAAAACCTGCAGTTCAGCGGCTGGGGACGATGGCCCCTCTTCCTCCCTCGTGCTCCCCATCCGGCTGCAGCCCCGTGGTGGCTTCTCCCGATACGTGTGGTGCTGCCACGAGGTTCTGATCCTGCTAAGAATCCCTTGGTGCTGCTGGTAGTATAAAAAAGTGAAAAAGCCCCTTGGTCTCCCTGGATATATGCTGAAGGGCGGATTTTTTTGTTGTTTTTTAGGCTAACCAGGCCTACACAACAGCTGTTGAGCAATCGCTCGTCCTCTAAAAACAAATAGGGAGCAAGTCTGGTGGCCAAATGTTGTAGGCACGTTGTAATAACTGTGAGCAAATTGTGTTTGCAGCGCTGGGCTGCTTAACAAAACAGCTGCGGGATTCGCCTCTCCTTCCCCCGCATAACACTAGCTGATCCCCACGGATTCGRTGGCGCTGCCGAGCGGGAAGAGGGATGACTTGTGTGGAGAGGCTGGAGGTCCCATGGGATGGCTCTCGGGGTCCGGAGGTGCTCCATTGGCTCCTTGATATTAAAGCTTTGTATAAATAGTATAGTGTAAATGCTAAATATTAAAGCTCTGGGAATCTGCGTCCTGCGGATGCCGGCGGTGCTCCAAGCTCGTCCTCGCCCTTGGAGGCTCCTCGGGGGGTTCTGCCTCTGGCCGGACACGTGCGGGGACTGCAGCTGGTTTCCTCCTCGGCACCCACCTGAGGCTCCAAGCTTCGGAGCCCGACCAACCTAATGAGTTTCCTGCATGGAAAATTAACCGGAGCTGGGTGGTGGTTCAGTATTGCSATCAAATGGTCCCTCTCCAGCTGGGTCACTCAAAGACCTGGAGTTTGGGTGAGTGGTTGTGGCGGAGAACTTGTAATCCCGCAGCTGGCCGGGAGGGAAAGGCTCTCCCAAAGCAACTGAGATGTGTGGGTGTTTAAAAAAAATCCTAGCAATTTCTCCCTGATTATTTTCATTAATGTTCTTATTTATTGGCATTTTTTCAGCCTGGATAGCAGAAATAAAAAATCTGAGTTGATTTCACTTGTAATTTCTGGTATTTTAAAACTGCTGGAAGTATTTTTGGCTTTGAAAACTGCTTGAGATGTTGAAGATCCAATTATAACATTTACAAGCACTGTTGATTTGCAATGCAGAACTGAATGCAATGCTTTGCATTTGCTTTGGGGGTTTGGGCTTTTTGTGCTTATGGCTTCTCTGACTTCTGTGCATGAAGGTATTGGTAAATGTTTCTGACTCCCTCAAAAAGAGGTCTTAACTTCATGGTTTTGGGTGAGCRTCGATGGGGTCCGTTGCTTTCAGCCCTCACGTGTGTTGGCCTTGGCCCCTATGCAGAGACAGTCCCCTTATTTCTACACAGAATAAATATCCGAGTGGGTGAAGCAAGAGCCTTCATCCATGCAGGATTGCACCAGGGCAAAGGAAAGGGCGGTATGAAATGGAGTTCTGTTATTCTTTATTTGTTGTCATCGGGATGTGCAAATTGTTCAATATATATTTTCTTTCTGGATAGCAGATATCAGAATAGTTGAATAATTTTAGCCTCCTATTACACACGTTTTCCATTTCTACTCTTRTTTTGCTGTTTGTATCATGTAATCCGTGGCTCAGCTGCCTTGTTCTGCATTTAAGTACCCTCTTTCTCAACATCTTAGGAGGTCGCAGAAATCTTGTGGTTCCCGTTAGGCACTTTCCTTGGCACTTCCCTGGAAATCGATGTGTTTTCTCTTGCGCTGTGGGGCTGACAGCTTCACAGATGCGGAATAGCAAAGCGGGATGGTCGTGGAGATTCCCCATCAATCCTTTATCTTATCCTATAAACCCTGGCTGAACAGCGTCGCTCCAGGTGGGATGTGGCTCCTGTGGGAAGTGCCTTGGGAATGCCTTGGCACCGAGCTCCTTGTGTCCCTTTTCCGGGTGCCTGTCCTCATCCCAGACCTCATCCCCCTCCAATTTGCTGTTTTCTGACCTTTTAGATGCTCAGGATGACAACGAGCAGTGTGATGGGGAAGGGAGRTCTGCGCCTGGCTTCGATGAGCCTCGTTTTGTGTTAATTTAAGTTCAAGCCTTAGGAAAGGTGAGTTGCTGCTTTACCATCAGGATTTCTGCGCCTGGGTGGCAGTGAGGAAACAGCTGCAGGTAGCTGATTTATTACCCAAATCCTTGCAAAATGCTGCGGGGCCCCTGGCCAAAATATGAGCAATGGGTTTTGGAGCTGGAAAGGACATGTGAAGCGAGCGGGATGAGAGCAGGGAGAGAGGAGGGGATGGGGAAAGGGGCAGGGAACTGCTTAGCRGGACCGGGGCATTTTCAGTGCTCCGGGCTGGGGAGTGACCCTGCTCCGTCAGTGCCACCCGGAGCACAACGAGTGACCTCGGGCTGCACGGGGACTTTGGAGCAAAGGGGAAGCTCCTGCCTTCCCAGAAGCACTGGGAATACTCGGAAATTGGCCCTTGGTGACTGAGGAAGTTGTAAAAGTCCCCAGAGAAGGATTCTCTGGTGGATTTTATGGAGCAGCCCGTAAGAGTGGAGGCAAATTCCTCCTTTCCCTCCACCCCCTATTTTCCCAGAGGTCCGAAACCTCATGCAGGACCCGACCCAAAACCTTTTTGAAGCCTTCCCACTCCCCAAGCGGGTTTCTTATTATTTCCCCTCTCCCTTTGCKTTAGTTCCTGACACAAGTTCTTGGAAAAGATGCTGAAGCCTCCCGAGGAGAGGCACAAAGGTTGAGGAGCTGATCCGCAAGTCCCTCCCGAGCTCTGGGGAGATATAAAAGCCGAACACGGCCGAGGGAGAGGATTTTTATTACGATATTAATAATTACTTGACTCAAGGGCTGGCGCTGCGACAGGGCTCCGTGCATGGGGCCAGCGGGGGCAGCCTGCGGGAAGGGCCCCTGTGTCCCCATGTCCCCATGCGCGGCCGCTCCGAGCCCTCCGTCGGAAGCTTTTCCCATGGGAAAGGCAGAGGGCAGCGGCCCCAAAGCAGGGTGGCGGCGGCTTGTGGCTCGTCACCCCCAGGCGCTGGTGGCAACGTGGTGGCTCGTGGTGTAAAACACAAAGTCCGAGGCTTTGCTGGGTGCTCTGGGGTGTCCCGAATGGGGTCTGTACCGCTCCAGGGTGCCCTTCTGAGCTTGTTCCCCATCCTGTGAGGGTGATGCAGCCTCCTGCTCACACTCCCCTGCAGCTCCTTAGTGCCCCTCGTTAGCATCCCCAGGCCCTTACGGAGCCTGCGCTGCCCTGCAAATCCAGGTGGGAAAAGCTGCGGAAGGTGCCGGGCGCTGCTGCTGCTCCTCTGATCTTCCGGAGCCTTCGGTGTCCTGTGATGAGGAGCCGCTTCACCAGGTGCCCATCGTTTCCAGGCCGATAGGGTGATGATGATGATGATGATTATTTTTTTTAAAGCTCAATGTGAGGCTTGCATAAGGCTCTTAAAATTAGCGTTGCCTTTCAAGCCGAAGGGCCGGAATAAGGTTTACAAGCCATAAAAGCCTCTTATCAAAGTTGATTTCCTCCAACGCACCTTTCATCTTTTATAGTATTTGCTTTTCAAATCCTTGAACTTAAAAGGATTAAACAGGTTTCAAAAAAAAAAAAAAAAGGAGGGGGAAGGGGAAAACAAATAAGGGGGAAGATGGATTGGATATGAATTGTGAGAGGTCAGTATAAAATGTGAATTAGGAGGAAGTCTAAACAAAGCTCTGTCACTTTCTGCATCACTGGAAGTATGTTGGAAGCTTCCTCTTTTCTTGGATTTTTAGAGAATATTTATCTTCTCGGGGCTATTCCTTCTCCTTCCCAGGGTGAATGGAGGAGGGAGCAGCTGAGCGGGCGGAGAGGAGGGATCTGCGCGGGGATGGAGCGTGGGGAGCTCTGGTCCCACTCGCAGATGCCCTGCGGGTYGGCGTGCGGGGCTGCCCGGTCCCGTGCCGGTCACAGCGGGCGCTGCCCTTCTTCAAGGGCTTTCTGTGTCACCTGTCGGAATCTTGGGTTTTGTTTTCTCATTCTTAGTTTTCTTGAAGCGGTTTCAGAAAACGTGGACCCGCCGGGCGCCTCGTAGCCTCGGACCTCCCCAGATCATTTCAACACGTTTCAATTACCCATCTCTGCTGCGCAGACCTGCTCTGCCCCCGGCTCCTCCTTCTCCTGTTAGTTTGCTTATTAGGGGGTTTTAATTCCATTGCAAGGAAGCGGATGGAAAACTGCTCTCAGACACGTTCACCTGCCTCTGCAATCGCCTCCGGATGGGGAATCCTTCCCGGCCCAGGCCGGGGGGCACCTGGGGCTGCTGGCAGGAGGGGGCCTTGCAAACCCTGTGGCTGCTTTAGAGGGGACAGGGGCCGGGACGGAGGCGGGAGCGCGGCGGGATCCCGGGCTCCGCTGTCCAAGGTGGCCCTGGCCTCCCGCGCTCAGGGCTCCGCTCGGCCTCCTCTTAGCCCTGGCGCTGGGTGCTGGCCGAGGGGAGCGGGTGCCTTGAGTTGTCCCAGGGAATGTCCAGGCTGATGTTTTGGGGAGCTGCTGGCACTGCAGTGTTCCTGAGCGTTCTCCTTGGAGGCTCCCAAAGTCTGCGCAAAAGGAGCTGCCGAGTCCCTGGGGTTTCATCCTCGGGAAGTTTCCAGCCCTTCTGAAAAGGGGGCTTTGGTGTTTGTTAGAAAATGCTCCTAACATCCATCCCGTTCTTCCTTGGCAGTTCCACCTCAGAGGGAAAAGCAGCCGAGGGTTTGAGACCCATCTCTGTGACGTGTCCCGAGGGACCCCACCAATATCCAGCTCCAACAAGGCAGACCCACAAAGCCAGAAGACCCGTTAGGACCCGGAGAYGTTTGCACCGGAGCAAAGAGGTTCCTGAGCCTCTTTGGCCGTGCCCCAGCCATCGGGGAGAGCAGCACAGGCACGGTGAGAGGCTGATTGCTGCAAAGCAAACCCTGCTTTAGCCGTGCTATCCTTTGTGGATGGTGGGAAATGATTCCGTGACTGTTCGGGGCGAGGGGGAGTTTTTAATTTATTTTAATGAGCTGCAAGTATTAAACAAAAAYGCGGAGCCCACGGTTAAAGTCGGGGCGGACACGGGTGGCTGGGGCCCTTCCCTCGAGCCGGGCAAGGGGAGCCCAGCGCCCATCCATTAATTAAAATCTGCAGGCCGTGCGCGGCCCCGTTTGCCTTGGCTAAAAGCAGTGTGAGAAACTTCCTCGCCGCGTTTCTGCGTCGTCGGGGATGAAGTGTTGTCATCCGCGGGCGCTTTGCATGACAATGCGCTCGGCTCTAATTATGCACAAGGATGCTAATAGGCACAGAGCGTGCTGGATCTCCATGGGAAAGCTATCTGTTTGCAAGGGGGCAGGGGGAGAGCAGAGAAAGAAAATCCACCCAAACAAAATAAAGCATGACAGTTTGGGAAGGGGGGAGGAAGGGGAGGGCTTGGGGCAGGCGGCTTTGAGGCCGGGAGGAGTTGATTTGGGCTGTTTTGGGGGGCCCAGTCTCGCTTTTCTTGCGTTCCAGGGCTGCTGCTTGTCCTGCCCGCRTTGCTGCTGGTGCAAAGGAGGCAGCTCGAGACCAGAGCCTGGTCTAGGTGCATTTGGAAGCTGGTCTGCCTTCGAAAATTGATTTATTTATTGATTGAGGATTCCCTTTTGCTTTTCCCTTCCTCTTAGATAAGAGYCTTTTTGCAAAGAATAGTGAATGGGAGCAAGAGAGCAGTTACCCCTGTGTCCTGCATGGTCTTCGGGATCTCATTTCCCTTTCTTTTTCCCCCTGCTGCTTTGGAGATATTGAGGTGACTGTGGAACAGGCAGCACTAGAAGCTGTCCGTAGAGGAAGGTGACTGAGCCTGCTTGGGTTTGAGCTCCATGAAGTGACAGAGGTGGCAGTGGTGACACTGGAGACCCACCCAAGAGTTGGCCAGATGGCACCTAGAAATCCCCACACCATTTCCAGCCTCGTCACTACCTTTTACTAGGACAAATTGGGTCTCGAGGCCTCATGTTTTGCTTCGGGGAAGTGGACAATGTTCCCTGCTGCGTCAGCAGTTGCAGAAGGTGCTTGATGGTGGGTGCCCTGCGTGGTGAGAATTAAATGCACCCATTAAAATGCGCAGCCRTGGGCTCCGCAGCCCTCCCTGCTCCTKTCTTGGTCTGGATAAYGATTCCCAGGGTCCCCCGGCCTCTCCCGGGTTCCTTCCAGTGACAGGCGACCGGCCAAGAGCAGGAGTGACCTGGATTGTCCCCCGGCCCCTTCCCAAATGGAACAAACGGCTCTGTTCGTTTGTCCGCCTTGGTTGAGCGCCTCGCGGTTGTGATAACTTCATCTGAGGGATTTCTGTGCCGTTGTCCCCCATTCTGGAAGCGCCGGGGCTTGGTCTTGGCGGTGCTCCCTTCCCTCCCTAAATGCAGGGAACGCCACCTCTGTGCTCATTAGCTTGATTGCTCCCACTTGTTTTGTACCAYGAGGGAAAGCTGGGGCTGGTTTTGCCAGGATATTGGGGTCTCAACATCCCRGGTGGAAAAACAACCACCTGTGATTGCAAAACTCTGGGCTTTGCCCTGGGCAAAGCGGGGTGGCGGGAGCGGGTGACAGACCCATGGAAAGCGCCCAGTCCCCCAGCGCGGAGAGACCCCGTATTGTTTGATCTGGCTGTGAGACAGATTAGCAGCTCCAGGTGGAAAGTCATAATCTGCATTTAAATGGGCCCTTATAAAAGGTGGGGAGCGCAGGAGCCCGCAGCATTCTGGGCGTCTTTAGGGCTCCCTAATCTCTCTTTATTTTCTCCGCGGCCTGACCTGGGGGCACAGTTTCCAATTACCAGGTCGCCCTGCTAATATTGTCATTTCCAGCCGGTGGGTGTGAAACCATAGCAACGCCCCCGCGCTTCCAAGGGCCCCGGGGAATAAAATTTGCCTTTTAATCACTGAAAATGACTGGATGTCTCCTCCCCCCCGCCTCCCCTTCCCAACGTTTTTTCCTTGCACTAATGGAATTTGCTATCGCTTTTTTTTTCCCCTTCTCTCTCCAGGAATTTCAGATTGGCCCTTTCTGGAGCTTCACCTTGTGGCCGTGACAAGGGACACGAGTCTTGGTCTTGATGCAGCTGCAGACTCTGAGGTTGGATCCCGAGCTCCACCAAGGGCACGTGCAGCCGACCAGGGGAACCCTCCCCTTTATTCCCAGCAAGTTTTTCTCCTCGGTAAGAGTAGCTTGGGAAAGGCTCGTGGCCTGGGCAGCGCGTGCACCGGGGCAGGTGACACCGAGTTGCATCACGGCCACTGAATCCAAGGAGTTTCAAGCCATGTTTTGTCCCTTTGGGACAGATGACAAAAGCATGACCAGGAGGAATCCAAAGATCTGCAAAATTTGGGAAAAGAGGTTTCTAATTTGCAGCCCTGCAAGGAGCCCAGTGCCAACATCCCACCCAAATAGTGGGAGCGCAGGTCCAAGCTGGACCTGCCCTTCCCGGGAGCACGGGATCCTTTGGAGCCGGAATCCACCCTTCTGGCCTTCCTAAAGCAGCTTCTGGCTCCAAGCGAGTCAGACGTGAAGGAGAATCGCATTGGAGGGTGATTTTCCAGCTGACAGGAGTAGGTTAATTGTAAACTGTCTACTGAAGCTTTAAAACTCCTGTCCAGCCCCATTATTAGCAGTTTAAAATTTATGGAGTGAGACTTTGCTCGGTGATAGCTGGTCTGTGCCCAGACAACACGTGCAATTAATCCTCGCGTTGGGGGAAGGAGAATGGGATTCAGGAGGTCTTTGCTTTCCCCCGACTCGTGTCGAGGTGTGCGGAGCCTGGGGGACGCGAGTGTCTCCGTACCCGGGATGAGGTCCTGGGGCTGTGTCCTCCGGCAGCGAGGGTTGTGCTGCCTGCTGAGCGGCTTCTGTGGAGGAGGACACCAGGTTGGGGCCAAAACAGCCCCTCTGGTACCACAAGTTGGGGTTCGGGCCCTTCTCTGCCCTCCTGGGGTTTTGGAGGAGGAGGAGGATGCGGCTCTTGCTGCATCCAGGCCTAGGAGCTGAGTCCTGGGCAGCTCCGAGCAAGGAAGGAATTACTGCTGGGAAGTAATGGGCAAATGCCCCCTGTCTGAGGGCTCTTCCGTGGGGATGGGCCCCTTGCCGGGCCCTGCAGGGCAGCCCAGGTCCCTCCTCATCCTCATCCTCATCCTCGCGGTGCTCGGCCGGGCACTCGCTGCCGTCTCCGCTCCCACCCCTCGCTGCTCCCGGGCTTCGCTCTGCAAAACGTTTCAGTCGCTGAAAACTGAGAGCAGCTCCTGGGCAGGGAATTAATTAGAAATGTGATTTTGGAGGCTTGTTCCCTTTGCTCCTGCTTAGCTGCTGCTGGKTTTTTTTCCATATTTCAAGTAACTTTTCTAGAACCTGGTGGTTGTGTCTCCGCGTTGGCATCCTGAGCTGCCGCATCCCCTGTGCCCGACCTGCCACCACCGCAAGGCAGGCGGAACTGGCAAGAAAGACGCTTAAGGTTTGGGGCATTTGGGGCTTTTTTTCCCCCCATTTCCCCTGTGTCCCTGACCTGTTCCCGGGGGCTGCTGCCGCTCCGTGGGGCAGCGGGTGCCCCGGCCGTGCCCCGGCCCGCGGCACTCCGGGCGCTCCCGGCTCCCAAACCCGCCGCGCCGCATTGCAGGAGCGCCCGGCGCCGGCCGCCGCTCCGACCTGCCCCGCAGCATTGCGCGAGTTCCCGCTGGCCGCCCGCTCCCTCCTGCTGCCCGCTCCCCTTCCAGGCTTCCCGGGGCCTCCGTGCTGTCCTTCCCGGAGCTTCCTGGAGCCCCGTGTCCGGCTCCATGGCTCGCAGATGAGCTTTGCTTTTGCGGTTCCTCTGGAGCAGATCCCTGTGGAGAGCTGAGCGTGGCTGGACTGGGCCACGGAGGCTCCCAAGGGATGGGGTGCTGGTGTTGGGAGTGCTGGGGCTCTGCATCCCAGAGGGATGAGCTAGAACCCCCCTGTGGCCCTTTGGGAAGCACTGGGGATGCTCAAGGGCTTCCCACCTGGSATCAGCTCCGGGGAGGCCGGCAGAGGCCATCCTGCTTTCGGGAAGTTTTCCAGCTCCCTGACGGGTGATGTCCCGTCCCCGCCGTGGGTTAGGGGGCTTCTCCAGCGGCAGAGCCTGCAGCAGCTCCTGCTGCCTCCTGGCAAGGCAGCAGCAAAGGCCAAAGTGCCGCAGGGCTGGGAAGAACGTCCCCAAGGGCCCCCTGCCCGAGGGGACAGTGCCACTGGCCTCACTGATGCCYGGAGCAAACRCRGCCCCTGCACTTAACTCCCTTAAGGGCTGTGCTGGTGCAGGAGCCGCTTGTCACCAGCTCTGCCCTCGCTGTCACTTCCCCAAAGCGCCTGGCAGCATGCAGTGACACTCGCACTGAAAACAGGTAAAAACCTGGGTCGGGACGGGGGTCCCTTCCCGCTGGCCCCGGGGGTCTCAGCCTGGCCCCAGCTTCGCTCAAAGGTGCTAATAAATTAGACACCATTGGGGGGGTTAACTTTTAAT
This sequence comes from Nothoprocta perdicaria, assembly GCF_003342845.1. NCBI lineage: Eukaryota > Metazoa > Chordata > Aves > Tinamiformes > Tinamidae > Nothoprocta > Nothoprocta perdicaria. Next base: position 1,245,540 of record NW_020455060.1, read on the forward strand.
ACAATGTATATTTATTGCAAACAATAATATACAAAAATGGTAAGTTTCACAAAGAGAAGGATCTTGCAAACAAAACAAAAACTTACCTAAAGACAAAATATGATTTAAGTGACAGGTCTTTTAAGTTACAGAAATACTTTAAAAAGATCTGCGTTTTATACAGAAATAGAAAGATGCCATATTATAAGAGTGCTTTAAGATTTTTTCTTTCTTCTACTGAATCCCTAAAAAAAAAAGTTAACAAATATATTCTTTTTAAATAAAAAAAGTTTGCTGTCTTTTTTAAAAAGCAATCCTTAACTGTTCAGCCCCAGCTCCAGTAAGGTCCCTGTCCCCGGCGCGGGGACAGGAGGCCGAGCCGGTGCCACCCGCGGTGCCACCGCGCTCCCCTCCTCGCTCGCGTGGCCCTGAGAGCTGAGGCAGAAAACAAGGCAAATGATTCAGTGATACGCTACATTTGCAATCTTTAGTTTGTACAAGGTTTCTTTCTTTTTTTTTTTTTTCCAGTTTATCCTTAGACCGAAGAGAAAAGGCAGAGCACAAGTTTGTACAAACCCAGGACACGGATTCCAAAAAGAATAATAATAATAATAATAAAAAAAAGGAATTAAAGAGATAAATAAAGGACTGGTTACAGTTTAGACCATAATTTAACAGGCACGGTTACCTCCCAATAACGCTCCAGCAGACAAACTCGCTTTCCCAGGGGTTGAAATAGAAGGGAGGTTAAAAAGAATGAGGAAAGCTGTGATTCCCAACCTGCTCTTAGCTCAAAATAAATAATTTAAAGGCTCTCGGCTGTCTCCAACGTGCGCTAGCAGCCTCAGCAGGGGAGCCCCCAGCCCAGGGCTGCTTTAAGGCTTCTCCACAGCACTTTCTGCTGTTCATTTTTATTTATTTTTTTTCTTAAGGCTCAAGGTTATTAAAAAATAAAGTTAAAATCTCCTCCTGGCTGGCTTGGCTAGTTCTGCGTTAGAAAAATAAGGCCTCTTGTGGCGCGGGGCTGCTCCCCGAGCAAGAGGGTTGGTCCCAGCTCCATGCACGCGGTAGCGCTTTTTAACTTTTATTTCTTTACTTAGAGAAAGAGACGCTTATCTATACAAAAATACCTCTGGCTGCAAGGAAACCTAGGACTGCTCCACTACAGGTCACTTGTAGCTGTTGGAAAAATAAGAGCATTTTAAAAATCTCTAAAAAATAGGTATAAATCCCCTCAAATTGGTAACGAATCATACACAGTACATACTAAAAAAATATTTAAAATAGAGAATATTCCTCACAGAGGACTCTTGGTTTTTTTTTTTTTTCTTTTTCATTTTTATTCCCCCCCTTTTTTTTTTTGCCTTTTTAATTACCGCTTTAAAAAAAAGAAGAACCTGTTAGGAAAGTCCCGACAAAGGAGCCGCTTGGTGAGGAAGGAGGTCCCTGTGCTGGGGGCTGAGCTCCAGCCCGGGCACGTGCACCGAGTTGCGCCGGTCCTCGGGAGGATGTCCTAGTGCAGATGCGCGCGCGCCCGCCTCGGCGTTTCTGTGGTCACGGTCTTTAGGGGTGGCATTATTGATGCTGGGGGCGCGCGGCGGCCGCCCTAGGGCCGCGTGAGCTGCGTGTAGACGGGCTGCTCCCAGTGCTGCGGGCTGTGCGTCTGCGGGATGGAGGGCACGCCGGCGCTGTCCGCGATCGGCGTGTACATGGGCCGCTGCGCCGGGCTCATGTAGCCGAAGGAGGAGTAGAGGCCGCCGCTCTGGGCGCCCGCGGGGCTGTAGTAGGCGCCGGCGGGCTGGTGGTCCGTGTACTCGTACTGCGCGCGCGTCATGGGCGGGTACGAGGAGCCGTAGTGCTGCAGGTTGAAGGAGCCGTAGGCGAGCGGCGGCGACGCCTGCGCCTGCTCGCTGTAGTGGCTGGGGCTCAGCTGCTCCGTCTTGATGTGCGTCCGCTGCTGCGCC
>NW_020455060.1:1247697-1250098 GCF_003342845.1 Nothoprocta perdicaria
TGCTGCGGTGGTGGCGGCTGCTGCTTGGGCATCCACGCGTGGCCCGCGGGCGCCGGGCTGCCGGCCGCGCCGTAGCTGCCCGTGTAGGGCACCTGGCCGTGCGCGGCCGGCGCGCCGGGGTGCCCGTTGGGCGGCAGGTACTGGTCGAACTCGTTGACGTCGAAGGTCTCGATGTTGGAGATGACGTCGCTGCTGAGCTCGCCGATGTCCACGTCGCGGAAGTCGATGTGCGGYGGCTGCCGGGCGCCCTCGGGCAGCGCGCGGCCCTCGCGCTTCAGGTCCTGCTTGCCCGCCTGCGGGTCCGTCTTGGGGGTGGTGGGTGGYGTGGGGGGGCCCTGCGATTGCCCTGTGGAGGTGAGGGGAGAGCGCGGCGGTCACGGCACCGCGCGGGCACCGAGGGGGCCCTGCGATGGTGGCGCCCGCGCGGGGAACGGGCACGAGCGCCRTGGTGGCCACCGAGCACCAGGGGAAACTGTCCTGGGCGCATCTTTCTTTTCTTTGGAATACGGGTTTAAATTCCCCCTGGGGAGACAGGGTTGGAGGTGGGCACATGGTGCATGCCCGCGTGCAGGCCCCTGGGCTTGGGGCAAGGCAGCACCGCACTCATCCCCATGCACCCAGGGCATCCTCCCTGCCTCGCTGCGCTCCTGGCTTGGCCTCCGCTCTGCATCCCCTAATCCCACCCCAGGGTTAGCTCTGTATGCAGCCCATCCTAGCCCCAACCTAGACCTTTGCAACCACGATACAGAGGCAGAGCGGGAGCAGCAGTGGCGCGGGCACTTACCCGAGTGCTCGCCGGGGGAGTGCACCTCGCTGATGCTGGAGGACGACTGCGGCGAGTCGGCCTGCAGCGCCTTGAAGATGGCGTTGGGGGAGATGTGGGTCTGCTCGGCGCCCTCCTCCTGCTCCGCCTGCCCGTTCTTCACCGACTTCCTCCGCCGCGGCTGGTACTTGTAGTCGGGGTGGTCCTTCTTGTGCTGCACGCGCAGCCGCTCGGCCTCCTCCACGAAGGGCCGCTTCTCGCTCTCGTTGAGCAGCCTGCGGGGCGGCGGGGGGGTCAGTGCCAAGGCCCCCATCCCGCAGCATCCTTCCTCCTCCTCCTCGGCAGGCACAGAGCCCCGGGCTCTTTGGTGCCAGGGGGTGCAGCCCTCGCCCCTTCCCGCCACCCCGGCCCCTGCAGCGCCGGCTCCGGGCCCTTCCCGCGGGCTCGGGCTCGAGGCTGCCAGGTGACTCACGCGGCTCTGGGTTTCGCTCCGCTCCCTGCCCCGTTCTGGCAGTCGGAGGGCGCCCGGCCCCGCCGCGCTCAGCGCCGCCACCCACCACCCGCCCGGCGGCTCCCGGCSCCGCCGATGCTGATGCAATCCCGGGCACGGGCGCTCCGCTCCGCGGCCCGGCCGCCCGGCAGCAGCATCGCCGGGGCGGCAGCAGCACGAGCCGCGTGCTCCGCTTTTCCCAAATTTCTGCCTTCTCCTGCGCGCACGGAGTTGAGCAGCACGTGCCAAGCGCGCGGCGGGTTCCCCAGCCGGACACCCTCCCCTTCCTYCCTCCCTCCGCTTCCAGCTCCTCTCCCCGGGGCCGGAGCAGCCCCCGGGAGCCCCGCACTCACCTCCAGAGCTTGCCCAGCGTCTTGCTGAGCTCGGCGTTGTGCAGATGCGGGTACTGGTCGGCGAGCTTCCTGCGCGCCGCCTGCGCCCACACCATGAACGCGTTCATGGGCCGCTTCACGTGCGGCTTGTTCTTGCTCGAGCCGTTCACGCGCACGGGCATGGGCACGAGCGTCCAGTCGTAGCCCTTGAGCACCTGGCTCACGGCCTCCCGGATGCACACGGGGAACTTGTCCTCGTCGCTCTCCTTCTTCAGCTCCGCGTCGCCCTTGGCGAAGGTGTTTTCTTGGGGCCGCGTGTTCTCCGTGTCCGAGCCGGAGCCCGAGGGGCAGGGGGAGCCGGCGGAGTCCTCCGACATGGTGGGGCTGGGGGCGTCGGAGATGCATTTGTCCTGCTCCTCTGTCATTTTCATGAAGGGGTCTAGGAGATTCATGCGAGAAAGCGGCAGAGGGGGGAAAACGGAGTGGAAAAAAAGTAATAATCAGGTGGCTACGGGGCTAGGGAGGCGTTAAAAAAGTCAAAGTGGCAGCGGCGACGGTCAGCGGCGGGACGCGGGACCGCGCGCGCGGAGCGGCGGCGCCGGAGGAGTTTGCAGAAGTTGTAGATTTACTTTTTTTCCTCTCTTCTSTCCCTCCCCAAAACTGTTTTAGGTCGAAAAAAAAGGTAAAGGGCGGGTGCGCGGCGGGGCGCTCTGCACGCGCAGCGGGGGGAAGCGGAGCCCCCGGTGCGGAGCGGGTGTTGGGGGGCGCTGCGCGGCTCCGCTGCGCGGCTCTGCGCCCCGCGCCGCCGCGTCCCCT
>NW_020455060.1:1251042-1553928 GCF_003342845.1 Nothoprocta perdicaria
CTTTTTTTAACTTTATTTTTCTTAAAAAAAAAAACTTTTAAAATATTTTTTCCAGCCTGGTGGCACCGTCGCCGGCTGCAGCCCCACGTCGTGTTCCCCCCGTGCAGCCTCCGCTGCTCTGGGACTCGGCTCCGTTGCTGGTTGATCCCGCAGCGCTGCGGGTGGGAGGAAGGTTGTCCCTCCTCTCCTCCTCCTCCTCCCCGGGGCACGGCTAATCCGGCCAACATTATCATCCGAAAAACACAATAAAGAGCAAATTAATAAGCGTAGGAGCTCCTGAGGGTTGTCTGTAAGCACGTCGGGGTAGGAACGTGCAAACGCTTCCCCRTGTAGTCCATGTTGCAGAAACTACGGTTTGAGGAATGAGCTGCTTTTCCACTAAAAAATAAGCAGGAAAAGTTAAGGGCCCGGGATGCTGCCGCTGCCTGGAATAACGTGCGCCGGCCTTGAGGTGACAGGAGCCGCGCGGGAAGCGCCCTCGCAGCAGGGCCTGAGCGCCGGCACTTTACAGAAACCGCCTCAATTTACCCCATTTTCTCCCATTGAGCAGTTCCTGACGGGCTTTACAGAAACCGCGTCAATTCGCCCCGTTTTCTCCCACTAAGCCATTCCCGACACAGCAGTGCCAGCTCCCTGGTTGTGCTGACTCTTTGTTGCCCTTGTCACCATTACGTTGTTATGTAAAAGAAGTTAAAAATATATAGAGAAAAATGTAAAGGGGGTCTGGAGCTCTGAAAAAAATGAGATTGAAAGCAAGTTCCCTGGTAGACCGGGCTTTTCTTTCCCTGGGAGGTTTACTTTCTGCTTGCAACCGTTTGGAAAGTGGTTATCTTGGAGGGGAGGTAGGTCTCTGAACCRGTTACTGGGCCTTTTTCTGATTTGGCTTTTCAGTTACGCCTGCAACAAGAGCATTTCTGCAGCGCTGCTTATATTAATTCACTAAATTTCTAGCAGCCTAAGATACTGCAAGTTTTGCATTGCTGTTTCCCCTGGGAGGAAAAAAAGACAAAAACCCACCCTTGCAATTAATAGGGGACAATTTTGAAGTGTTCTCCTGGGACAGTTTTAGCCTGGGATTACAGAGCAAGCGAGCTGAGCTCAGCTCCGCAAAGCCCTTTTGCTCTGCGTTTGCTCCGGGGACATCAAAGCAAGCTCGGCCAGGAGCTCGTCCTTATCTCAGCGCTGCGGCCCCAGTCTGAGCGAACGTACCTGGGGGAGAAGAATGTGGCGGCAGCAGATTGCTGCTGATGGGCCGCGAGAAGCAAAGAAATAATGGGGGAGGATAATTGATTTAATGAAAAGTGTAATAATGAGAACGTTTTTCGTGCCCATGTGCTGAAAGGGCCCCTGCTTTTCCCAGTGCTGCAACAAAAGAGAGCGGCCTGACAGGTCTGAACAATAAACAAGAGGGAAACGTGGAATCGCTTTCCAGTTGTGTTATCACATGCAATTTTGTAATTTTGGAATTATTATTGCTAATTCCCCTTCTGCCCGACTATTTGGACAACAGGGACAAGCTGATTAATCGCAGCCGTTTTGCCGGGCTGGAAGTTTCCTTTCAAGTGACAAGCCGCTGCGGGCGCTCCGTCGGCGGGGAAGTTTTCTTTGCTTATTTTAGRGAATTAACATTGTTTTATCGCCAGCGCGGGTCGCGGGGACGGGTTTTTAGCGAGCCCCTTGCTCGATGCCGTTTCTTTCCCAGGCTGTTCCCAAGGGCTGTTTTTTAGGGAAGGAGCGGCCGGAGGCTGCGCGCGGAGGGCGCCGGAGGCGGCAGCGGCGCGGGGAGCAGCGCGGGTGCTCGCGGCCGCTCTGACGTTGCAGTAAGTCGCATTTTACTGGCGTTTTCTGCCCAGCGGGAGCGGGGGAGGCTGCTGCGCCTCCCCTCGCAGCCCCATCCCTCCTCCGTGCGCGGGGCTCCGGCTGGGCCGCCTTGCGGGGCAAAACCGCCCGAGTTTGGGGCAGAGCAGAATTCGGTGAAAACAAAGACGGGWGCAGGCGAGGAAGCGGGCGCAACGTGTTCTCGACGTTTTGATATTAAAACATATCCACAGTCCATACCCCAATGCCCATCAGATGCTTTCCAAGTTAGCCGGGATCGTCCATCCCTGCATTTCTGGCCGGCAGCTTCCAGCTCCCCGGGCTTGKGGCTGAATGCAGTTATTAATTGCAGCCTAATTATCCCCCCCCTCCTAAGCAAGGCGATGGGATGAGAACTGTGGGAAGCGGGTGCTCCGTTACTTTTTCTCCGCCAAATTTCTTCAATTTCAATTCGATATTAACTCTGTGTTTAAGAGCAGTGCGCGCGTGCCTGGCCCGACCCCGCTAACGTCGCCTTTTGCTCCATAACTGTTTATTTTGCAAAAGGCCAGAAATTCACAGGCACATCCCGACATGTCCTCATCGGAAGGTCATCATAAATATAAGGTTTAAAGAGAGAGGAAAAAAAAAAAGAAAAGGAAAGTTGCAAACTAGTGGTGCATTTAGGGCAGAACTGCTGTTTTGTACATGGGGCTAAGAATTCCTTAGTATGTCCAGTGACACTGTAGTACTCATTTATTTAAAAATGTCCCTGTTCATCCGGCCTGTCGGGATAATACCCAGCCCTGAACGGCTGCTGGACGACGCTGCTGTTGATTTAAGTCCTGCAAACCGAGCTGGGAATGGGAGGCGAAGCTGGAGCACGGGCATTTYCCCCCCTTTTTTTTCCAGCTTGTAAGGGAATAGGGAGCCTAAAGACTCCCTGCCGGAAAGAGATTTGCTTTTGTGACATTTTAATTCCTGCCTGAAAATACTGACTTGCCAGATTCGCTATTTAGAATGAAGTGAAAGCGCCTCAAAAGGTGACAGCCGAGGATCTCCGTGCTGCCRTGAAAATATTCCCATTATTTATAGGGACCGAAGGGGGCGGCGGGGTTAATTTGAGCAGGGCTCTCTGTTTTAGCTATTAAATAGCTTCRCACTCATTGTGGCCGCCGAAATAGCGTCGCTTTAAATAGCGCGGAGATTTAGCACTTAAAAAATAATCCTGGGAACACGAATCCGCCGGGGGCCAGATCCTGCCTGCGGCAATTAGAGCAGGGAGCCCCTCGGCAAYGGGGCAGAGCTTTAGAAAGTTTGTGAAAATGTGAAGGAGCGGGGAAAAAAGAGAAAATCGGGGGAAAAAATAATAGATGGGAATTTTAGTATGCTGATTGCTAATTAGAAAAAATGGTGCTGATCTGAAACTGCCTGATTTTCCYCAAGAAAGGCAGGGCCTGATTCCTGGTCCCGGCGCTGTGAGCGCCTACAACCTCGCTGCTTTTTTCTGCGCTTTCTCCTGCTGCTGGAAATTGCAGGCTTTGTCTTTTTTTATTATTATTRTTGTTATTCTTTCTTTTTTATTATTATTATTTGGGGGGGGATTAAAGTGATGTATTTTGGTTTATTTATTTATTTGTTGGTTCATTTGTAGCCCTGGTTTGGGGCTCTGCGAGCTTGGGAAGTGGAAAACTTCTCAGGCTCCGTTTAAGGCGAGCGGAAACACCCTCACCAAAGCGCCAAATTTTTCTCCAAATGGAGAAAAGAGGGGATTTGATGTTGTTGGTTTTGCTTGTTTATTTTTTATTTTATTTTTTTTTAGGATGCACCTCTAAAGGTGAACGCTTTCGGCGTGACCAGGCGTCGCCGCTGGCGCGGGACCGGCCCCAGCTCTCCGTGCCGCCGAGATGCCGAGGGACCCGTCACGGGCACGAGAGGCATCRGGTGACACTCGGGTAAGGAGGACAAAACTGCTGCTTTTCATTCCTAACGCCACCCAGATCCCGGGAAAAGGAGAAATCCCCCGGGCAAATACAACATAGGAACCGGCATTGTCCCATTCCTGCTTTTCCCAATTTTTCCCACAGATGAGCGGTGTCCCCTGCCCATRTCGCTGCCCGGTGTGCAGTGACATGCATGGGGACACGTGTGGCCTTGGAAAGAGCTTGCAAAGCAGGAGGATTCCTTCCAAAGTCAGAAACCCTCCCTTAAATTTAAATTCTTAAAAAATACCCATCGGCCTCATTATAAATCCTGATGGATTCCAGTTATTTTTTGCTCCCTCGCTTGGGTGCGGCGCGCGCYGCAGCGATCCTGCGCGGCGGTTCATAGTCACATGCAGATAAATAAATGGCAGTAATCTTAAACCGGCCCTATTATGTTTTGCAAGCGATAGTTCAAATTACCCAGGCCAGCAGCAGCTTACACGAAATCCATCAGAACGGGAAGGGGGAATAAAACTGCCATTCTCTGTACCTGTTTGTGCAGCTCCTCGCGAGCGCGGGGAGAGCCCGACTGTTTATTTGGAAAAGTAAAGTTGTGGAAATATACTTGGAGGGTGTAATGTGGACAGCACGTGTTGCCGGAGCTACCTGAAGTCTGCGCCCTAATCGCTTGCAGATGTCCCTGGGTCACTGCTTTCCTATGGGCCAGCGCACGCGGCTGCAGCCACCCCTCCGCACCTCAAATTAAAAATTAAAAAAAAAAAAAATTAAAAAGGAGGCTTTTTTTTGGGGGGGAGTTTCGACCTCTGGAACTTGTAAAATTGTTTGTTTGGGTTGTTTCCAGCTCGCGGCGCAGCGCTGCTCCTGCAGGATTTGGGAATTCGCGCTGCCAGCGCCGTGTTCGCTTGGGACCGTGATTTATTTGGAAAATAGAGAAATCTGCTGCGGGATCACTTCTAGTTTGCTCAGGGTGGGGAGTTTATTTACCCTGGGATTATTTATGCAAAAAAAAAGAAAAAAAAAGAAAAAAAAAGAAAAAAAAAAGAAAAAAAAAAAAAAAANNNNAAAAAAAAAAAAGAAACTTGCAGTATTCTCTGCTGGGTAATAAACAGGGATTTGTTTTATATATCTATACGTATGGATATCCAAGCACGGGCTCACGGATGCCGGCACTGGCAGCGCTTGCATCTCTCTGCTGGTCCCTCTCTTATGCCAAGTGTGCAGCTCTGAGCACGAGCGCTAGATCAATATCTTGTTTTATTTTACATATGACATAATTTAAGGCAAATTGAAGAATTTGGGTTGAAATTTCTCCCCTTTTGCAGCTCGCGCTGTTTTTTCCCGGGAGCAAATGGAAACCTGGGGCATCCCCAGGCCCCTGCAGCTTTTCCCCCGGGAAAGCCCAACGCTCCCCTTTAATTTGTCTTTTCCCTTTTTTCACATCTTTTCGCTGCCTGCGCTGCGGGGCGCAGGAATAGAAAGCTGGTTTATCCCTTTGTTTAACAGTGACACTTTGCGGGGGGCGTCATTTATTCCATTTTTCTTCTGTTTGCGTTTGCTGTATTTATGTTTCAAAAGCAAAGGAATTGCTGTTGCAGGAACAGAATACTTAGTTAAAAGAAAACATAACACTCATCACATTAAAATTAATATAGCAAAGCGCAGTTTGAGAGAAAAACAGCGAGGAACGGAGGCAGAGAGGGAGCGAGCGAGTGCTTTTTTTTTCGTCTGTCTGTCTACCTGTGTATCCTATCGGTGACAGATTAGAAATATGCACTGGCCATTTATCTTGGCAAAAATCACGCCTTTTTTTTTTTTTTTTCCTGCATGAGCATTAAAAAAAATCGTTCTGCTAAGTGGGAAAACTTATTCTGAGAAGAACAGCGTCCAGCTCCCAGTTTTCTTTACCTAGAAATGTTTGCCATGCCTTAATAATAACACAGAAAGGCTCAGACTCCATGACAGAATATCATTATATTTTCTGGCTTTAGGAAAAATCCTCCCCTAAGTAGGTCCCTGGCCGCTGTGTATGTTCCTTGGCTTGCAGCTCAGCGCGGTGCCCGGCTGGGACGGCTGCTCGGCCGAGTCCTGGGCGCCACGCGGGACGATCCCGGGCCGGGAGGAGGAGGATGGGAGCAGGTGCTGCCTTCGTGCCAGGAGAAATGCAGCTTTTGGCAGAGCTCGGGCAGCGATTACAGCCGGAGACCCCCCCTCCCTGCTCTTTTCCTTTCCCCCCATCCGTTGCCGTTCGGAAAGCCGTGCTGGTTTTGGGGGACACGGCTCCTCCTCGCCTCCCCTACCCCAGTCGGCGCTGGCTGCAGAACTGTGTTTTCGCAGGGCTGCAAAGGAAGGCTGGTTGGGACGTACCTTGGTGCCGGGCATGGCCCTGGGGGTCCCTGTCCCCGCTCCGTCCTCTGCGGCCGCTCCGACGCGGAGCCTTTCCCAGGGGATCCAGGGAAGAGGTGACTTTTACTGTGGTGTTTCCCAGCAGAGCCCAGGTGCTCCCAACCGCCTGTTGTGCCCCCCCAGGCTGTCCTCAGGTAGTTAACATTCACCAAAATATTGATGGCAGTTACCTTTGCTGCCAGCCCTTATCGGAGTGGGCTCCAGTAGGACTTTGGCAGTGCCTGAAAGGAGGTATTGTTACCTTAAAAAAACAGGCAAGGGGGGAGAAAAAGCAAAGCAGAATCCGAGAGCCCAGGGTAGGAACAAAGGAGGATTTGGGGATGGGCTGGGACAGCAGGTCTCAGCAGGCCGCTCTGCACCGTCCTCWGCACCGCTCCAGTGTCCGGAGTCCAATGCTGGCGCTTCCCGGGTTGTGCAGAGCTTCTTGGATCATGTAGAGCTTCCTGGGTCATGCAGAGCTTCCCAGATATCCCCCGGGAATGCCAGGGGTCCTGCTCCGGGCCGTGCATGCTGCATGTGTGCATGGAYGTGCCCACCTCCTGCTGCACCCCTAGCTCTGAACGCCTGCTCCYGTTCCAGTCCTGCTGGGCAAAGAGGAGAGATCTCCCACGTAGCAAGCTGTGAGGGGTTTGTGAAGGTGCAGTGAAGACTTTGTGGAAAAAAGAATGGCAACGTGAGCCTCATCTATACTAGACCTCAGAGAATCCACAGATGCCGCATGGGTGGCCATGCAGCTCCTTRGGGACGTCTTGGTTGTGCACCCACCAGCACTGCCCATGGTGGGCTCCAACACTCTGGTTTTCAGATCAGGGTTCAGCTCAGTGTGAACCTTCACAGCTCTCAGTCGTTTCAGCTTTGGTGGCCAAACAAGTCATTTCAGAGAGGTCCATCACCAGAGCCAGCCCTGGGAGGGCTCCCTAATTCCCAAGGCTGCACAGATAAAGCCCAAGTTCTTCCTGGGATACTGGGGTGTGAGGAGGATATTTGGAGGAAAAAAAATCCTCCAGTGAGAATCAGATCTTGTTGGTTTTGTAGCATGTGTGAAAGGAAAATCAGTTGAGTTGGGCAACTGTGGGGAATCTGTGTGTGTGCATGTGCAAGAGGCTGCTCTGGCTGGCAAAGAGTCTTCAACATCAAAAGTTGTTGAAATACTCCAAAGAGGCTGATGTTCAGGGCTGATAGAGCTAGTGCTTGGACACACCGACATCCAGCCTGGAGCTGTCGGCCTCAATCCCGGCCCTCGGGGACATCGGGATTATCCAGGCGAGGCAGCGGGCGCTCGGAGCGTGGCCCCGCYGGGATCCAGGGCTCCATGCGGAGCTGCCCATGGGGACCCTTCTCCTGGCCAAGGCCAGTGGTGGCCCTGGGATGTGGTAGCAAAGATCATTCCTGGTCAGGGCTTCAGCTGCGGAAACGAGGAACAAGGCTCTTTGCTCCAGCTGCATGCTAATTACCCAATTAAATAATTCCCCATCAACCCTCGCTARGTTAATTTGCAGCATCTTGTGCTTGACTTACTGCTCTCAGAGCAGTGACTTGGAAAGCAGGAGAGGGCAGCTGGGCTGATGTGTGACCAGTGCAAAGGGCTCGGCCCCAAAGCAGATGGACGTGGATGAGCTGAGGATGATTCCCATAGATCTGCTGCAGCTTCCGTGTGGGAATTCCGTGTGATTCCCACTGACCTGGGAGGGCTGCCCCCTCAGACTGCAGGAGGGAGAAGGTGAGGAAACAGGCTCCGGTTTGTGCAGGATTGTTCCCATTAATTGGAAAGGGGGAAAGAGGGAGAGCCTGACCATGGGGGCTCTCAGTGGTCCAAGTTCCCTGAAGCTGCTGGTGCCTCCCCACACAGATCAGCCCCGCGGTGCCTTGTGTTCCCCAGCGTGCCCCAAGTGTTGGCACTGCCCATCCCCAAGACGTTGCTCCTGTTAAACACCCCACTCGTGAGCAATGGGGCTTGGTGGGCACAGGAATTTCCCACTGCTGTTCCGCTGTGGGAATTCTGCAGAACTCCAGCAACACAGGGGGATTGGACAAAATATGTTTTTCCTAATCTGGTTGCTCACGTGGTACCCCAGGAAGGGCTGCAGCAGTGGTGCAAGAGAGGAAAAAGGGGGTCTGGATTCCCCAGCCTGGGAACCTGGCTTTGCCCTGGTGAATAAGCAGGTAACAGTCACTGGTGTAACTGGGCCGTGCTTAGACTCGGAAAGGGATCCCGCATTCCCACCRCAACTGCAGCTGATGCTCCCTCCGGATTAGATTTCTGAGCTSTGGAGGACGTGAAGGAAAATCAGGAACCGATGAGCCGCCTGCTTGCTGCGGTGGCACCTTTGCACAGGAGTCATCGGCCCCTTGCAGCTGATGTCTCCGGGCATCTTTCCCCCTTGTTCTTTTGTAGCTGGGAACAACCTTTATTTTTGAAAATTTGATGCTTCCGCTACTAAACAAGCTCCAAAAGTACCGTGATGTAGGAAGAATAGTTGCAAATCCGTGTTAAAGAAAAAGCTTTTGTGCAGCGGGGGAGGATCGGAGAGGAGTTTCTGTGGAAACTCTGCTGCGAGGTCGGAGCGGAGCTCGGATGGTGACGGAGCTGCTCGTGGCCGTGAGGAGCTGGGCTCAGCCCCTGGAGATGCTGCAGATCCCACCTGCTCCAGCAGACGTAGCCCCCGGCCTCACCGCTTGTCTGCATCACAATGAGCCTCAAAGCGCCTGCATGAAATAACACTTTATTATTACTACTAATAATAAGTAGAGGTAATTTGTGATTCTTGAAACTGGCCCAAGCCACCAAATTCAGATCGGGATCTGACTTTCAGCCTCCTGAAYGAGGGGGTTCGGGCCAGTCCGTGTCGGTATGTGGGACCGGTTGCGAAATTCGGAGTCTGGATCCCAAGGCCCTTCCTCCTGCCCCGGAGCTTCCCGAGCTGCGGTTTGGCGCCGGGCCAATGTTTAACCATTATGAAAACTTCTCTCTTTCAGGGTGTGCCACCTGTCTCTCTCTTCCTTCTCTTCCCTAAGCTCTCCAGGAGGGGGAATTGCACTCGTCCTGGCGCATCCTGTTGTTTCCTTTCCACCCTGGGAGATGGGTGGGAGTGTTGGGTAGTCTGGAATGTTGGGTAGTCTGGAATGTTGCTCTGCCCATGAGCTGGGAATGGGGCTTGTTGCTTTGGATTTGCTCTCCGTGCTATGCTGGCATTGCCAGGGGTGCAGGGAGCCAGCCAGGTAGAGGCAGACATCTAGTGTGAGTCTTTTTCCACCCAAAACAGGCAAAATAAGCTACTAGAGAGAAGAAATGAGCTTTGGAGAGCTTATGGGTCTGCAGCAAGCAACCTCATCTCCCCTAGGCCAGCTTTGCAAAGGACCMAGTTTGCACAATGCAGGAGGCTTTGTGTCACTTCAAACAAACACCTCAAACCTTTGACCAAACTCTTGTCATTTTTATTAATACTTTTCAGAGCTCGTGGCGAGTCTCTTATGGGTGCGAGAGAGTTTGTGCCGGCGTCTCCAGCGCTGCGGAGCAGCCGAGGCAGCGGGAGCATCGTTTTCTGCCATTCACAGCAGCGTTTTATTTATGTGTTTGCTTTTCCCCATGCAGAGGGGCAGCAAGGATGGCTCGGCCTGTGGTCTGAGCTGCAGAGCTAGGCGAGCCCGCTCGCCTTGGCTTGGCTGCAGGCCTGCCCGCTTGCCCACGTCCACCCGGGCTAGCTGCAAAGCGGCTGCCTCCTTCCAGCACGACGTTGCTGGCTCTTTGCATCCTAAACTCATGTTTAAAATGTGGTTATGGCTAGAAAAGAGCCAGGGAGCGACTGTAAAATGACATAGTATAGGGCTTTTAAAAATATACTTATTCCTGGTTGTTGACTGTCCATCTCGGGTCTGTTCCCTGCGCCGTCTCGCCGCTGCGCTCAGCGCGTTGCTGCCTGCCTTGCAGCAGAGTTGGCTCTCCCCGTGGGGCGGATGCGGCTGGCACCGCTGCAGGCGGCTCCCGTCCCGTGTCACCGCGTTGGGGACGTCACCGCAGGGCGTTTCTCCGCGTAGGGCGGCGAGCCGGGCGCCAGGGCTCTGCAAACAGGCGCAAACCCGCAGGGAGCTGRCAGGCCAGGCGGCCCCTCGTGTTTGCAGCGAGAAGTGGCCTTTCCCGGGAGGCTCCAGCGCGGCGCCYGGGCCTTTGGAAGCTCCAGCTCGGCATGGCCAGGGCTTTCGATTCCATCGCGCCGTCAATGGGTTTTATTGTCCTGCGGGGTTTTGCTCCAGCGCTTCATTCAGCAGCCCCATTCATTTGGATCAGTACGTACATATATACCTTGGCGCTCGGCTGCCAGGCCGGGCCAAGCTGCACGAGGCAGCGCTGGCCAAAAAGCACAGGGCGAGGTAGGGAGGCTGCTGAAAAATTCCTGCCCCGCTCCGGTGCAATTCCTAGAATCCGCGGGGAGGTCGGGAGCGCACCCGGCGCCCGCCCCGGCACTTGAGAAACTTCTCAGCTCGGCTTCGAGCCCATGCGAAAAAATGCAGGGCAAACGTTGGAGGCAAACTGCAAAACCGTGTCTGCAATGCCTTCCTCCGGAGTCAGATTCCACTCGCGGCCGCTCGCCCGGCGCATCTGGAGGGGAGATGCGAAAATGCCCTCGCCTTTCCCTCTCCTCACACGGGTGAGACATCCCGGTTGTGAAGTGGGAAAAAGCCCCGTTCCGGGGGCCTTCCAGCCCTCCTTTGCTCTCCCCTGCTGTAGCAGGTTCAGCCCCAGGCGCCTCTGCTGCGCTGAGCTGCTCCGTGCATCCCGGTTTTGCAAAAACTGCCGGGTTTGTTGTTTTTGCAGACACTTTCCAAGCAGAAGGGCCTAAGGATGGTCTTGAAAGAAAAGCAACTCCCTGTGCTCGAGCTGCTTTGATTCAAGGTATTCAGAAATCCTAGAAATCCTGATTTTCTGTCTCTGTAGAAACTGCAAGTCTTCTGCACTGTTGCTTTCGTGCACGTAACAGTGAAGTGCAATTCCCAAGGACCCCATTGTGGAGGCTCCACATGGAAAACGAGGTGCCAGGATCGCATCTCCGCGTAGGGAGAGAGCAGATGGGCAAAGCATTTTCTGCAGGTTTCTGCCCGGGATTGGGAAGAGAAAGTGGCTGCTTATTGTAGGTCTGCAAAAAATTAAATCAATCATATTTCCCAGCCTGCTTCAAGTTCTGAAGTCACAAATTAATTTTGCTCTGGCAGGGGTCAAATTGTTGGCCTCCTGGGGCCAGCTTTGGACAGGCAACTGATGGGGCAGTAACCAAACGCGACAGCCTTGCATGTTGCATTGCCACTTTCTTTAGAGAGACCCGCTTCCCTAAAAWTAGATAAGATTTATGGCTTTTTTTCCTGACTTTGTGTAGGATTGCTATCCCAAAGCGTGCAGTGAGGTTGGAATAGCCAAGGTCTGTAAGGATCAGGCCATGAAATGAAGAAAGACTCTTGCAAAGCTGCGTCTGACCGGTCCTCCGTTCTCCGCGTGCTGGTTGCTTGAGACTTCCACTTTCAGGACTCATTTCAAAGCAACGTGGCAATGAGCATCCCCAGGCTCCAATGTCCTTGTTGTACGTTGGGTTTTGGCCTGCGTGATTGCAGAGTCCTGTGTTGGAGCTGTCCTCTCCGGCCTGAGCCTCCATCCAAACCATGAGCAACCACCACCATGAAGAACAACAGAAGTGTGGAGATGAGCTGATGTTCCCATCGGTTTGGTCAAGAGCTGTTCAGCACTGGGGGTAGATGAGCCAAAATGCACAGAAAAAGACAAGTCTCAACAGTACCAAGTTTCTGGTCGGGCCATAAATAGGAAGTGATGGAAATCTCCTGGGAAATCCTGTGCTCAGAGGTTTCCTTGCCCATTTTTTTCACTTAGACTGAAGTTCTGTGGGGAAAATAAATATATATATATATAAAAACATATATATACACATATACAAATCTGTGCATGCATACGCATTGCCTTTGCAGACTCTACTGTGTTACTGGAACTGCCAGTTTTCGAGAGGTTTGACTTGCTACGTGAAAAAGAGCTTTTCCTTTAAAATCCGTTATGGAAAGCTGGGAATTTCCTGGGAACAGAGGTTTTCCTTGGAATTGGGACTGTGTCGATGCAGCCACGGGTTTCGGGAGGCTTTTCTGGCACCATGAGCGAGTCCTTGACATCTCACGTCACCCAGCGATAAAAGCCCATGTGGAGAGCGTGGGAAAGTCACCCGGATCGATGGAGCCAGCCCGCTCTGCCCCGCGCGTGGTGTGAGTGGCCAAAGTCCTTGGGAAGAAGGGGAGGAATCCGGTGGGATACGTGTTGGGAGCCTGGGCAGGCGCTGAGGAGCAAGGGCGCCGAGGCTGGTTTTGGTGCAAAAGAGCAAGGATTGGCAAAAAGGGTGCAACACCCCGGTGCAATGCAGCCAGCGGTAGGGCTGAATGTCTTTAAGCCAAAATTCACCACTTGTGTCTGCTCGTGTTTGTTAGATGACAAATGCAAGCTGGATCGCATGGAGCTGGGGCTTGTTATTATCAAATAAGGTGAAATTTCTCCCCAAAATGGTCCTGTGCCGGCAGTGCTGGCCCCGCCGGCCGCTCCATGTCCGCAAGGAAATCTTCAAAGGCTCTGGGCTATTGATTTTCCCCGCCATATGTTCTCATTAAAAAATTTATTGTGCACTTTATCTTAGGATTATTTGCCATCAATTAATAAAACATGTTGCGGGCTTCAAATGAGCAGCCTCCCTCCCCCTCCCTCCCCTTTAACGAGTCGAGGAGAGAGAAATATGAAAAAAAATCACCCCGACAGATGGTGTTTTTTAACCTTTCTTTTGCCCAATCTGCAGGGGAACAAAAAAAACCCCTTCTTGGCCAATGGACATGGGTTTTCAATTAGGAGCTGCATCATTTGAAGGCCCGACGTGGAGCGCCGCAAGCGGAGTCTCCGCTTCCCGGAGCGAGCCGGACACGTACGAGCCGCTCCATGAGCGCTTGCCTTGCGTTCCCTGCCTACCAGGGGAAATAAATACAGGAATCATCCCTCCAGACGCGATTCTTGTATAAATAAATGTCTGGGGAGAGACCTGGCTGCGGGGAAGCTGCTGGGAAAGTCCTGCTCCGATGGGAATGGCCGAGTTAAACCCGCTCGGCCGCTTTGATTTATCCTTCTGATTGGATGTTTGCCTGGCCCCGTCAGAGCCTTTGGGCAGGAGCTTCTGTTGACGCTTGGTCTCTAGCTCTGGGTAAAGTTTAAACAAGGCTTATCATGGCTCTGACACCTCGGGAAGGCTTCCCTGCTTTAATAGTGTGTTTCATGGCATCTCTTGCGTAGGGTGGTTATTTTTTTTTCTGTATTGCTCTTCTTGATATTAATAAAGAAGAAAAACACCCGGCCCATAGACTTGCAAAGCAAGCTCATGGCAGAGCTCACTCAAGCCCTCTTCTAGTTTTAAATTAACCCTGTTGCTCTTGAAATTTGTGGTGGCCCCTCTGCTTGTACTGGCGTAACATGAGGTYGGGAGAGCTCGTCCTGAGTCGGTCCATGGCCCTGGGCTTCTTGTTGGGGCCAAAGCAGCCCCACTTGGTGCTTTCCTAGCCCCTTCCTCCTCCTTTGACCCCTTTTCTCACCAAAACATCCCCGTGACACCAGCGGGACCACAAGTAGCATCCTCAGCGCTCTCCATAGAGCCGTGCATTTGTCCGCGYGCTCCAGACTTGCACCAAGTAGCATTGAACTAATTGAATTTTATGCTTCAGTTTTTATGGGTAACAATTAAGGAGGAAAAAATCAGGGGGGTGTAATTACAGCACCTGGAAGCGCAGTGTTGCTGCGAGGTGCTGATGTGACAGCCTTTTATCTCGGATCTGATAGGGCTGTTATTCAGCGTATTAAAAGTTTGCCAAGAGAGGCTTCACTGAAAATTAGCCCGTGTTATCGCAGTGAGTAATATCCTGGTTTTATCATGTGGAATAAATGAGGCAGGATTTGTGCTTTTGCTTAATGAGGTTACACTGAGCTTAGAGAAGTGAAACACTGAAAAAAAAAAAAAAACCCACCAAAAAAACCCCCCGAAAATGCCAGAGTCTGCAGCAATGGACCAGAAAGTGTCCCCGTTCCAGAAAGTGCCCATGGGTGACTAAGGGCACCCACGAGTGTCATCTGGGCTTAGCCAGGGACTCAGTTCAAGATGCATCTAGTTTATTTCTGCTTTTTTTTGCCTTTAAAATTTATTTTAAAGGCAAAACCAAGGCTCAGTGCCTTGGTTTCCCATTTATGCAACAGGACAGATGCTAAGCTGAGCGCCTCCAGTAGCAGTGAGCTTGGGAAGGAGGACGGAGGCTGCTTTTGTTGTTGGTAGGCATGGGGAGAAGTGTATGAAAAGGAGAAAAAGAAGCAAGAAGGATATATTTGACACCATAGCTGAGTAAATACTGCACTAAGCCGAGAAATAATCTGTCATCACGCTCCCATACGCAAAATCCACTCGGGCCATAAGCTCTCCAGGGCAGGAACGCGTTATCCCTTTGGCTCTGCTTCCCGGGTGCAATGCATCACGACTGCTTGGGGAATGACATGTAGGAAAAGAGCAGTGTCATCCCAGGCTGATCTCAGGGGCTCAGGCAACCTTCGGTGCTGCTCGGTGGGTTTTGCCTCCTGCTGCAGCTCGCTGGGAGTGGGTGAGAACATCTCTGCTTGGGGAAGGGAAGAGCTGGTGAGTGTCTGGTCCCTCTGCATGTGATAGTGAGCTTATATGGGGAGCATAAGGGACCATAAAGTTAGAACATGCTTTTGCTTTACTCCTTTCTTCATTTTCAGAAAGGAAACTGAGTCAGAGGATGGACTTCTGCACAGCCCCGGGGAAGGTGGTCAAGACCCTATCCGAAGACAGGAGGAAATCCACTGATCCCAGGCCTAGTCCTGACTTTTGGCCTTTATGGCGGCAGGATGAAGATGGGCACCAACTCTGGAGACGTCCTGGTGAGGATCCCAATGACGTTCCCAAACAGCTTCATTTTCTCTGTGGCAGGGAGGTGGCCTGGATCCTTGTCCCCTGTGTAGGGTGGGCACAGTATGGAGTCGGGAGCCGATACTGCCTCAGTGCTCTTTGCTCTTGGCAGATAACTCCTATGTTCTTTTTCTGCAGTGTGTGTTTTGATTTGGGTTTCCTTTTGTTGTTTCTTTTGGGTTTTCCATTGGAGAACAGGCAAGTCGGGTGTGGGCTGGGTAGTGCGGGGAACCTAATTGGCAGGAGCCCTTGGCTATCATAAAAGCAACTGAAAGCAGAGTGTTAATGCTTTGGCCACCTTACGGAGGAATGGTTTTACTGTTTGGAAAGAAGGGGCAATCGTAATAAATGTGGGAGCATCTGGGAGCCTGCTGCCCCCCTTGAGAGCCTTGGGAACAAGTGCAAGGCTTGAGGGACRTTTGGGAGCACCAGAAACCACTTGAACGTTGTCTTGTACCAGGAGACCCAAGCCTGGACCTTGCACTGCAGATGTGGTCCTATCAGTTGTGAATTCTCTTGGGTGGGCTGCCCAGGGCTCTGTCCTTCCTCCCTTTCAGGTCATCCTCACCTTGGCTTCTTGGTCTTTGTAGTGGTCATACTAAGCGCTGGCAGCGACAGCTCTCATATGTACTTGTGTCCACGACGCACAATAGCATCAAGTCACACGTGGGAGGAAAGGAGGTGTCCCCTAGTCGAGGCTGCTCAGCCTGCATCACCTTCAGCTCATTCTGCCTGGGTTTGGGCTCTTGGTTCTGGTGGTGGGTCCTGCTTTTGGAGGACGCCCGCAGTCAGCCCCACGGCTGGTCCAAGTCAGCGTCGCTCCTGGGAGTCAAAAGCCCCTGGAACAACAACCCGAGGGGCTTCGTTAATAAATGCAAATCCCGGTGGTTTCATTTACTTTTCAGGGCTGGCCAGAAGCCCTTCAAGTGGCAGCACTCTGCCTTTTAAGYGAGTAAGTGCTTTCTTAACGTGTACACGGGAAGGTCTGTGCTTCTCTGTTTATCTCTGTAAATCTTGCAGTGCCAGAGCTCTGGGATAATGGCTCGCGTGGTAATTTCATGCTAATGAAATGCATGAATGTGGGTAGGTGATGGACTGGGCTGCTGCGGCGCATCACGGGGCGTCCGCTCCAAGCATGGGTAGGGAGGGACGTCGTGGATGATGAGGGCAGCGGGGACACGGGGAAGAGAGGAAAATGGGCTGGAAAAAAGGCCTGGGCAGGAGGAGCTCGTGGTCGAGTCCCAGGAGATGCGGAGAAGGTATCCTGGTGGGTTATTTCAWATGGGGTGACCTGTGGGGTGAAGAGCGACCCAAAGGAATCTCTCACAAGAAATGGTAACAGATGAAATCATCTCAGATTTTTGTCCAGAATATTTTGGATTTTGATTCTATAGTGAAAAGCGTTTTTCAAGTATTCAGGTTTTCARTGTTCTTCCAAGCAGAGCCTTCTGCTGATAGAGGGCTCCTGATAGAGGGGCAAAGCAGYGCAATCAAATTGCAGTTTTCTGTCCCAGGCCCCGCCACACCGACAATGCCACCACCGTTTTGTCCCCCCTTCATAGCAAACAGCAGGCCAAGTATCATTAAAAAAAAAAATCATCAATAAAAAGAAATAGCAGCCTTTGGCCATGCATGGCCGGTGTATTTTTCCTTTGGAAGTTGGCCACCCCAAGCACACACAGGGCTCTGTGTGAGCCTCCCGCGCCCTCCGAGAAGGAGCAGAGGAGAAAAACTCCCTGGAACTTGGATGGGTTCCTTATGGGGCGCGGAGCAGCGCGGCAGCGGGTCTGAAGCGAGCTCCTTTCTCTATTTTATTTAGATTAGGTTCTGCTCAGCGGGGTGATTTCTTAATTAGAGCAGCCCAGGCTCGCAGGCCACTCGCTCCAGACCCCTGCGCTGCCTTCTAAGGTTTCACGAGGGAAGTTGTCGTGCCTTATTTCCTGAGCTCTAATATTCGAGCAGTGTGCGGTGATTTCAGTGGGAGGAAAAGACATGTAATTTAATCATCTTTATTAGATTTTGGGCGAGGGAGGGGGCGAAGCGGTGGGATCTGTGTCCTCCGCTTGTCTCTTGCCTTTCCCTATTGCTTCTTACGGTCGAAGAGGAGATTTCAAGGGAGAGGAGAGGAAGTGGGAAAGGGGAAACTCCTACTGGGCTGCTTGGCTTCTTTCCCCTCCAAATGCCCTTATCTCCGTGCCGGGCAGGGCTGCTCTGTGCATGGGGCTGTTGGTGGCTCTTGAGCAGCCTGCCCATGCCCATATGCTCCATATGCCCAGAAATAGCAGCAGATCTTTGCTKAATGCAAATCAGTGCTAATCAGCTGCTGCCGAGCAAGCCTGGCCTTCTGCATCGGCTGCCTTCACTTGGGACTACGTAGATTTAAAAATATTGATCGACAAGGCTGTGTCAGCGAGGAGCCAGGGGCTGGATTTGCATTAATTCACACAGAATCAAATTCTGGATTATTTTAACAAATCCATTGTTCACATCTAGAACAGCAGAGAAAAGTAAATACTTGTTAGCTGGAGCCATCGTGTTCTCCCCTTTCCCACACGGATTTGGGGCGCTCCTTCTCCAGCTGGCTCCTGTGCAGGGCGGGAGAGGTTGATAACTCAATAACAGGCTCTTTGCCCCAAAGTGGCTCCAGTCGCTCCCAGGCGTGTTGGCGCGAGGTGATTTCGGTTTATCTTGTGCTCCTCGTGTGCAGCCCAGCYGGAAGGAAGGAGAAGGAAGCTGGAAGGAAGCTGCTGCTTTGGGACGTGGATGTGAGTCACTAAACGCCAGGACCTCCGGGTGTGACACGTGGGGACGTTGTGGCTTTGATACGAGGTGCTGCGGTTGTGCCGCGGGGTGACCAGGCTGTGCCGTTGGGGACACGGGTGTCCCCTGGGCCCCCCCGGTGCAGGAGGTGGCCCAAAGCTGCTCCGCACAATGGGAATTGTTCTGAGCACGTCGATGCCTGTGGAGCCTCTACTGCAGCCGCCACCAGCAGGGTGCAGGTGCCAGGGAAAATCCATGGGAATGTGTCCTACCTGGATGCTCCTATGGGAAAGCACGGAGAGACCAGGAAAAAATGCATGGTGTCCTAAATAAGGCTCTTAGGAAGAGTTACGAGCCGTGGGTTTGGGGGAGAGCTGCAGGGCTTGGAGCTTGGTGCCTGGAAAGCAGCTCGTCCTGCGCGAGAGGCGGAGAGCAGGGACAAATTAAAACCAGAAAGCCGCTCTTCCCTCCACGTCTCCGTTTCTTGATTTGGGGAATGCATCCTGTAATAATAAGTGTAATAATTTTTAAAATAATTTTAATAATTTTAAGGTACCCCTTAAAGGCTTTTTCTGGTGGGACGGGGCTGGTTTTAGACTGATCTCCCTGGCCCCCCTCCTCATTCGGGAGACTATGGGAGCTGCGGGGGGAGGAAAGGAAGAGGAGGAAGTGATGAAGGTCACGGCGGCTGCCCCGGCGAGGCAGCGAACCCCACGCACAGGCCCAGGTCGAGCTCTCCAGAGTCATTATCGCAACAGGCTGCGAAAGGTTAGGGAGGAAGGAGCTTTTCGGAAGTCTTTGCCCGCTAATTGATTGCGAAGAGCGGAAGGAAGGATGTATCAAAAAAATGAAGAAAAAAAGGGCCCCGTGCCATTTGCAACCCCCCTTGTTCCCTTCCCGAGACGCGCATGGGCAGGAGGCGGCAGGTTGATGCTTTGGCTGTGACAGTGCAGAGGGGAATCGGATTGAGCAGGAGCAGGGGCTGCTTTTGGTGGGGAAATCGGATTGAGCAGGGGCTCCTTTTGGTGGGGAAATCGGATTGAGCAGGGGCTCCTTTTGGTGGGGAAATCGGATTGAGCAGGAGCTCCTCTCAGGCTAGGGGCAGGTCTGGGAGACGAGGGCATTTTAGGTGACCCCACGAGTGGTTAATCCTCTCCAGTGACACCTGGGTATTGCCCAGGTGTGAGGAATATCTCCTGGAATAGCCCTGTGACCGTGTCTGAACCGAGCAGACTAATTGCAGATTTCCTAATCAAGCCGTTGAAAAGAAAACGGAGAGTTTGGGCGTCCTCCAGCCTCTACCTCTCCTTAACCTCGCCGTCTGGCCTTCGGGCCCAGGAGAAAATGCGGTAGGAGAGATTAGCTGCTCCTTGCACTCTTACGGCTCCTTTTCCGAGGAAAGACTCCCTTGCCAAGGCTAATAGTGAATCCTAGTGCAACCTCAGGACAAGTAAGTGTTATCATTGTTATACTGGTAAGGAAAAAATGAAGTTATTTATTTATTAGTAGTGTTTTTTTAGAGCTTAAGGGATTTGCCAAAGTCACCTGGGTAAAACTGGGAACACTCCCTGACCGATCAGGAACAGACTGAGACTGGAAACCAGTTGCCTTGATGCCTTACTCTAACCACTAGACGACCCACCCTGTATGAGCAAACGGAATAAAATTTGAAAGAAAACAAAAATCCGACTTGAAAAATGTGTTCCGCATAGAACCAGAATGTTCAGCAGAGAAAAAAGGATGCAGTCCAAAGTTTTACTTCCAGGCAAACATTTCAAAATGGACTTATAATGTACCCTTTCATTTAGATTTTATATGAAGGTTTTACTTGAACTTGTAATGAAGATGGAAAAATCCAAGGTTACCATGGCTACTGGCACTTTGCCTAATGCACTCAAATCTTTTTCCCCTAATAAAATAGATTTCAGAAACCCCCCTACAAAAAGGGAAGAGTTAAAGACCCTATAAACAAATGTAGGATGAAGAACATTATTCCATGTAAAGCAGGTACTGAACATCATGGCGTGGTAATTATGTTTGCTTTTCTCCCTTCCATCCCCSCTTCTTTGCTAATTAGGCCCCCAAGACCCCAAGTCCTGCCCTGGATGGTTCTRCTAATGACCAGGAAAATGCCAGATGTAAGAAAACGGGGCCATGGAGAGTGAAGCGCCTGGTGTTCATGCTGGGATGTTCTCCCGTTGGCCGGAGATGGATCCACCTTGTCCTGCCCCAYGAAGCTGGTGAGTTCGGGTCCCTGTGGTGCTGGACCAGCCTGACCCTGTGTCTTGGGCCAGCTCTCTGGGTCACTCTGTGTCTGCACAGGTAGCCCCAGGTTGCTGCTGGCTTAAAGTAAGGGTAGCTTGGTGACCCTGGTGCCTTGCAGCAGTCACTGCTGATGTTGGCACTGCCTGTTTGGTCTAGATCTAGGACTCGGCTTGAGATCTTGTTGGTTCAACCTGTCTGCTTTTATGGCCTTGAGAACCCGGGCGGCTTGGAGATGAGCTGGCCCAAGCCCTGGTGTCCACCATGGACATGGCAAGGGTGACCGAGGACTCTGTGGCCACCATGTCCTGCYTGCCTGCAGCAATCCAGCTGTGCCCAGAGGCTTGGGTCCTCCAAGGCGCTTCTCCAGCTGCTCTCCTGCAGAGCAAGGTCCTTCGTGTGGCTCCCTTGTCCTTCAACGGGAGCCTTTGGTGGCCCAGTCTTGGTCATGTGAAAGAGTCTGGACTCCTGGATCTTCTTGCTGCAGCAGGCTGAAGTWTCGGGAGCAGACGGACAGAGTGCGTGCACCTAAAAATCACTAGAGCTGGTGCAAAGAGGTCAGGAGATAAAGGTGGGTTGGAGGTGGCACAGGGATGGTGGTGAGATGAGTGCTGGGGATGCTGCGGGGTTGTCCCGGCTCTGCGGGATGAGGAGGGAGCTGCCGACGCTCTTGCTGTCTTGGGCTTTCCAGGGCATCCTTTTAATGTGACGGCTCCTTAGCTTTGAAAAGTGGTGGCTCTCCGCCAGKCTGCTTCATTTGAAACATGTGTTTCTGATTTGAGAATGTCCAGATCTCAGAATCTTTAATCTTCTCACACCTAGGGATTCTTTGTTTTGTTTTTGTAGAAGGCTGAACCACGTGCACAGGATAATGGTTAAAAAGCAACAYGGACTCTTAAAAAAGAAAGAGAAACCAGTAAAAAATCAAGACTTGTGCTGGCAATCTTCTTTTATCAAAGCAAGATGCAGCATCAAGCTTTGCACGGTCCAGCAAACCAACCTTTCTTTTTTTTTTTTTTTTTCTGGAGCTGGTCTCCCCAAATTACTGATGAGACTCCCTGAATTTGCTGCTGGGAGAGGTTGCAACTGATCCATCCTAGAAAGAAAAGATTGTTCCTGAGGCTGAACCAGGTTGTGCCCCTCCGTTTTCCACCCCATTGCAGTTCAGCAGTGAAGTGGGACGCGCTGGGCTCATCTCTCCAGCATCCAGCGGGACAGGGGACCTTTCCTCCCAGCTTGGGGCTCCCAAGGTCACTTGAGCTTCTGGAGCGGACAGGACGTCGGGCAGTTGGTGGAAGCCCCTTGTTGGAAGGGACAGGAAGGGCTCGGAAATGAATCCCCGGGAAGGCTCCGAAGGAGGTTCCTGCCCTCGCGCACGGATGCGGAGCAGGAGGAGCATCCCCAGGACATTGAGCATTAGCAGCCTGTGATGGAAATCAGGACTGACAGATTTAAAACGTGCAAGAGGAAAAACTTCTTTTATAGCAACCTACAATTAACGTTTGGCTCCGAGGGGCTATATAGACAAACAGGCCAATGTTTAACCAGAGACACTTGCCGCAGAAAGATGKTTTTTTCAGGCGTACGGCTTATTTAAGATATAAACAAGTGATTAAACTTTGAGCTTTGCAGGAGCACTCGTGTTTGCCGGGCTGCTCTGGGAGCGCTCCCGCCGGCTCCGGTGGGAGCCCTTCCCTCCTGCGGTGTCTTGCTCATTTACCTGCTGCTCCATGAGCTCCTGCAGCATCTGGTGCAAAGAACCATGGCAGAACAGGGGTCAGCTCTGCTAGATGGTGTCGACAGCCTTTTTCTGTCCATTCCAGCATCCAGAAATGTTCCCTGTAGCTCCAGGCTGGCAAACGGCACCAACCGTGGACCACCGATGGTCAGGAGAGATGACGCAAAGAGAGGATGAGCAGGAGGCACCACGGTATCAGGCCCCGTTAGAGTGAGTCAAGACCTCCCAAAGCATCTCCTGGGGACACAGTGCCATYGGGGATGGTGTGGGAGCAGACAACCCTGTCCCCATTCTGATGCAGGTGCAGGTGGAAGCTGCTGCCTGCCCTTGGCTGATCCTTCTCCGCATGAGTAGGAGGGGAACGCGTCTCCCTCCTCCTCCTCCTCCTCATTTCAGCCGTGATCTCTTTGGAGCAGTCGGGCTTTGAAACGGCTCCGTGTTCGCCAAGAGTTAAGGGGACTGTGCGGCTTTGAAGATGAGAACCAGATGATAAAGGTTAGAGGAGGGATCGCGTTACCATCGTGCAGCCCATGAACGCAAGCTAATTAAGATGCAGCCCTTTCCCCCAGAAAATGCAAAGGGAAAAAAGGCAAAAAAACCTAATTCCCCACACCCTGAAAGAAGCTGAGTGAGCAGCAAAGAGCTGCACCTATAGAATAACTCAGCTTTGCTCATTCGTTTTGCCTGAAGCTGGAGAACGTGCGTGGACCGAGGTGCCCGTGTCCGTGCACGAGGCTGCTCCATGGATCGCTGCCCGGCCRTGCAGTGGGAACGGGGACATGGATCCTCTCGTAAGCTGGACCTGCTTCTCCCTTGTATTGTTCCAAGGTAAAACGGCAGAACACAGAAGTTAAAGCCAATCCAGTGGTTTTCAGTAATGTTATCAGCTTCCTGAATCAGGAGCATAGAGCACCAGATGAAGGACTTAGGAACAACCTAAACCAGCGTCATTGCAATTTAAGAAGAGAGCACTTAAGTGTGTGTTTAAAGTTAGGCATGCCTATTCCTATTTAGCAGACACACACATACCTGCTGGGCTCCGGTTTCACTAGCAGAGACGTGGAGCGTGTGCTTAAAAATTTTGCTGACCTGGTGCCTGGCGTTTTCTTGGCAAAAAGGGCCTAAATGCCAGTTATTTCTGTGACTTTAATGCCACCTATCCTTAACCACTTCCAAAGGAGCAAGGCTGGTTATTATCTAATGACTTATCAATATGCTGTAATATCTCTCCAAAAAGCAGCTGGGTGCAGCTGTATGCCTGATATTAAACTTTTTTTTCCTGATGTTCTTTTAAACTCTATTTTTTTCCTCTTCTGTGGTTCATTAGCATCTTCCCTTTGCTTCCTTGCCTTTTTTTTTTCCCCCTGCTTTCTTCTGGAACCTAGAAGTATTTCACTGGGGCTTGCCAAATGATTTCTATCTCGGTGAAAAAGAACTTGCTATTTCCTGAAAGCCTACCACTGTTTTTTCTCTCTTTCTCTCTCTTTCTCCTTTTAATACATTTTGAGCATTGAAACAAATCCAGGTAACCTGATAAGACGCTAATGAAAACAAATGAATTCTGTTTTGCAAAGGTGCATTGAGGGAAGCGGTAGCGGCATTTGGAAGAGAGGGAATTGTCTCCGCTGAAAAGAGATTTCAAAGGACATCTGGCTTCAGAATSCACCAGTGCCAAAGTTTGTGGGGAGGCGGCAAGAGAGAAGGCTCGGTAGTTTTCCACTTGTGYTTTTTTTTTTCTTTTTTTGTTATTTAAGCATTGTTTGCAAGAAAGCGTGGGGATGGCACTGGCTGAGCGGGGCGGTTTGTCCCGGGCTCCCGCAGGACGGAGGCCCTTGGGTGCTTCRCAAAGGCACCGTGGCTCCATATCCTGGAGATTTCGTTATTTATGGGCTGCTTTGGTGCGATTTTGTTTGCCAAAAACACCGCTACTTTATGAACTGCACTGGTGCACGTTGCACCCCCCATCTCCCCCCAAAAAAGGCTTCATTTCACCAGCTGATCTATTATGAGCCTGATTTTCAGTTGCGTTTTAGCTTTCGACACAGGGCGAGTTTAGCTTTTAAGAAGTTTATTTCTTTATCGTGCATTCATTTCCGAAGGCTTCGCTGTATTTTGGGCTAGATTTCTGTTTGGTTTGGGTCGTGGAGCAGTGAGCCTTTGAAGGGATCGGGGCTGGGATGGTTTTCTGTATTGCACAACTCGCAAATATCATCCAGCCTGAAAAAAAAAAAAAAAAAAGAAAAGATGATCTTTTTTTCTTCCTCCTTCCCTCTTCTCTCCCCCCAATCTTATATGCGATTTTTTTTATGGACCATGATTGGAAGCAAAAGGTCTAAAAGAGAGAGGAAATCAAGCCCGTCAATAAATGCTAAAAATATTTAGCGTGGCAGCCTCTGTATTTTCTTTTTTGTGAAACACTGATTAATATTCAGTGGTTGAAGGTTAATACCCCATTCATTTTATTCCCTTTACATCCTCTGCACAGCAGTTGCTGCTCCAGTTTCGACTTCTAATTCATGCAAATCTGGTTCCAATCAGGATATTAGTAACTCACTGCATAAGCAGGAGGGAAAGGGGAAAAAAAGCCGCTGAAATCACATGGCTGTGAAGCGCGGCTGTCAGCACAAGGGCGCACAGGCGGATGCCCCGTCGGAAGGGTCCAAGCAGTGGCCGTGTTCCTCGTGCATCTCTCCCCTTCTTTAAAATGCAGAGGGAAGGTCCATTTGGGTGGGTTTGGAAGCCTTGAGCAGTTGTTCTTGCTTTGGGGCAGCAGAGACCCAGGCCGGGGTTATAAGGAGGGCTGGATGATGGTGGTGGCTCCTGCTGTGCTTCAGGCCTGTGGTCTGAGCAGACGTGGTGGTGATGGGTTTGCGGTTGGACTYGATCATCTTGAAGGTCTTTTCCAACCGTAATGATTCYAGGATTCAACATGGGATAGGGATGGTCCATTCCGCCCTGTGTGGGCACCACCTGCAGCTCCAGGTTGCAATATCCACCTTGGGATGGCATTAGGGTGCTGAGGGGCTCCAAGGTGGAAGCAGGACAGGGCTTCAGCTGCAACGGGCCCGAGGAGGCACAAACTGGAGTCTGGCTTTGCTCTTGGAGGATATGGGAGAGCGGCAGCGATGCCACCTCGCTCCGGAGGATGCTGCTCCCGTGGAGCCTTCCTCCCAGGGCGAAGCACATCCTCCCTCTGTGCATCGCGGTGACTTCAGCGCTCAAAAATAAGCAGAGGTTTCGGCACAGCCCTGCACGCGATGTCTAGCCAAAATGCAAAACTTGACCACAGTGCACAAGTGGGCTGTGTTTTTCAGAGCAGGGARCCACGTTAGGGCCCTTTCATCACCTTTCTCTTGCACTTCTTCTAGGAATGATTTAAATTGGAGGCAATAGTGTTGAACCGCTGCCGCTCGGGCAAGGATCACGTGCGGAGGCTGCATCCATTTCCGTGCCCGCTTTGCTGGGCGCCCTCGCGGGTGCTTTCCCCGGCATTCKCTCCTTCCGCTCCCCTCGCTCTTCGGGGCATTCCCGGGAGGTTTCTGCCCCGGCCGAGGAGGGAGGACGGGKGATTTGTGCTAAAGCTCTCCAAAACAAGGCTCGCTTTCATGGGAGGGTGGCGTTGCCGGATCCTCTGGCCCCGGGGATGATGTGCAGTGGGAGCAAGTCCAGAGCGCTCCGTAGAAAGGAAAGGCGAGCTCGGAAGCTGCCCGGGAACAGCCTGGGATGCAACTCCTCGCTCCTCTGCGGGACACGGCYGCTGTCTTTGCCGCCCTCCTCGGGGAGCCCCCAGGCTTGTGAGGCTGATGAAGGGTCACCGGGAAGCAGGACTTCTGCAGAAGGGAAGGACAGGAGGGCAGCGCCGTTTCCCACCACACCAGTGCCAAGGGAGGGGGAATTTGTCCTACCCCATGTGCCTTGAACTGCGCTGGCAAAAACACCTCCATTGCAGCAGAAATCCATGCCGGGGTGCCATCTCCGTCGGAAGGGACCCTTCCCAGGGCTTTTCCTTGCCGGCACGCGGCACTCGGCCGCCTCTTGCTGCAGATGCTCGAAGCTCCCCGCGTGCGCGCCGCGCTYGCCTTCGCTTCCGCCCTAATTGAGACCAGAAATCCAATTAGGGCCTAATCCCGTTGTGATTGAAGCCGCTGGCCGTGCGCGAGCTGCCCCTGTGGCTCTGGGAGCTCCCGGCAGCGGGAAGTGATCCCGGCTGCAGCTGCTGGGATGCGGTGGAGGTCCCTAGGGAATGCAGAGAGTCCCAGGGATCCCTCTGCGTAGATACTTCATGGCTACTTGGCCAGAACGCTGGGCATTTCTGCACCAAAAAGGAGCATTTAGCTGCTTTCTCAGACAGGATTTGAGGTGGGTGGCAAATGGACAAGAACACAGCTCCGCATAATGTAACATGGCATGCATTTAAATGACTGAAATGGACCCAAAATCCTGCCGTGGCGCTGCAGAAGTGGTGTTGGGCTGGTGTGCAAGGTGGCTCCCTGGCGCCACAGCGAGCACGGATGCCAAGGTCCTGGAAAAGTGACCCGGAGGGATGGCTGCGGCTGGCACRCTGGGATGCTGATCTTCCTGCTTTGTGGACGGTGTTTGGGGGTAAAAGCCGGAATGTCGCCCAGGAGCTWGCAGCGGCTGTTGGAAACGGGGGTAACGCTCGGCTGGGATGGATGTGCAGGCGCCGGAGCACGAGCCTGGTCATCCTCGCTGCTGGCACGTGGGGTTTGTCTCTGTGTGTGCGTGAGGGGTCCCCGCGTGTCCGGACAGCTCTCCCCGCTGGCCCTGCTCCCGTATCAGCGTCCCCGGGAAGCCGGGATCAGGATGGGAACGTGGAGCCGTCATGCGGGGCCCGTCTCTCATCCCAGCTGCTGCTGCCAATTCCTGCCACGGCTCCGGGCTAAACAAGTGGTGCGGAGCGGAAGCCCTTGGGAGAAGGGAATTCTTCCCCAGCCTTCCAATTAGCCTCTAATCCCCCCACTCCCGTAACCCCTCTGCTGCCGCTGCCGGGAGCCTCCACCGCCGCCTCCAGAGCGTCATCCGTGCGCTCCTGGCCGCATCCAGGACTGAGCAGCGGCCTCTCTGCAAGGAACAGGGCATTGCAAACCCTTTTTTTTTCTTTCTTTTTCTTTTCTCTTTTTTTTCCTCCTTTTTTTTTCTGTTTCTCTCTCTTTTTTTTTTTCTTTTTTTTTCCTCCTTTTTCTCTCTTTTTCTCTTTTTCCTCTCTTTTTCCTTTTCTTTTTCTTCATCCTCTTTTACATAGAACAAGCAGGCAACATGAGCTGGGGTGAAGATTTGCTGATGGATGCAGGGATGTTCCAAGGCCATCATGAGCAGACTCAGCCCACAGTTATGAGCTCAAGATCATAGAGAAGCCAGGGAAACATCCTCCTCATCCCACAGYGAGGAGAAGCTATGGGAAGGTCTAAGTGATGCCCCTCTGACAGACCTTGGGAAGATGTTTCATCTGGAAAGAGATTTCTGCTAAATCCTGTAAGATATGGATGGAACAATCCCTTTGGAAATGGTAGGACCCTGATAAGTCTTGTTCTATAAAACTGAAAATTGGAGGAAATTTGTCTTTTTAGCTTGTTTCCATATGCAAGAAGGGAAAGTTAGTGTTAAGTTCGGCACATGGAATGTGCTCCTTCGCCACCTGTTATCCGCCTGGAAAAGCGGGATCATCTCTGACGGCGCTTCTGCCTCTTCTGGGCGTTATGTCACTGGGAAAGCAGAGAACAAGTGGATAAGGAGGCCCAGCTTGCTCCCCTTCTCCCTCTTCACCGACTCCGAAGGCTCCTTGGTGCTCCTATTCCGTGATCCCCCACCAAGACCAATGGATCCTGGYTCTTTTTTTATGGAGACTCCCCACCGAGGTAGACGCTAGTTAAAAGGTTACTACCCAGCTGTGAAATATGTAGACAGGGTAACAGCTAAATGGCGGGGTGACCTCATATCTCATATTTATTGACTGAATGTGGCTTGAACTAGTCACCACCAGTAAAATAAACCACAGGTCCAAGTACTGCAGGAATATTCCATGGCCAACAGACTCCCAATTCCTCGTCACACATTTTCCTTCACTTTGGTTAAAAAAGGTTAAAAAAAAAGAGGAAAAAGAAAGGAAAAACCTTTTTGCTAACTTCTTTTCATTGACGCATTGGTTCTACAGCAACCCTTTCAGTACAAGCTTAGTTCTTCCAATAGGAAGAGCTGCAAATCTCTCTGAGTTGGCACTGGAAGAGAGAGAGAGGGAGCGAGCTCCATGGATGATGTTCTCGCCAACATCCAGCTCAAAACAGGCTCGGCCAAGCCTGGATAGATGGGTTAGACTTCCAGAGCATGAGCTGGGGACACTTGCGACAGGCGAGTCCCTTGCTTCATCACACTTGGTGCTGCTCTCAGAGAAGGACATTTGCCTCCTGCTTCCTCTGCACAGCATCCCCTTCCTCACCGAACTTCACACGGGCCTTGAGGCTCCTTTGGTCCCATCCACGCACTGGCACCGTGACCCATTTCCCATCGTCCGGTGACCCGATGGCAGTGGGTGTCATCGGCCATCTGTGCCACAGCCCATCTCGTTAGCTCATGGTCCCCACGTGTCCCCAGGGGGGTGGTGGTGGTGGCCCCGTGCCACAGCGACGTCTATCCTGGCAGGAAAAGCCGCAGTGCGTTGCAGGTGTTGCTATAAGGCACCCCTGGGATCACCGTTCTGGTCAGGAATGATGATGCAGTGTTTCCCTTTGGAGATTTATGTGCACTTTGGGGGGATATTAAGCACTGGAGAAAATAAAAGACCAGAGTGGCACCAAGATAGGACACAGATGTGACAGCGGTGAGGCCACAGCTGGCTGCGAGGAGCCCCGCACGGCTGGTTTTCAACGTGGTAACGATGCAGAGCGTCTCTGCCAGCCCCATTTCCCAGTTAAACCATTAGAGAGATTCAAAATTCAAGGGCTGCTCGTGGAGATTGCTTACTTTGAGGTCACTGATGAAAGGCCACCCTGATAACAGGGGGACCGGTTGAAAATATTCTWGAGCATCTCACCCATG
This sequence comes from Nothoprocta perdicaria, assembly GCF_003342845.1. Classification (NCBI taxonomy): domain Eukaryota; kingdom Metazoa; phylum Chordata; class Aves; order Tinamiformes; family Tinamidae; genus Nothoprocta; species Nothoprocta perdicaria. The sequence continues at coordinate 1,279,995 of NW_020455060.1, forward strand.
ACCTTATGTTAACTGTTCTTGTGGTTAGTTTTTCTAAGCTAATATGTGGATAGATAACAAGGGTCAGAGAAAGGAGAGGAAATCACCTTTTAAATGCTCTGTGGAGATAACAATTCCTTCTGGAAATTTTGCCCACAGAGAACCTACGGCAGCATCTTTTCCTGAGGATGGGGTACCCTGTTGTCCACAGAAAACAGGGTCACTGGGACTCAAGCCCTCTCTTTTCCAAATATACAAAAGCAGTAAGTCTATTACTGTCTGTGTTAATATTTTGAGAGGCGATTAAATATTAAAAATCTATTATCCTCAAATACCACAATGCTAACCTGGAATTCTGTGCTTAGGAAAGCACTTCTGGACATGCAAATGGTACAGCTAGTTGTGGTTTTGTTCTGTTCTGTTTTAAACAGTAACAATAACCTCATAACCAATCTTTGCACTGTTTATTCTTTGTCTTTTTTGTTTAATTTCCCTTCTCCGACTCTCTGCCTTTTCCTGCCCCCCGGAGGCCTGGCTTTGTGTGCTAGGATGTGTCTGTGCCTGGCACTTTCAGCCGTGATCCAGCCTGTTCCAGCAGACCGTGCCCCGGCCTGGCGCTGGAGCCATCGTGTTGCATGGTTTCCACCTGAGGCCATAAATCAACCCGGAGTTGGATGAAAACTTGGGTTATATTCCCCAGCAGTTTTGCTGCTTTCACTGAACCTTGCAGCGATTTGGACGTGAGCTGAAGATTTATGCTCCTTTGCAGAGCCCACGGTTCCAGGTCAGAGCTTGGACTGAAGCACTCCTAGGGAATCGCGGCTTCTCCCGACGTCTTTGGTGGCCTCATCCGAAGCAAGAGGCATCAGGCTTGGATTGCTGCAGAACCCACCCGGCCCTTATCTCCCTGCCGAGCCTCCTCTGAGCCTCAGGGACCGAGGGACTGGATAAAACAAGCCCCAAAACGCTGCTATGAGCTTTGCTCAAGAAAAATGTGATCTGCCCTCGTTCTTATTTAGGGAGGGCAACGCAGGAGCCGGAGCTGATGGTGTCAGCAGGAGAGCGCATGGGCAGAGCCGAGCAGAAGGTTAACGTCTTGTTCCTGATCTCAAAGGGAAGGGATGTTTGTGCACGGGGACGTTACAGAGGGATGGGACGCCTTGGGGAAAGCCCAGCTCCGTGGCCGGGACGTGACGGCAGCTGCGATGAGATGCCGCGACGGTCTGAAATGGGGTGAAACCCTCAGAAATGTCACCCCAATCCTGCCCGGGGCTGCAAGAGTCCCCGATGTCCCACAGGTCGCCTTGTCCCTGTGCCATAATTTTCCTCGGTGTTCCGGCTGCCAGGGCAGCAGGTGGGACCCTGTCTGCAGCTGCGGGATGAGGGTCTGGGCAGCCGGGATCCCGGGCACGTGCCCGGCCGCACGCGCACGGGCCGATCTCCAGACCTGCGCTGCAGGAATCGGCTCCTTAACAATACGGCAGTAAAAAATAATGAAATGCCACCATAAAAAAAAAAAAAARATGTGGAAAAGCAGTTATTTATTTATACCTAGGGAACTAGGAATAATACACCTGCTTCGTAGCGATGGCTGGCACAAAGCTGGCATTGCATAGTGGTACTTAATAATTTTTTACCGCACTTTATAGGCTCTTTCCTGCAATTAATGCTAAATAAAATCAACATTTCTCCAACTCGCGTTTCTGGCTCTCATTAACTCCCCTCTTGCCATTCACCATCTCTTTCCTTCTCAGTATCTTTTTCTTCTTTCRTGTTTCTCTTCTAAATTTTTCTCTGCTTTTTAGTCCTTCCTGGGATCTGCAGTCCTAGTTGTCTGTTTTGCTATTTTTTTTCCCATTTTTTTCCCCTTTATCTCTGACATTCCCCTGACTCATCCTGATAGCTCTGTTCAAAGTTATTTTCTTGATGCTTCTTCTCTATATTTAWATTGATCATAGTGTTTCATTCAGTGTAGCGTTCTCATTTTTGTTTCTGCCTTTTTTAACAATAAATAAATATCAAGCTTTTTACATGTAAAAATGCTTCCCGCCCCCTCCTAATCTGCCGCCCCTAAATGCATTGATTTATTTCAAATACGCCTGAAATTATTTAATACATTTAATATTTATTCAAGTAGATAAAGTGAGCTGGGAGAGCAATTAAATACAGGGTTTTCCTTGCAGGCAGTAAAAGATTTGGGAGCAGATCCTTAGCTAGTCTAATAATTGCAACCCTGAGCTGCTGTGCCAGTGAACCCTGGGTGAGAAACTGCCCCATGATGTTAAGGGTGGGAGAAAAGGGGCTCCAGACCCCCTTGGTGAAGCCTGGGGACCCARGGCACATTGGGGAGAAATCCCCAGCCTTGTGCTCGTTACCCAAAGATGGTGTTTTTTAATCAAGAGCAGTTGCAGCCAATGCTGCCCGTGCAAGACGGCTTCATCTCCTTCAGCTGTGGGGAGGGAGGGAAATAGGACCCACATGTTATCAGCTGAGACATGAAATAGAGGGTGGGTGATTGAGGAGGGTGAGGGTCATGAGTTGCTGGGTTTGCTGCCGGGATCTCCTGCTCTCTTCCAGCCTGTGCTTTCCCCATCCTGTCTTCCCTGGGAGATGATGAAGAGGCTGGTGTCACGGCTTGGGGGATTTATGCGGATAATGGTGCGGTGAGGGCTGGAATTAGAGAATTAGATCCATGTGTTGCTCCTCTGGCTTGATCTACGGGCAGGTTCCTGGGGATCAGCAGAGCRGTGAAGTGCAGCTGCTTCCCGATGGCTTTTCCTTGTTGCATCCCGTGTCCCCAGGTCTGTGCATGGTGTCCCTCTCGTTGTGTCCTGCTCCATGTGCTGCTCTGCTCGTTAACTCCATGCCCCACATCCATACCTGAGCTGGCAGTGGGTGGTTATGGCACGTCTCTGGAATCTGCTTAATCTTGAGCTAGACATAATATTAATAATTTAATATTCCCTAGCATATAACATTTGCTCTTGCCTCCCACGTAGCCCAAGTAAACCATTAGAGATTTGCCTCAAATAACATTATCTCGCTGGTTTTTTTCTGCTCTGAGCTTTAATCTTTCCAGATTTTCCCATTAAAATGCTCAGAGATGGAGGAAAAAAAGAGAGGAAAAAAAAAAGGAATGAGCCCCTGTCAGAAAACAGGAGCCCCTGAACCGCTGAGAGCTGGCCCTCCTCCGGAGCGGATTCGCCTGGTGCTGCCGGTGGGATGTAAGTGATTGCAACGGCCTCTTCCAAGCCTGTCATCACCCCAGCTGCCCTCTTCCCGCTCCTTCCCTCCTTTTTCCAGGCTACACCTCCCCGGCTGCCTGTCCTTGTTGCCTGCTGTCCCACGAGCATCAATCTGGGGCCACCTCTTTTCCCCAGCACGACGGGTGCCGCTTGCTGTGGACGGGCTCCGGAGGGCGCATCCCTCTTAAGGACCTTGGGGATTAAAATCCAGCCGAAAATCCTGCGGCCGTGCTTGCCTTTTTCACGTGGGCAGATGGCTGCTGCTTCTGCCTTGATTATTCCTTGCTATTGGCTTCGCATTTCAGGATTTTGCTATTTTCAGGATTTCTTTTCAGGCTATAGCTCCAATTTTTTGAGATCAAGCAGAATTCTCAATTTTTTGGCTTTTTTTTTTCCCTTTTGGCAATTGTCTCATTCAAGACTCTGCCTGGGTTTCCCCATCTTTAAAGCAGCGCTGATGCTAATTGCCCATTTGCAATGCATTTCCAGACGCGTAGCTGTAAAGTGTTATATGAAAAAAACAGGCATTGTTATTATAAAACCTTCAGGAAAAAAATTAACAGATTCATATAACTCTACAGTCATTAAAACAAACCTTATGTGCATGGAAGAGACCAGAGCTGAATAAGCCTTGAGCAAACACAGTCTTTCACAATGAAATGCAAACTGGTTTTAATCAGCAATGCCGAAGCAGCTTAATTTTCCAAGGTTTCTTTTCCCCTTTCCCTTTCTTTCAATATTAGCGATTGCAGGGGAGCAYGTTGACCTGCCGAAAAGAGGGGAGCTTTGCCCAACTCCTGGTCTCCGTGAGCCTCGCTCTGAAAAAGCAACAACAAAATGCTCTGCTTGGGCTGGCCAGGTCTCGAGGCTACACCAGGCTCCCAGCCAACCTCTCGGAGTGTGCTATTTCTGAGGTTAATGCACTGCTATTTGTCCATCGAATATATATATATATATATATAGAATATATATTGAATATATATAATATATATATTTGATTTGAATATATATATATATTTTTGACAAAATCGGGCCCAAGCCCCACCAGATCCAAGAAGGGGCTGCCGATCTCCTCCATCTCTTCCCTGTGTTTATTCCCTCCAGGAAAAACCATGGGAGTTTTTCACTCTGCCTCACCAGAGCTTCCCCTGTGTTTGCTTGGCGACAGAGGTGGCTTTTGCTAAGAGGATGACCAGGTTGCCCATCCTGGTGAGGCAAGAGGCCAGGAGCAGGTGCCACGTCTTGCAGTGACCCACGTGGAAAAGAGCTCATGGATGATGCCTGGGTCAAGCGGGAAGCTTCCAGCCCCAACTACTGTCACCTGCTTGGGGAAAGCTGACACCCTCCTGGTTACACAAGGAGGCCACGTGAAGACCAGCAAGAGCAGGAAACGCTCCTGTTCCTGGTAGCTGGCGACTGTGAGATTGTGTAACTCCTTGGCAGAAGTGCCTGTGTTATCTATTTGCAATCTATTGTCCTCCRCTAACAGCTTTGCGTTCACATCATCAATGGCATTTAATCACCTGTCTTCTCTTAATTACGCTGGGATGCAGGCGTTTAGCTCATCCACCAAGGCAAGCCGCTGGGTTTGCATGTGTTGCTGGCTGAGGAGGTGCACGAGGACATGCAGTGACGTTTAAGCAGCTGTTTAAACCATGCATGGCCATGCTGAGCCGCTGATCCCCACCGCAGTATTTGTGCTAACAGTGGTTAACTCTGCATCCCCAAAAAGAAAGCAGGAGTAGAGGCCRGAATTCCCAGACGCAGCAGTGGGATGAGGCCTGGATTTTGCAAGCCAAGTGTATGTCCTTCTGATTGCAATTTCTGCATTACTGACCCCTCCTCTTCTTTAATGTCATTTCTGGGGACACCACGGGAGGAACACGCGGTCTGGCAGTCCCGGGGGGAGGCAGAGGGTGGCAGAGCGCCAGCTCCGGTGCAATCCCTGCYGGCGCGGGGCAGATTCCCCAGGGATGAGGCAAGCGCCGCCCGCGTACCTGCCAGGTGGCCGGGGCTCTCCGGGATTCCCCCGGAGCATGACTGACACGGCAGAGCAAGCCGGAGAGCTCAACGAACACCTTGTTGTTGTGGCAGGAACCTGCAGACGTTGAATTGGGGAGAGTCTCCAGAAACGGTGAGTCTGCTCAGAGCGGGGGCCCAGGGCAGGTGCGGGGAGGAGCCGAGGGCTCCGAGGCTCCGTCGGCTCCCCGTCCTGCACCAAGGGCCATCCAGGGCTCCCGATCCTGCCCCCTTGCTCCGTCCCTTGTTCCCCGTCCCGGTTAASGCTAAGGAATCGCGGCTCGGAGCGGGCCTGGGCGGCGCGGGACGTGCCGGGTCGTGCGGGGCCTCCCCGGGGCTGCAATTCCCCGTCTCCGCAGCCTCCCGGCGCTCCCGCAGCCGGACGAGGCCCGTCGGGCTGCAGCCCCCGGAGCAGGGGTGAACGGGGCCGGCCAGGCCCATTCCCGGTGGAGACACCCGCCCCATTCCCGCCGGCGCTCCGGCCATTCCCACTGCCTGCTCGGTACCGCAGCAGCCCAACTCGCAGTGCTTTGCTATGGAAAAACTAATTTTTGAATATTTTGTTTAAAAGATCATTCCCTCCAAAGTGAAGACATTTTGCTTTTTTTTTTTTTTCCCAAAATGAAGACATTTTGCTTCATTTTGCCTTTTTTTTTTTTTCCCTCCATTGCTGCAGTTTCTTGTTTTCCAGTGGCATAAAATGTCATGGAAATGAGTATGGAGTATTATTTTTTAGTGTTAGATTATGTCATGATAAGACAATAAAAATGCAAGGATCTGTAAACACATCTGAGGATTAATTTAAAGCAAAAAAGAAAACAAATGAACAAAAAACCCCCAAACCAGAACAGTTCAGCCTGTGAGCARCTACTGCAGCCCCGTGCTCTGACAGGAGCATCAGGGTGGCACTGAGGGCTCCGACCTCTCCGTGTTTCTCTGCTCCAGTGGGATGAACGGGAGCAAGGCGCATACTCAGGAGCGGCTGGAAAAAAACCCATTTATTTCCTTTTAATTGATTTTCTTTATCTGCATCCTTCCAAAACCTAGATAAAACCCAAGGCACTGGGAGGCGGTTAAATGCCCAAGGCGTTTAAGGATGAGGATCCACCTGGAGCAGCCAGGGGCAGAGCGGGAGCTGCAGGAACACGTCGGGACCGCCAGTATCCCGGGAAAGCGGCCGCACAGGCAGCGCAGACAGCCCGGGAGGGGGGCAGCCCCGGTCCTGCCTTTCCAAAGCCCCTCGTTAAAAGCTATTCTGCTTGATCCYGGCCTAACGCCGCGAAAAGCCTGGTTCCCAAGCCTCCGCCGGCCCAGGTTTATTAGCCTGATTGACTTACAGCATCGAGCTCTAAATTAGCCCGCTTGGAAACGTGATCGGCACCAGTAATTTTCCACTTTATGACATACTTTATAATAAATAATTTTTTCAAATCATAAATAGCAATAGTATTAGATCACTGGAGCTCAGGAACTGCTCTGAAAGCATGGTGCAGAAAAGAGAGTTTTTGATAGTGCGTCCCTCAAACTGTAACTCTTTGGCCATAATTAGATTATCACSTTGGGGACCTTTCGCTTGGTCAAAAAGAGGAGGGGGGGAAAAAAAAACAATTATAATAATTCCATTTCACAGTTTTCCATAAACTTGTAGCCAAGTTGGCCAACAACTAAGACAAAAAGTGTGATGGGAAAGAAAAAAATGTATATATTGTATATTCACGTAAAACTTGGCTAGAAGCGACTTTTTATTGTCTATTTTTTTTTCCCGTGCCCAACTTGGTGACTTGAGACCAACTCATGGCCAAGTCTCTGCGGTGTGTTGTTTTCCCGTGTGGGACGTGTCCAAAGCCGTTTTCAAAGGCTGCCCTCGGAGGCGTTTGGAAGGGCCGGGGTGGAGGAGCCGCGTTGGGTGCTGGAGCTATCGGGAAGTCGGGCTYGCCGCTTTGCTCCCAGCACGGCCAGGGCTCCGGGCGGCCGTGCTGGGGGATGGATGCACGAAGGCAGTCGTGTGCTGCTGGCAGACGGGCTCTGCGCTGTGTCCCGGGAATGCTTTTTGCAGCCCGTGTCTCCGTGCGGCTGTGTTTGCCAGGCTCGCCCGGCGCGTTGCGTCTAAGCGTGTCCACRGCCTCACTGGAAGGAAAAAGGAACCGAGGCTGGTTAGGATTGAAAGCTTCTGTTGAAGGGAGAGGGGAAAAGAAAGACCAAGTGGYTCCTGTCATTTTTCTCTCATTTATAATGACCYGATCTTTGCAAAAATCATTGTTTCRTCATGATAACATGTGAAATCTTTCTTTTCCTTTAGCTCAAGGGCTATTTCTCTCCGAGTCCTTCATTAAAAACATTGTAATGGAACATAMATGAAGACCAGGGGCCTGGGCTTATTCTTGTCTGGGATCTTTTCACTTTGAAAAGAAAGAAAAGTGGTTTTAAGGTTAGCTGCAATTTTCTGCAATTGTCCAGTTGAAATCTGCATTAACCTTGAGCTTTTAAACCTACCTTAGAAAACCAAAGAAAAGGAAGAAAAATGCATTTGCAAATGCTGCACCGGTTACCTTTTAAAGCCCTTCCCCAAATGATTTAGGAGCAACAGTTGCATTAACTGAGGTAGGAGCCTAAGCCAATTAAATGTCCTTTCCATTTCATGGATCATTCTGTTTTCATATGCTGGTTTTCACTCTGATTTAGATGGATTCATTCTTCATTTACATCTCAGCAATGAACTGAATATTTAACTCTCCTATGTGCACTTACAGGATTTGTTGGGTTACTTAAATGTAGGTCAAACAGACTCCGAAGAAAAGTGAGGAGAAGTTGGAGAGAGGAAAGATGGTGTGCAGGGAGATGCACACAGATGGCTTCTTATCCGTGCGAACCTGTGGCAGAATGACAGTCTGTTCCCACGATGCAAAACCCTTTCAGGGCCGCTGAACCTGACACTATCTGGGTGCTTGTGCACGATGCTCGTGCTCAGCTGACCTTGCAGGAGCCCTGGAGCAGCAGCAAACTCACATCCAGTGCGCGGACCGAGGGCTTGCGGGCAAAGCTGTGGTGAGCTGCAGGCTCAAGCCAACTTTGGGTCTCTAAAATGAGACTGTCCCGTTTCAAAGGATTCTGCAGGTTTCCAGCGTCCATATGGCCGTTTTGGAGGTCCTGCCCTTGTGGCCATCTCTGCAGGGGTGAAAACGGCTCAGCAGAAGCCCTTGTCCGTGGGTCAGCCCTTGCTCCTGCTCAAAGACCACGGCAGAAAGCAAGAATCGAGCGGCTGCAAGATTTATGTTGGAACTAGATCCCCATGGATCAGACCGCGAGTAACACCTCCATCCCCTCCCAAATCTTCCAGACCTGACCTTGCACAATCACCATTTCCTGACCAATAACTCCAAAGAAAATAGAACTGCTAGCTGGTATTTAATGGAAATCTGTGCAAAACTTGTCAAAATACACCACCATGCCTGTCACATGCCTGGGACAAGACCTCTACAGTAGTTTCCAGAAACCCGGCGCAATTACTTACATTTTAAATTATCTTTAATTGTTGCATGTGAGCTACAGAAACATTTCTGCCCRCTCTGCAGCAAGACCTCGCTATTAAGAGTCACCCCCTAATTGCGGCTCTAATAGGGGAGCTGCGGCAGGTCAGCGGCGAGGGCTGGCGCGGCTGCAGCGCCGCCAACGCGGCCGCGTAATCCAGTAAGTGGAAGTGACACCTCACAACAGCCCCATCCACTGCCGAGGCACAGCTCGGAGGGTAAACTTTTTAGTGACTCTAATTGCATCACCAGATGTTTTCATCCAGGCTGCCTGCTCCTCCTTCGCCATCAACTGCTACCCATTTTTTTGAGCTCTTGCTATCAAAAAAGCAAATCTAGGTTAAAAACTGTCTTTTTCTGCATTTATTTTTTTTTGCAATTTTTTTTTGCAAGAAATGAGCATCCCTTTGCTAGCCAAGAGATTCTTCAGGTTCATGTATCRTTGCAGCTACATTCGCTGCTTTGCAAAGCAACCCGGTGCTCCTGCTGACACCGGACCTTGGGCAGCCCCGCGGCTGGCTACAGAGCCCTCGCCACGTTATGTGGGGGAGAAGAGCCCAAGTTTCCACGTGAACGGACAAGAGTGACGTGAAGCACATGGAAAATATGGAAAATGTGGACTAAGTAATAAAATTATAAATAAAACAAATACAATAAATTGGGAATGCAGTTTTGCTCGTAATGATTTGTGTTCCTAGTAACCCAAGCCTCCCGCACCTTTGGAAAATTGCGTGTTTTTGCAGCGGGGGAGCTCGGCGCAGGTGACGGGGCTGCCCGGGCGCCCAGCGGGACTGCAGCGCCCTGCCTGACGAAGACCTGCATCATGACCTGGGGAAAATCACTCGCTCGAGCAGCCGGGGCTGCAAGTGTGGCCAGAAATGCCTCTTGGCTCGTTGTGCCTGGAGAAACTCTCGGTTACATCAAAAATATGACGTGCTTGTCTTCTTTAGTCGGCAATGAATGATGCCCTATCTCCTGATTAACAATGCTTAGAGAATAAGGTTATCCAATAAATGAACTATGGTTTGTATTTATAATTATTTAAAGGTCCATTGAAGCCTGGGTCCATTGAAGGACCATTGAAGCTATTGAGGACCATGCTGGGTAATGGGAACCTGCTCCCAAAGTCAACAGGACAGAAAGGGTGGTAGAGCTCCATGAGTGACCCTGCATCCTAATTAATCCGGTACTCATTTATATGTAGGCCATTGGGAATGGCTTTCACACAAGTCAAGAACACAACGTAAAGTCATGACTTTAATCATGAATGTTTTAATGGTCAAACTGAAAATGCAAAGGGAGGAACGAAGTAACTTGCCCASGAGCACTGAGAGAAGCAAAACCGGGAACTGGGCTGGTTAAATCCTGGCGTCTTTCTGTCCTTCTGTGRTATAGGAAGAGCTCGGAAAAGCCTCCCTTGAGCTGGTTGAGTTGGCAGYGCTAGCAAGAAAAGAAAAAAGGCAAGGGGGAGGAAAAAATAAGAGCAGAGCATGAATTGCAGCTATTCTTTAAGGAGAAAGAGCCGACTTTGGAGCACGCTCTGCCATCGGGGCTGATATGGCTCTGACCGGCCCCGATACGGTGAAAAAGCCCCTTGGCGTGCCAGTATTGAGAACTGTTTGTGCATGAGCTGGAGCCCTTGCCAGCGAAATGAAGTCGTCCCCTTTGTTTATTATATTGAAACCCGATAAAAGAAAGCGGCAGAGAGGGAGGGAAAAAAGGAAAATCCCACCCATTTTGCAGTGTGAGCTGACCGGTCTCGTCTGGGAGCCGCGGCAGAGCCGGGCCCCGGCGGGTGCTGCGGATGCTGCCGGCTCCACRTCCATGGGGAATGTCCCGCCGGGCRCTGCCCCCGGGGGTCTCCAAGTTGCAGGAACCTCCTTCCAACGCGGTGGCCTGARACCACCTTAATTTACAGCGTCAAACCAAACCAAAGCACCCCAAACACGAGGGAATCGAGGCAGTTGTGCTTCACTTACCGGAGTGTGGCAGGACGCAGGAACAATTCCACAATTCTCTTGGGTGTCTTGTGCACCCTCAATATTGCCCAGCATGTTTGCAAGGCATGGGACTTGCCCCCTGCACCCAAAGAGCCTCTTGCAGAGGACGTGGGGYGGCTCCATCCGCCCTGCTCACCCCAGGGATGTGCAAGGGGAGCAATGCACCCCCGAAATGCCCTCCCAAACCCGCTCCTGCCGCAGGGCCCGGGGATGCCGAGGGCTCCGGCGCTGCCGCAGCCTCCTGCAAAGCCGCCTTGGTCCTGGAAGGTGGACCGTGAAGGTCCTGGTGCTTTGCAGATTGTTTCCAGGCGCCYGGGGGGTACAAAGGCTTCCAGCTCCTCCAGCCCCAAGGCTGRTCCGACAGCTGCAACTATTTCGCTTTTAATTTACTCGATACAGGCTTGTCTCTGCTTAATCCATCAGGACAAYGCCAAGGGTTCCTGACCCATAAATCCAGGGGTGGGGGGAGAGGGGGGGAAAAAGAAAAGAAAGRAAAAGGGAAAGGATTTTGAAAAAYGGTGTCTAGATGGTAGTCAAAYGCGCTCTGCCGGCTCCCTGCAAAGTGCGAGGCAGGGGATGATGCCGGGGGTCCCTTCTGTGTGTCAAACTGCCCTTTTTTGGGGATTTCGATACTTTTTTTAAAATTATTTCCTGCAAGTTTAACCCAAAGAGTAAAGGGAACAAAACTGCTCTTCCTGGAGCTTCTTCACATGCTGTTCGTGGCTCGGTGCCCTGTCCGGGCGCTCGGCTCTTTTTGGGGCAGCCCTGGTCTAAATCAATCAGCTGACATGCGGCTAATGTCTAATTAGCCATGGGTGGGCACGGGCTTTGATGGTAGGAAGCCCCCCCAGGCAACGGGTTGTGTTTTGAAGAGCCGCTTCTGCACCTATCAATCATCTTTGGACATGCGGAGCAGGAGGGGAGAAAAACGAGCTGCAACGACACGAAAAAAATGTGAATCCTACAATTTTAATGCGTGCACGTGTGGGAAACCGTACGGCCACACTGCAGAGACTGAGATGAACACACGCGTGTACATCAATAACACTAATTAGTAATAATATTGAACCATTCATATACACGACATTTATAAAAAGAATTAATCACTGTCACTGAGGAGCAAGTCCAAGAGATTGTTTTTTTTCTCTACTATCCTCTATAAAATGGACACAAGTTTCCTTTGCCAGCAGAAAAAGGGTGGAATGATAAAGGGTGCGACATTGTTTTAAGTCATATTTTTTTTCTTTTTTTTTTATTATTATTATATATATAAAATAATATAGGGGTCAGGCTCCCTAAGCAGTTCCATCCCTGCGCCTTTGTAGTCCCCGCCGGCGCACGAGGCTCTCCAAGTGCAGACAGCGAGGCCATGGAGATAAAACCGATGCTAAAAGTGAGAACGTTTTAAGGCAGAGAATTATTCTACTTCAAAAAACAAAAAAACAAAAAAAAAAGGAAAAAAACCCCAAACCCTTCTTCAAAACCCGACGTCTCCATTTCTCACTGTAATTGTTTCGCTGCGGCCGGCGTAACAATGCCTTGGTTTATTGAGAAAGACAAGAGGGATTGCTTTTGAATTGCATGTAGATAGAGAAACTGTATAGGAAAGGTTCTAATTATAACTATTAAACGCAGAGAATAAAGGGATACAGTATTCTCGCGAGCTCGGCGGTTGGGAGTTATGCAATACCTTCTGTGCCTTAAAATGTGTGGCGAATGATGTAATTTTTTTTTTTTTAAATGAGGAAGAATTATTTTTATTTTATTCAAGTCACCCTCAGCATTGTCCTGTTCTTGGTATCTGCTTCTTTCCTGAGACCCTCTGCAGAGCGCAGAGGGGAAGAGGTTTTGGAGAGTGCACTTTGAATAACAATACTGCCAGTAATGCTAATAATAATAAAGCCTGCTGATGTGCAGCTCCTGATTGCTTTTCTCCTGGCTCTTCCTGTAATTCTCGGAGACCACATTTCAAAATTGCAGGGTGATGATTATCCGGGGATTAGGGATTAGCTGGGTGGTTTGACTGCTTGTCAAAGCCTTAGAATAAATACACAGATTAAAATAATTCAATTTTCTTTCCCGGTTCTCATCAATAACGAAGCAGATGACTTTAAAGCCCACGTAAGGGGCAAGCCGTAATGGAAATATCCTACAGTGTGCAATGAGAAGAGACAGATTTTTGGAGTCATCGCATGATGTTTGGCTTGATCTCACTTCTGTCTGATTTCTGCAGAGAGATGCAGCAATATCCGTAGGACCCAAGAGATTTCCAGTGCTCGGCAGGCGCCGTCAGTGGGTCTCATGTCTCCAGGTTGGAGATAACCCAAACGTGGCACCAGGGACACAGCCGGAGAGGTGCCATCTGTCATCTCCAAGGAGGTTTCTTGAGGGACAAACTATATATTGAACGTAAAGACGGTGAGAAAAAACCCTATAATTTCAGAGGAGCTTTGCAGGAGCTTCTCCGCTAATATCCCTCAACATAAACCACGTTACCTAATACCATTAACATCACATTACATACAGACAAACATCAACACGTTTGTAATGAAGACCAGCTCAGAAACACCCAAAACACAGGACGGCTTTTGCTTTTGATATATTGCAAAGGAAGATTGCAAATGCTGCTGCTTGAACCAGCTCCCCTGGCTTGCAGCCTGTCTGCAAGGGGAGCTGCTGCCTGGTGGTTCCTGTCTGGAAAAGGGAGCGAAGACACCTGGATTATGTTAATGGTACCGCCACTAACTTAGGGCTGACAGCTCCAAACTGGGAGGACACTTCTTCTAAGTGCTTGCTGTCAGGGGCTGAGTTACTATGAAGGAGGGTTTCCAACACGGATTTAAAGCAAACAGAGCAGAGGGGCTTTATCAGATGACAATAAAATCCCGGGAGATGTGGGGATGGCGGGATGGGGCTCTCCTGCCGTGCACGTTCTCACCTCTGCAGGCAACGGAGGAGGAGGATGGTGCAGTGACCACCCACCGACCAGGTGATGGATTTGGAATGGATGGAAGAGCTTTTTGTGGTGGCAGCTCAGAGCAAGCCAAGGACACGCGCTGAGTCCTCGCAGCCATGCGAGTGGCCCTGCATGTTGATTCACAACTTGGAAGAAGGTCCCAAACCACAAATCCTGCCGCGAGCCACTCTAGCAAGCGCRTTTATTCAGCCTGCATGCAGGGAGGGTTTTTTTTTTTCTATTATTCTATTTATTACCAGACATGAAAATAGCGACTCTTTAGCAGAGGCTCTACAGGTAGTCAATCCAGTGTGTGGCTTAAGAGTTCTCCTGGACTCTCTTCTGCCTTTAAGCTTTCACCTAAGCTTTTCCCGTCTTTGCACAGCTAGAAAACTCCATCTTCTCCTGTCGGACAATGATCTGGATGCAATTCCTCACATTACAGACTGGTTCTGCGCAATAAATAACCTGGAGATGATGCCGTTACCATGCATAGGGCTCCAGCTGGTGCAAAATAGGTGTTTTTTTCAGTACCCAGGTACTGGGAGCCCCCACCCACGCAGACAGTTTGCTTCGGGGGCTTCTTCATGGGCTGCAAAGCCTCTCGGTCCCTGTCTGCAATGCAGACAAATGCAAAGCGCATCCGAAATGCAGCAGTCTGAGTGCCTGGTTGCTCTTCTTCCAGCCTTGCAGAGCTCCAAGCTGACATCCGTGTGGGACGGCAGTCCCCTGCACCACGTGTCCCCTTGGGAAGGGTTTGGGAACCCAACCACACGAGAGAGCTTCTGAAACGCTCTGTGTGCTCCTGGAAAACCTCTCGGCTCCGCAGGCGACTACAGGACAAAGCCCAGGGCAGGTAACAGCTCCGGGTGCAAGACACGATGCTGAGGATGGCAGCAAGGACAGACTGGACTGACCAGGACTGCTGGCCACCCATCTGGGTGAGGTTTTACTAAGGCCAGCTTGTCTCGGAAAGCCTGCTGTGAGGCCAAGAGTTAATCTGCGCGGTACAAAGCTCGGCATTCAAAAGCGCAGGCGGCTCCGTGGGCTGCAGAGGCTCAAGAAGCCGGCGGAGGAGCCGTGGTGCGGAGCAAGCGGCTGCTTCCCGAGCAGCCGCAGCCTCGGGACAGCTCTGCACGGCCGCTGCGCCGGCCAGCTGCAGCCCCAGCACCAAAAAAGGAACCCACAAATGCAGAGACATCTGAAAAATCCAGTTTCAGCACCTCACAGCTTTCCCCTCRAGCTGCTCCCTGCAAATCCTGTCAAATCAGGAGCAAAAATACACTTAGGGCTTTAAATATGTCACGACTTTGAACACCAGGGCCAGGTTTTATTTCTCTWCCCAGATTTCATGTTGGCTCATTAATTAGTTTAGTTGCAGGAGATACGATGACTTTTTAATGTTTTCCATGTAGAAAGAATATAAAGTCATTTCTTTTTAAATTTTTTTTGCCCTTTGCAAATGGAAAAGGAAAAGTAAAGAGATCTTTTTTTTTTTTTTTTTCATTTATATGGAGCTATTTTTTAATTTTCTTTTGAAAAATATTGCCAGTACCCAGAAGTGTTGAATTCTAACACGCAGAGGGAATAATGTTGTTTTTTAGCTGGTAATAGTCTGTGTTTTTGTGGCTGACTATTGGGAAATTTTTAACATATTTCTTCGTCCTGTACTTTGAGGAGATGAGATGACTTTTTAATGTTCCAATGTAAAAAATAAAACGCATAAAGAAAGCGCATCTTATTCTCAGGAATCCTGATGACTTCTCTTCCTTAGAAAGCAGAAGAACTGATGTGATGGGACTTTGGGCATATAGATCTTTTAACTGCCAGAAACCTGATGACACAGGCTTTTGTGTGGAATGTATTTAACTCTTTAGGAATTTATTTAACTACTTGTGTGCTTTGCTGTAGATCTAGGCTGGATCATTTCAGCAGTGACCTAAAGAACATCTCATGTTGCCTCTTTAAGGCAATTTCTTTCTAGGGAAGGTAGGGAGAGATGGATGTTGAGCAGCTTAAAGGATGTTATCCTGTTCCTCGAGGTCGYTCGGTGCTAGAACTGCTTGTTCTTGACCCAGCAGAGCCCAGGAAACCTRAGGAACTCGCTGGGTTTTCCATGCCCAGCAGCAGCTGTTGCCTGGAGCAGCTTGGTCGCATTATGATTTTTGCCGTATTCCCACGGCTTTTCGCGCTGCGTGTTTTGCTATGTGCAAATGTGCATCCCAAAGCTGGTTAGAGCYCTACCAGAGGCTGTGAGATAGCGGCTACGGGATCTCACCGCTTGTTTTGGGCTGCTGAAACCTCCGGTCAACCTGGAGACTCCTCCGGTACTGACAGAGCCAGCCCGGCCGCCCCGGGTCACGCGCCTAAGGACACAAGATGCCACCGTACCCATAACAGAAACCTCCCGGGCCGTCTCCTCCAGGGAGCAAACTGTCATTTTTCACCACATAAAATTTTACATTTCAAGCAAATGGAAAATGGATTTTATTTTTTTAATTTATTTWTTTTTTTAATTTTTTCCCCTTGAATGTTTTATGGCTGCAAAAACAGAATTTGTGGTTTGAACTGTTCAGGTTTGATGCAGAGGGCTATGGAACCTTTTATGTAACCCGCTGGCCTGAATAATTATCAAAATATTTTGCTTTCCACTCTTTCTAAGCCTCTGCATCAGAAAAAAAAAAAAAAAGAGAGAAAGAAAAAAAAAACGTACGCAACCTTTTGACCACAAAATACTAATATTAAGAAAGCCCCTTCACCTGTGCTGGGATGAGCACGATGCTCCGGGGACAACGTCCCGCCCGTGGCAGCRGTACCAGGAGGTAAGGTCCAACCCGCTGAGAAGGACCTTGGATCTGCTCCATCCCCYGTGCCCCACAGTGAAATATTATTGCTGCTATTATTATTAGCCCCACAGGACTAGTTAAAATCCATCACGCAAGGCGATATCGAAAGGCTGGTGTCTACGGTGAGAGAGTATTTAAAAACCTATTTCTATATACACTTAAAAATGCATTCAGAGTGAAAGCGTGGAATTTGGTAATTCTGTATAGCAAACAGGAAAAAAGTGCTACGTTCAATCTCACCTATTGATTGTTTTTTAAATGGAAAATTAGGATTTTGATTACCTTAATGTCTATTTTAAATCTTTCCTTCTATGGAAAAAAAAATATATATATATATATCCCAAATCTCGCTTCTATCCTCCCAGCTTTTGGTCACCACATTTTGGCTGTCAAATCCCAGCWGGGCGGGATCTCGGCTCCACATCCCTTGGGATCCTGGCTCCGCATCCCTTCGGACACCCATCACTGAGGCTGGCATCACTCCATGCAGCGCAGYCGGATCCCCAGGAACGCAGCCGTCCGCGTGAGCCCGATTTTTTGGTCCATTTTCTCCCAAATTCAATTCCCCTCTGGCTCCCAGGGTCACGGTTTTCCTGCCTTATAGCACTAATTAGACGGAGTTATTAAGAGGAGGTGGGCAAGGGAGGAGGCGGCCACGGTGCCTGTCACAGAGCAGCAGGATGGACAGCGCTCCCAATTAGGTGCCTAATTTCGCTCCCAGAGCCCGTGGTGGCCTTTGGCCCCGCTGGATGGGTGCTGGTCCTGCTCGGCTGATTAGCCGTTAATTGAGGCTTTTCTGCCAAAAAGCTTGGAAACGCCGGGATACAGGCTAAGCCGAGGAATGTGGCCGTGCCCCGGAGCATCCTCTGCCTCCCCYGGTTCTCCCAGCAGGTACCGGGGAGCTGGAACCTCCATCCCGGGGGCACGAGGCGACTTCAATGGACCGGCAGCAGCGGGATGCGCCGGCGGCAGCGGGATGCTCCCGAACCCGTGCAATTCCTGGGATTTTAACCCTGCTGATGCCGCAGCCATTGATAGCCGGAGTACCCCTTGCTGTCCTGAAGCCTTTTGGGGTATTTTGCATGAAAAAGTTACCTGTGAATTCTGATCAATCCAAGTGAAATCACTTGCTAGTTAGACATGTTAGTCTTAAGTAGCCAAGAAAACCAAGAAAAAACTCCCGTCTCTTGGAAGCCAAAAACTTCTGGTTACTGCTCATCCAAACAYGTTTTTTTCCTTAATTCTCTATCTGTTCAGACTGACTTTTGCTGCTCTTGGGGACTTTCTGCACTGCCGAGTGCTCTAAGAGGGATTATTTAGAGACCTGGACCTCCCTCCCGCCTGCAGCTTTGCAGCGCTAGTCTGATAGCACAGGGATGCACATGGCTATTTAGCAATGTCATTTTCCAGGTCCTTTTGGCTATTCGCTCCCTCTTGTTTCTGTACAAAACCCTCTCCATAACGTTCCCTTGGAGCCCTGGCCTTTTTTTTTAATCCCACATAGTGTTTTCTCACCAGCGTAACTGGATTTCATCCCCATGCAGCACGGCCCGGGTAGAAGCGGGTTGCAAAAATAGCTGCTTTTGCCAAGATATCCTAAACACCCTTTTTACAGGGAGGCTGTGCAATGCAGGCCATGGGCCGTGGATCCCGTGTGGCCCCCCCCGGTGCCGATTCACCCCTGTGTGTGCTGCAGCTTCCCGGCATCCYGGGGCATCCATAGGGAAGCAACAAGGAGCTCAGGAAGCCCCAGACCTCATGGGCAGCCCCTGAAATGGGCAGGGAGGCTCCAGAGCGGAGTCTATGGCCCCTAATCACTGCAGTGACACAGCGAATTAATTGAGGGCGCTGCTGACTAATGCTCAYATCAACACCTGGGAGCCCGGGGCCGCCGCCGCAGCTCCCGCTCTCCGGGGACAACCTTTCCACATCATTTGGGCTAATTGAGGTAATGGAGAAATTGTTCTCATGCCAAAACACTTTTTTTTTTTTTCTTTTTTCTTTCTCCCTCTCCCTCTTTTTTGGTAATATGGAGAAAGCGGCCAGCTGCTGTGTGAAGGAGCAGGACAGGGTCTCTGGAAAGGGGCGCACGCATGGCCAGCAACCCGCAGCTTCTGCTGCAACACGGCCAGAAAGGCTCCTTTTCCTGCACTGCAACGCGTTGCTGAGAGGCCTGCGGGGCTTGCAGGAGGAGCCGGAGTCTCCGCTCCAAGGACGGAGTTTGCAGCTCCAGGCGCTGCCCCGGGACAGGGCCTGGTGCAGTGACCAGGTCTGCTCAAACCCGCGCTGATGACCCAGGACTGCGGTGTTCATCCCTGCAGAGGTGTCTAGAGGCCTCTAGTGTCCGGAAAGGACACGGCCAGCCCAGTGACGGCACTCTGGCGGTGCCGAGCTGCCGGCTCCGTGATCACGATGAGCAGCACTGGAGTGGGGAGGCAGGAGTCTTATTAAAACTCATATTAAAAACATATTAAAACTCATATTAAAAACATATTAAAGCTGCTTGCTTTAGTTCCTGTGCAGAACAAGGGGCTGACGAGAACAAACCTCCCCGCTGTGTGTGAGCAGCAGCCCAAGGTGCCGGGCTGCAGTGCTGCAGGCGCCCTTGGTGCAATGCCAACCCCAAACGTGCTCGCAACAGGACAGGGATGCCAAACCCCACCAAGCTGGCATGCGTGTCCTCATAGCTACCAACCCAGGAAAGAGGAAAAACCCTCACTTTGGTTAAAAGACGGAGCTATCCTCAGATGAAGGACCTGGCACTGCGGTGTATTTGGTGTATTCAAACCAAGCTGCATTGCCCTTAGGGAATAAAAGCCACTGGCTCAATTAACTGCTGCTGCCTCTTCCCAGTCACAGAAATCTGCAGAAAACGAGACTGCAAGCCACRGCTTCTTAATAACTTTGGAGCTGTATGGCCACCTCATCCCAAACTTGATCCATCATCAGACATAAATTCATAGAAATTGCACRAAAATCTAGAGTTGGAGAAAACAGACAGTCTCTAGCAGTAACTTCCCAATTAATGAGAGCACAAGTGTTACTAGACACTGGGGAATCCACCTCTTGCAGAATCATCCTGGAATTAGGAGAAAACTCAGCCACAGCTCGTCCTTATGGACACAAGATTTGGGGTCTAGAGGGGCTTTTCGGGACTCTGCACATGCTGCGAGCCCCGGCGTCCTGCTGGACCCACTCTGGATCCAGATGTGCAAACAAGGAGGAGTGAGGCGGGAGGCAGCGGGGTTCACAGCAGGGTGAGCGCCCCGGGATGGGCAGGCAGCACATCCCGCGGGGATGAAGCTCTCATGTCCTCCTGGACCGCTCTCTGCCCTCCCCGTTAATCAGCAATTAAGGCAGGAGRGGGCATGTAACGGTGCAGTATATTAGCTTATCTCAACGGGCAGATCAAGGAGGAGAGCACTTTAAACATGGAGCTGGTTTATCTCTTTGGGAGGAATGGAGCATTTCTCCCTCTCTGTTCTCCGGCCCGTGATTTATACCGACCTGGCATTTGCATTTACACCAGTAAACCAAGTTCTGACAAGGACCTCGTTAAATGCTGCAATAAATCAGTTCCTGCGACAAGCATCCTTTTGCTACCTTTGGAAATGATTGACGTACATATATATATATATATATATCTTGGGGCTTACACACATACACAAATGCAAAAACTCCAATACAGTCCTGCATGCACATGCACACACACACACACACACACACACACACACACACACACACACACATATAATTTTTTACCCCTTGGCTCAACATCCTGAAGGGTTTTTTGGAGATGCAATACTAGTCCCACCCAACAACAGGGGGAAAACCAAAAGTTAGAGGCAAGGGAGAAGGGATGCACTCAGTGAGACAGATGGGTCGGAGGGATCGGGGGTCTCTTCCAGAGCACAGAGGCTCTGGAGGCAGCGGAATCTCATCACACCCACCCGGACCAAGTCGCGGGAAGGCTGGGACGGAGCAGAAGCCGCACACTACGTGGATATGTATATTTATAAGAAAAGCCAGAATTCAACCTTTTGGAGACTACATTCAGAAAGTACACAGATGTTAAACTAAGACAGAAAAAACGGTTAAAGTTGGTCAAAGCACAAAATTAAAAGAAAATAAACAGTTTAGAGGCAGCAGCTAAAACCATCATATCATAACTTGATTTTCAAATGCTTGCTGATGCTATATCAAACCTCAGGATTGAAAATGCGTGATTAAGGGAAGATAACCACATGAGTCATGTATAAATCAAGTATATATGAAGCCTCCAAATCTTGAAGGACCTGTGCTCTCCATCTACAAGGTAACCAGGCCGAATGGGGCGAGACGTTCCCTGCAGGACCAGAAACACGGATGGCTCCAGGCCCACATCCTTTGACTTACCAACCACACAATGTCTCCTGACTAAATGAAAAGGTCGTTTCCCCTCTTTGCCGTAACAACATGGTCTAAAAATAAACTCTTGCCTTAAAAAATATCTCCATTGGCATTTAAGAAGAGAGAGAGAGAGGGAAAAAAAAGGGGAAAAAAAGGAGAGAGTGAGAGAAGAACAAGAAGAAAAAAGAAAAAAGAAAAAAGTAAAGTCATAAGTTGTGCTGCTCTTCTTGCCAACATCCACAAAGCCTCTTCCAAATCGCCTCTCATTTACATGCGTGTTTATTTTGTTTTCCTGGCTGTCTGGAAGTCAGAACCCCCTCCCCGCCTCTCGGCGAAGACAAAGATGCGACGGGGCAGAGCAATCCACGCTCCTCTCACCGCATCCAGCGCCGCGACCACGGCCGCGTCTCGCACTGTCCGAGCAACCAGCTCACGGGGGCTTATGCACATAGACGGCGTCRTATAAAAAGGGTGATAAAAACCAAATCATAAAGGGATACGCATGAGAAACAGCCCTGCCAGGCCCCTTCTGTGATGAGTGGTAGAAGTGGTTCCATCTCTGGGCTTCTTGTGCCTCTCCTGGCTTTGCAGAGAGGGAGCTTTCCCCTGAAAATATTACATTAGTTTCATCATATTTCTTTGAATAAATTATTGAATTTGTCTTTATTAATTATGCTACAATTGTGCAAAATGCCTGMGGTACAGATTGGGGCTAGAGCATATATGAATAGCGGGTCTGGAAGCGTGCTTTCTTCTAAAGACACATGCAATTCTTATGCTTCCTGCTAGAAAAGGCTT
This sequence comes from Nothoprocta perdicaria, assembly GCF_003342845.1. Lineage (NCBI taxonomy): Eukaryota > Metazoa > Chordata > Aves > Tinamiformes > Tinamidae > Nothoprocta > Nothoprocta perdicaria. The sequence continues at coordinate 1,301,754 of NW_020455060.1, forward strand.
TGGATAGTATTTAGAAGGACAAACTGTGCCCTTTGAGGATCCAGGAGCCTAAAACACAGAATATCATTCACTTCTGAGAGGCCAACAAAATCTGCACTGGAGTGTGAAACGGAGGAGATGTAATTAAAGCTTGAATAGCCTATTGATGTGCTTAACGGGTATTTAAATCACGCTCCATGTGGCTCTCATTACCCAAAGACTCACTCTCCTGCTTAACTTTAAGCACTTGCTTAGACTCAAGTGGAAGCAACAAAAATATATATGTCTGTGCGTGGGCAAACGTGCACTGCTGCACGTGCTGTGTGGTTGGGGACCATCTCATCTTGCTGCTCCCATCAGCTGTTTCTGAGACATGAACTCCCCAACYCCTTTTTTATTTTGTTTTCAGGGCAAGTGCAACGATCTTTGAAAGCACCTGGTTAACAGGGACCAGAAATGGGCTGGGGTGTCCCACAAGGTCTGAGRGGGCTTCACAGAGCACTTACCATGATGGGCTTTGTGGAAGGAACAGCGCAGCAATGTGCTTCTACCCAAACTGGTATTTCTGAGCCTTCATTGTCTCCATTTTGACTGCCTGATACACTGAAACCGGGAAGCCCAGATCAGAATCTCTCCTTGTAATCCTGGAACATCAAATTTGGGCTCATTTTATCTCACACTGCACCAGACATATCAGATCGGATGGCTCTGGGATATCAAATACACTGATAACTTCTGAACTTTCTAGGAATCTTCTTCTCCCACTGCCTTTAAGCTCCTCCTTGATGAGTCAGTTTGGGAAGTCAAGAAGCTTTTTGGTTATCACCATCTAGCCGCTTAAGGCTTTGCTAGGAGAAGAGATTATTTTGCTTTGGACGACTAAAACTGTACAATTTCCCCAATGTAGATGAAGCTCTACTAATATAAAAACACTTATATTCATATGGCTTAATTCTGTATGAGAAACACCATGAGCTTAGATGGTATAAGGCACCCTTATGCTGTCCACACTACAGGATATTGCTGTTATAACTCCATGGGTAAAATATCACTGCCTTCGCCAACATAATTACACCAGCACAAAAGATACTGTGTGTAGACCAGGGCTACGTGTGCCACTTCCTAATACTTTCACAGGGCACTTTTGGCCACTGTTGTACCCAAAGAAAACCATTTCGTTCAGACAGATCCTCCACAAACCCTAAGCAGCAGAAAAATAACTGGCCGATCTACCTGTGTCAACAGATCCTTCTGCCATAGAAAGGCGGTGCCAGGGGAGCTGGTTCATGGCAGCCCCTTAGCTGGAGAAAGACGTTTCCCTCTCATTTTCATGAATTTACAAGGCAGGCGCAGGGCGTGGGAGCTACTGACCAAGCGCAACGCGAACGCCGGCGGTTGCAGCTCCTCCACGGCTGGGTGAATCATGTTGCATTGACACGAGAGACAAAAACGGGCTCCTTGTGCAGCCTTCGGCCTTGCTGAGGAACACCTARCTGGAAAGCGCTTGTGATTCAAAGAGTAAGGTCTGTTCTAGCAGCCAAAACGGCTTCTCAGAGGAGCAAGTTGTGAAGACCTTGTAGAGGTAAAGAGGAGATCTGCTTTTGGCTACCAGCTTCACCATCGACTTCTTGTGGGCTGCTGAGCTATGCCAGGCTTCTCAGGATGTCTTTCTCTGAGCCTTAGCGCAGTCACTCAAAACAAGGACAACAGTTAAGTGAATTGCTTGGATTTTGGCCAAACAGGCCAGAATACACCGAACTCATCTCATCACGGAAGCTAAGTAGCCCTAGGCCTCTACAGCACTTGGATGAAAGGCCAGGCCAAGCCAAAGGGTCATGGTGGAGCATTAAAACAAATAAATCAAACCAGCCGGGAGACTCCATTTGCTCCTAGCATTACATTTGAGCTGACGGATGCGGGGGAAGAAAGGAAAGAGGAGTTGATTCCCCGTCTCTTCACAGGAATGACAGCTGCTCGCCCGTGCGAGGGGCAGCGGGAGCGTGCAGATCAACTGCTCCGATCAATCAGAGAGCAGTGGGGAGAGGAGAGAAAACCCCATGGAAAACCATGGAAAACCCCATGGAAAACCACGTGGGGCCTGAGAGATGGGAAAGAGGAGTTGGGAGAACGGTGGTGGGTTGTGTCTGCAACCGTGGTAAAACACAGAGGTCGGGGGCTGCCCAGCATCGAGGGGCCTGAGCCGACACAACTGCCTTATCCCCACAGAATTCCATATACGACGTCTATGAAGCCCTATGAAGAAGGGCTTGAACACAACTCTACTAAGGCCCCATCCAGTAAGGCCTCATGGATGGCCAGCTAAGCAGAACTGGCTGATAACTTCAACGGGAAACTAGATGCAATATATTTATGAACACCAAAGCAAAAAGGAAAACAAACAGAACAGAACAATAGCAGATTTGGGCTTTCTTCCCCTATATACATAAACGAGAACCATCACCACCACGCCCAGGCTTGGTGCACGCGCTGCGCAAGGCCTCTCCAAACAGCGTACAAAGGGAGGGAACAAAAAGAACTTCTTCGTTAATATGCATTTCAAAAACTATGCTAGATCCTCCAGGAAAAAATGAGTCTTGCCCATATGGATGGACAAGAAACGTAACCCAACAGGCTTAGAATCTGCTACATAATTCCTGAGCCAGATTTGTAAATTATTTAGATTTCTGTATTAAGCACCTAGTTGTTTGACCACACGTAGGAGCAGAGGAAAGCAGAAATGCAGCGTTTGCCTTGCCTACCAGTGGGAGGGTCTCGAGTACACAGGGATTAGACCTGGGACTCCCCGAGCGTGGAATTAACAGYGTGTTTGGGTTAAACTCTTAAGACAAAGCATAGCGGGGCTTGACTCAGCTTCCCTCTGCCCCCACCGTGTAACTAGCCCCTGTGCTTGAGAATATTTTGCTCTCCAGCTCTGTTATTCTACCACTTCTTCTCATTAGAAGTTTTTCTCATACCCCGAATGGTAGAGAACGTCATCATCGATTGCCAAGAATAACCTAATATTGTTTAAAAACATTATTGCTGGGGCTGACCCAGGGCACGTCGTGCTGTGCGCGGAGCAGACTCGGAATCACAGACGCGTCGCAGCGGGAAGGAGGTCGTTCCCACCTCGTGGCCGTGTCTGCCCACGGCTGCAGATGCACCTCGTGCTGCATCTCCTTGGGTTGCCTCCATCGCGAGCGGTTCTTGCTGGCAAACTTCTCCAAGAAAACAGAAGCATCGCACGAYGTTTGTGTAAAGCTCGAACCACATCTGTGGGGATGTGGGGAAGGGCTGGACCGTGCTCRGAAAGCTTTGCCCTCGTGTTTCCCCTGCTCTCCTCCTACTTTCCACCTCCTGCACAGCCTCGGATCGGCCCTGCACTTTCTAGGATGGGGAATATCAGCCCCTTCCAGCTGTTTAACTTCAGCCGTCTGGATCGGATGGGACCATCAGACACGAGGTGCTGATGGTCTGTCACAGCCAGGGATGACAAGGGATAGGAGGAAAGCCCTGTTATTCATTGCACTTTACATGAAGGATGGCAAGCAGACAGAAAAGCAATGGTTTGCCCCAGTCCCTAGTAAATCAGAACCCATGAGACCCATCCTCTCCGGTGCCGCAGAGAGGCTGATGCTTCATTCAAGCAAGAGCAGCTCTCCCCACCCTTCCCTTGCCCCGCTACAGCTATTGAACTAGTCCTGCATAAACAAAGCACCGCAAGACAATTTACTTCACTATTTCCAGTAATCATCCTTTTTTCTTTTTTTTTTAATTATTCATAACTTTGGCCCAGTTTTAAAGAATCCAACGCACACTTGGAAAGCTCAATACGCTGTGATTCATCCCTGACTATTTCTCAGCAGATTCATGTGCTGTTACAGKGAGAAGGCATAAATAATTAAGTGTTTGTTGATTTATTTGTCATCATTAATACCTGTTCACCATTCAGGGCTTCACCCCCTTTTTTGCAAGAGCATCTTGCCTCAGAACCCCGGGGCTTTGCAGGGGGCCCTTGGCATGAACACGTGCCTTCTGCTGCACTTTGCCCAGTCCCAGCAGCCACGTGTGGACACCGTGGGACAACCTGGAATAAAGCAAAGCCAAGACATCCCTGGCTGATGAGTCTCCTGACTTTTTTTGGTTGATTAACAAATGTTAACATTAAGAAATGTTAACATCAAGAAAAATGAGACCGTTTTTTGTTCCTGTTTTCGAGGCTGGGGGCTTTGAGCTGCAGGTTGAGCATGGACAAGGCCACCACGTTCCCTCTTGCACTTGCTCTCTGCCCAGCTGCTCTCCCACAGATAAGTGCTTAATCGGGAGAGGAAATGAGCAGAAAACAGTTGTTATCCAAGGGCTTTGTGAAAACAGCGGCTGGGGGCTGCCCGCCGGGCGCTCTCCTTGCCCGCCTGGAGCGAGTCCATTGCAGGGATGCGCCTGGCCGGGCTCCTTCCCCACGGCTCCGGAGCACCTGGAAAACCGCCRGGGACATCCCTTAAACAAGGTGTTTGCTACGCGGGCCGTGAACCTCAAACCAAAGGAATGAGAGGGCGACGGGCAGTGCACACAGCAGCTCAGCAACACTCTTAGGGATATTAAAACTACAGCGMGTATCAACTAAGCACTTGGGCTGCTAGCTGCTTTCCTCCTCGTTGTCCTTAAAAATGGTGTCTTGGAAACATTATCAACATTATATACGTTATTACATTGTCAACATTCTATATCAACATTATCAACATCTTCAGCAATTTTTAGACTCACTTTAACAGCCAGACTGTGGTAGCACAGCTCTATTTTAATGCTAGTTGTTGTTAAGGAAAAGTCAGCTCTAGACATCGGATTGACAAAAAAAAAAAAAAAAAAAGGAAAGCAAGCTCTGGAAATGAACCTAAAGGGAGACAAGCAACTTTTGTGAAGCGTGTTCCAAAAACCAAGAGCATTCAGCACAGCTGCAGCTTTCTGTGACATCTCGACAATTGCTTGTACATTGGGAGCAGACCAGGGCAGGAGACACAAGGGTGTCAGTGTGATGTGAACGAGGACCAGCCAGGTCCATGCAGTGCCCGAGGGTGGACGGGGCAGGACGCGGACATCCTGTACCCAACCCATGGCCCATCCTGACCTGTCCAACCCATGGCTTAGGTCGCTGCAGGCCTGATTCATTGCGTCCCATGAAGTGACCCATGGTCTACGTCTTGCTTGCCTTGGCTTGGAGGAAGAAACCACAACGCTTGCCTGGCCCAATACGCCCACAGGAAGGGTGAGAAAACTCCATAAATCCTTTTCCCCCGTGTGCTCACCCCCAGGTCCTCCCTCATTTGGGCCTTTCCGTATCAGGGCAGCTTCCGATCGAGCAATTTAACAATTTCCATTTAGGAAAAAATAAATAAATAAAGTGGGGGTAGGAAAAATCTGCATCAGGTCTGGAAATATCTGCAACCTGAGCACCAGAGACAGGGTCAGCTCCTCGGGTGAAGAACAAAAATCCCAAACACATGAAGAAACAAAGCCTTTCCTCCAGCTGAAGAACAGGAGAAGTGAGATGAGCAGCGGTTTACTGCAAGTACATCCCAAAGATCCCAAAGTTATTGCAGACATAGAGAGCAACCCTTTGCTGGCAACATGGAATCCTTAGAGGAGAAGTAGCTCTGGCTTGATTTCTAGTATCCCYGATTCCAACCGTGCTTGGAAAACATCTTGGAAAGACTTAGTCATGCTGTGAAAGCACTCCAGGACCGAGAAGGAGCACTGTCACCGCAAAGCAGCCTCAGCGCTACTGCTCGGGGGACAACTGCTGGAGCAGCTGTCTCCAGTTTTGGCAACCAACACTTTTATTCCAGAATCGCAGCCTAGTGTGGATGGAAACACATCACAGTGGGGCTACCCCACCTCATCCTGCTGGAGCATCCCTGAACCACCTGCTGATCCACGAGCAAGGCAGCGTCCGGGCTGCTGGGGACTGTCCCCGACAAGCACAGTCCTAGATTACACCCAAGGGAGCGCCTAGGAAGGAAGGGACACTGTTTGTTGCTCTTACATGTTCCTCCGGCACTAGAAATCTTAAATTGGGTTTATATGAGTTGCAGGCTTAGCTAAACATTTTAACTTGTCAATCAACGTGTGTTTGTTGACCCAAGATTGGCAGATATGGGAGATAGTTATTAGAAAAAAAAATGAACACAGTGGAAAAATCCTTCCTTGGGCTTTGATTCTGCTACAGCATCCCGGCATTAGAGCCGAGTCTTTTTTTTCTTACCCACTTAAATGATGCTGTAAAAATAAACGCACGCAATCAATTCCACTCCTTAAAGACCCATGCGTGTGTTTAATAACGGTTAGTTTGTTTACTGCAAGGAACTCACAACTCCTCACTTTACGTCACTGATTAGACCCTCCTTTGGAGCCTGTGCAAGTTAAGGAGGTTTGACATCCACATTTTGCTGTGCCTTTAGCAAACTCTAGAGTAAAATCTTTATTTCTTTGGGGGAGGAAGTTACTGATAGGGAGAATTYTGAAAGGGCTTTTTGGAGACTGGGGTAAGTTGGGATCTGCTGGTGCTCAGCATTAGTGAAAGTCAGACAAACCCTGGGCCACCAGCAGAGCCGTTGTAGAGCAGCGTGGGTCACTTGCAGTCAATAAGGTTTATATCAGCTGAAGATTCCCTCCCTCGCTCCTTAACTTCCAAATATTATTTCTTCTTCTGGCAAGCACTGAACTTACATCATCGCTGGATGAAAGTTGACTTTAAGATCTCAGACAGGCAATTCCCACAGGCCAGAGGTGTCCTAAGTGTGGTTGGACATTCAGCAAAGGGCCACTGCTGGCAGGGGGCTTAGCAACGCCTTTCATACTTGGACACACACTGTGCATGAGCAGAAGATGACTCTATGGTTCATGGCAACGTATCTCCACTACACTTCTGATTTTGCACCAAGACCATCCAATATCACTTGCAAAGAGGATGGGCCTGACCCACGTCTACCATCATCACGGTACCATGTACCCACCACCATAGACAACTTTGCATTCACATACCTAAAGTTATAGTCAAGCATGACTTTCATGGCGCTTTAAACCTCTAATATAGGAGCTCAGCTTGATCTATAGGAGCTCAAAGGCACAACTAAACCATGGAGATGGAGTCACTGCAGACTCGTCGGTGTCTGTCCAAGTTCTTGCTTTTATTCCCCCCCATTAAAGTTAATGGGATTGAGCCTCAGCTTCAGTGAAGGTGTAAATGGGTGAACAGAGCTGAATATACTGCTCTTGAGGTAATATTTGTGTATTTGTGCATACACCCAAAGGCTTAGCGACACGCACATTTTAGATACTGCAAAGATAAAACAATGTAGGCTTTGAAAAATAGTTTATGGGAAGTGTGTGTGATGCCACATAGAGCATAATAGTGCAATCAGCACTATATATATATTTAAAAGTAATATTAAATTTAGACATACATTATACAAAAATTAAAAATCATCCAAGGTGCTGAAATTTTGGCCCAGTGAAGACAAGACCTGGCTAATTTCCTCTCAGGCAGATGACGTCTGTACAGGTCTGAGACTAGAGGCCATTAAAAATGAGGCTGAAATATCCAGACAAAAGGACCTGCTGGTGCATCATCAAGACCCGGGCTTGATGTTTCCTTAATCAAAGCACTTAATCAAAGTGCTACCGTATCAGAATATCAGATATCTGCTGCTCATTCCAAGGTAGGAAAGAAGGGAAAAGGCAAATTACGGTACCGTCCCACGCCAGAAAGGAGAGCAAGGAGAAGCATTGCGGTGGAACTACCTTAAGCTCCGATGACCTCCAACAAGCATCCCCCTTTCCCCTCCAATAGCCAGAGCACCAGAGGTGCCTAATTACCCCAAAAACCTCTACGTCATTTGCTGGACCACAGCATTTTTCTTTCTCACTGGACTCCCTTTCTTAAAGGCAAATTTATTCTCTTGATGAAGACGTGAATTACCCTGGTAGAGGCTTTCCAAAACAACATTTTAATTTTAAAATGCCCGGGGAAAAACCTACACGGTGCCAATGCGACCTATTTATTTTGTTCTCGAGAGGTGGCATCCCTCCTCCTGAGGGCAGCGACATGTAACGGCAGCATACACGCGAGGAGCCCCATGAAAGCCTCAGTGTGTGAGGAGGAAGGCCACAGGGGAGAGGAATTTGCAGCCACGAGCGCTGGCCGCAATCCTCAATCCGCTCGGGGTTAACACACCTTGTTGCAGCGGCTTCTCACAAGATGGGCTGAGGATTAAGCAGCCGCTGGGTGGTCCTCCCGGGTCAGATGAAGGGATATTTCCACTCGCTGTATGGCAGGAGGGCTCATCTGGAAAGGGCTCCAGTTTCCACCGAGGCCACTCGACAGCGGTGCCAATGGGACTGGTTATGGCCTTGCTGGACCACGGTGTCACCGTGCCCGAGTGCAGCCTTTGCAGTGCAAGGGGAGCAGACAGGGGAAAGCAGAGAGGGTCCCAGCAGGCCTGAGAGTCATACAGCATCCCTTGGCAGCCACAGGGAGCAAGACGGGTGCTCCGGGCATTATCCCAAGCACTGAGACTCATATTTGGTCACCCAGGGTTATTGCACGGGAGGAGGGACCATGTCTGGCTGCAAGAAGGCAGCTCTGGGGCTGCCAGCTCCAACGGGCAGGCACTCGCCGCTGAGCACTGAGCATTCATCACACGCCAGCCAAGGGCTCTTTGCAAGGGGCTGCAGGCTGCTGCCTTGGCAGCTCCCCGCATTCCCTGGAATACTGCATCCTCCAGCGCATCGCCGGCAAATATTTAGACACCAGTGCACACAGCCGGGCACGCTGTCAGCTTGGTCATACGAGGATACAACATTGACTCAGGCCTTGGGCAAAACCCAGCCCTTCTGCATGGGACAGGCAGTATAGAAAAGGCTGCTGGCTCCTGGCTATGGAAAGGAAAGCAGGCAGTGAATCACGCTGACTTGCTTCCAGATGCAGAGGTTTCCAGCCCTCCTCTGGGTGTAGGCCRGTTGGGGCCTCCTAATCTGTCTCCCCTATATTTTCCCCATTTCATTTTTCCCATTTTTCCCATTTCCCCAATATACAAAAATTCAGCCTATGCAACTGCACGGGCGTCCTCTAGTCCAACAACCTAGAAGCTTCTCAGATTCCTTTATAACTGGGGATCCCAAAGGGTCCTGGACACGAGGGGAGGTTTCCTGCTCTGCTGCCATGCCAGTCTCCTCCTGAAGCAGGAATGATAATTGGGACCATTGGARCGGGTCGGGGCGGCCCTTGGGGCAGCGGCGCGGACACCAAGCAGGCTTGGCGCAGGATCAGGGGCCGGAGCCATAAATCTCGGCGGGTTTCTTAGAAACTGCCCCGCTCTGTTTGCTCTCTCGGTTTGTCTTCTCGGTGCCTCTTGCGCAGTGTTTGGTTTAAAGGAGCAGCTCGAAAAGTGTCACCTCGGCCTGGGTGCTCCGCGGAGCAAACAGGGAACGGGAGCGCGTTCCCGGCAAGGGGAGCACGGGGACGTTATCCAGCCTCCAAAGCTCTCCGTCTGCAGCTGCCAGGCTTTGCAGGCGGATTTAAAGCATCTGAGGCTCTGCAGTGAAGCCATCCAGGTCCCTCGCCCTGAGCTAAGAGGGTTTTGCAGCCCGGGGATGCTACGAGCTCCCACACGGGTGCAGAACTGGAGATGTCTCAGCAGAGGCTGCTGCTCGGGTTACTCACTGATAAACAGTCTCCACACAAGCTACACATTTCCCCTTGTCCCGAGAGTTTTACTCCCTCGTATGAATCAATAAATAATGTTTCTGCAACAATTACACCAGGTTTGTGCGTGCGGTATCACCGACTTTGCATTAACTGGCATCCGTGAACGGCGGCTCAGTCAGCCCTCAGCTTGCTCTGAAGCACTGCAGAACCCACGGGTGTTTTCTTAACCCAAACCCGGCCTTGCCGAGCTCTGTGCCACTGCAGCGTACATCACCAACACGTGTAATATACTGAGGTCATGCTTTTTCTCTAAAGTTAGTTATGGGCTGCCTGCTTTCAGCCCGTGCGCTCAGGGCTCTCCCGCACGGCGCGCTCTTCCYGGCGAGCCCGCGGGACGGGCAGCGACGGCACAACGGCGCTGCCGCACGGGCAGAAACTCAGCAGCACGTCGGGGGAAAAAACAGGGCTATCCATTCTCCTTCCTAAAAGCAAAAGCAGAAAGGAGGAGATGCACGTTACTGTGCAAAGGGGAAGGGAGAAAAGTACCTAATCCCGGATAATTGTTGGTGGGATAGCCTGAAGCAGAGACAGGGGAAGCAGCCGAGTCGGGAAGATCTCCCTGAATTTGACAGCCGAAACTGTTAAACTCTGTGACCTAGGAGCAGCCTTTTTTCTTTTTCCCCTATGTACTTTCCAGGATTAATTTTTGCTCGCAGTGCTTCTGCAGAAGACAAAGTGTGGCCAAGTCCAAGGCCTTCAAAAGCTTGTTCCTGGATCAGATCTCCTGCAGGAACGTGGTGGGACCAARGACACGGGGCACAAACAGGAAAAACCGTCCCGGTCCCTGCGGCTCTCCTGCATGCCGATCTGCCTTGGCGCAGGGAGGACCCTGCTCATAAATTAACCCTGTGGCTCCCAACTGGCTTCCTGGGCAAACGAGATAGACAGGGCCAACCTCTCTAATGAAAAGTTGSAACAGAAGCTAATCCAACAGGGTTCTCCAAGCGTGCTGGCTATTTATTATTGCCATTCAAAGCTTCAGCTCAGAGCAAGGTGTGAATATTTACAGTATGGCCCTTGCCTGGGTCATTACATAACAGCAAGCGTAAGCCCAGGCTTTTAAGAAAAGGAGGAATCTGCTCAAAAACAAAACAATCCACTCTTCTAAGCCTACAATATTTGGAGGACAACTGAGCTCCTCCAAGCTCCCAAATCCCTCTTACATTCTGTTTTTCATTTTAGATAGAGATACATCCAAGGAAGTACTTCAGAAAGGGACTATTAGGTAACAAAAATATTTGGCAAAATGCACAGCGCAGCTAATCCCAAACTACAAATAAATAAATAAATAAAATTTCCAAGAACATTTCTCCTTCACAGACATCCCAAATCAGCTGCTRCTCACAACGGGAGAAGGAAAAAAAGCCTCCCGCTCTTCCAGGACCGTGTCTGGCATCCCTGGGAAAGGACTGTGCAATGCAGGCTGTGCCGGGAACGTCCACATCCCTCCGAGCAGCCGCTCGGGAATGACGTGCCGGGCTCGGCCGCGCGCTCCCTGCTTAGCTGCTCCCTCTTCTGATCCTAGAGGGATCCATCTTTCCAGGACTTCGGACATCAGCTACAATCACAGCCCAATTTTAAACAAATCTGCCCACAACACTGATGCTTTTAGCTAAGTTTTTTTTTCTCCCTTTTTTTTTTTAAAAAAAAAAAGGGTCAAACTCCTCATATCCATTCCTCTAAATTTTCTACCCAAGCCTGCCACCTCGCTAGACTTAACAAAAAAATACAACTTTATTTTGGCTGCCGAGCTTTCCTGCCCTTTGGGGATGGGAGGGAAATTGTACTATGTGGCCATTGTTTCCGACAGTTCATTTACTCGCATGAAACAATCCATTCATCACCAGGAGCCCATCAAACACAAACTGTCTTCGGCTTGGCCTTGCATAATAAATATACAGTATTTCAGCACTATGGATTTACATTCAACAGTGTGTATCCCATACACCACGCGTTTGCCTTAGATCCCCAGATAATATATTCAGGCCACTGCTGCTTTTGCTACTGTACCAGCCTTTTAGGAGCTGTTCGTTCAGCCCAAAGCTGCTCCCTTGGCCTGTTAGCCACACAATATCCCTTTTATCAGAACCAATTGCACTTTCCTGTTCCATTAAAAATACGTTAGAGAAAATTGATAGCAGCATTTTTTCCTCCCAGCCAGAATTGCACCAGATACCGTTTCAATTTCAGCCTCTCCTGGACAGATGAGATTCTGTCTTATTTTTTGCTTTCTAAGAGTCAGGAATCTCATCTAAAATAGCTRTCTATGGTTGCTGCACAGTCATTGCGGAGACAGAGGGATCTCTGCAATTAAAATCTGCATTAAACGGCCAAAGTCAGCCAAGATGAAATACTGTTACCAGAAAGGAATGAGGGAGAAAGAATTCAAACAGATACGTGTATCTTTTTTTCCCCCCCCCTCTTTTTCTCCCCCCTTCAGTGAAAATTTATTCCCATGTGCAAGGTTAAAWGGCCTAGCACTTGCATATTTTGATAAGAAAGAGAATTAAATCCAGATATAAAGAAATTAAAAAAGAAATTTTTGAAGAATCTCCTGATGCACCATTGAGAAAGAAACTTATGAACCAACTAAAGCAGCTGCTGAAAAGGTCTACAAAGCTTGAGCATGGAAACTGGTGTTTGAACGATGACCCACAGCTAGGAATGCTGAACTTGACACTGTACTGAGCATCTGGAGGAGTAAAATATCAGCTAACTGACAGACCACCAGCATCTATGCAACTAGAGAAAATATCTTTTTTTATATGCTAATGCAGGAAGAGGAGGAAAATTGATTTTTTCTTGAAAATGATTAGGAAAATTTAAAAACAAGACATTGACAAAAGAGGGAAGAAGGCAAATGAGATTTTTGAAAAATGCAAAATCCAAGAGACAACCTCTGCCTTTCTCCCCAAATGCTGATTTAAGGCCATGGTGTTCCTTGAGGATTGCGTTTCCAAATCACTGCCCTTAGGCCCATTTCTGAAGATTCATTTCTGCTGCTGTTATCCAAAATAWGTTCAATTATCTAGCTGTGTGTGTAGGTTTGAAAAATGTACATGCAGACTGGAAAGAAAAACCCAACGTAACGACAAAYGGTCCTCCCCGACGTCTGCCTGTGTTTGTCAAACTCCGTTTTGATGTGTTTACTTTTCAAAAATTATTACTGCCCACAGAAGTGGTTTCCTGAGAGACACGTCCTGCTGGGGTGGGTGGGTGGATAGAGGATTTTTAAGGAAAAAAAAAAAACGAGAACAAGAAGGTCTTGAAATTGAAATTAAATTTCTTTTCAAGCTAAGMTTTGAAGGTGAAGCTTTGGAGGGAGAATGGCAAGGTCAAACTACAATGMGGATGGACACTTAATTAAGAAAAATTGGGCACGATGATCTAGGTGATGACTAGATGGTCTCTAGAGGTCCCTTCCAACCTAAATCATTCTGTGATTTGCCCAAGAGCCTCCTGGAAACTAGGGATTGCCATAGGCTATGCTGGACATTTCTGAATTCTACGTACCTCTTGTGAGATCAGGCTACCAAATGGAAAAAGCAGCAAAATCAGACATATTCTGATATATATCAGAGCACTACTGCAGGGACGTGGTGTCCTCCAAAGCTGATGGGAACCTTTACTGAAAGCTTTGCATGGCTGCAAAGTTGAGCTTGGAGCCGTAGTGATGATTCCTCGCCCAAGGTTGGCCAACGTTGGCCAATCCCTATCTCAACACATTCAGTCCTCTGTTTAGCTTTTAAATTAAAAAAAAAAAATCAGGATGAAAGTTGGGAGCTGGAATATAACCGTATTCTTGATACGGAACCAAACTCCCCGATTTCAGCCTTGCACATCCCGGCCCATGCAAACACGAGGCTTGCAGAGTCAAACCCAACTACATTGTGGGGAATTTGGCTCCAAGCCTCCGACAGCTAATTTCACATACTCAATAAGAGGAGTATGCCCCAGCTCTGCTGATCTAACAGCAAAATGGACCTTGAGCAGCTGAGTTGTCCCATGGGGACCCAGCACCCACAGTCCTTGGTAGCTCTTGGGCCTGCAACCCATCCAGGGCATCATTTGGCCAAGTCAGGCTGCCCTTCTGCAAGCCCTGATGGGAAAGCCTGGGCAGCCTCTGCTTTCCAAAGAGCCAAAGGGATCCTGAGCACTGGGGAGAACTGGGAGGCAGAGAAGGGGGAAGGAAGGGTGGGAATGAAAAAATGCCAGCCCTTTGCCATGCAGCACACACAGACGGCTAAAAAAGAAAAAATTAAAAACAAAAAAAAAGAAAGATTTAAGAAGTGACACTTTTGAAATCCAGCCAAAGCCAAACCATCAAAATGGGAGACTGTCTCTTTAAGTGCAAGGGCTGCACAAACGAAGGGAAATTAATTAAGTACGGGAGGCTGGTGTGGCGCCGCGCGCAGAATGCACAATCTGGGACCCGCGTGCCAACGCCGGCAGGGAAAGGAAGGCGATTTGTCATTTTCTGCTGTTTTTTTAAGGCAGAATATATATTTTTGAGAATTGACTAAGCAATTACCCAAATTAAAGAAACTGGAAAAGCAAACAGTGGTTAAAGAAAAAAAAAAAAAAAAAAGCTTTACCTTTCCTTTCTGTTTGGAAAAGGGAGCAAGAGAGATGGGGACAAGAGGGAGCCATTGCTCCCGTTTTGATCTTACAATGCCCAGGAAAGGAAACGCGGATTCCTGCTGACCAAAGGTGGCCACCAGTGTCCCGAGCAGCGTGGCCGCAGGGATATGGCCGACAGGATGCCAGGGATACGGCCGACGGGATGCTCCTGTGCGTGGACGGGCTGGAGCAGGACGCTCCTCCRGGATCGCAGTCCCCATGGCCTCACCAGGCACAATCAATGTGAGTCCCTGAGAGTCTCCGTGGTGTCAAAGCACAAACCACCCCAAACCCTCCTATCTGCTCGTCTGTCTTCTGAGGGATCAAGATCTCTGTTGGGCCAAGCTCTTCTGATGGACCACCTTCTCTGTTGGGCCAAGCAGGTTGGAGATACTCCCAAAACACCCAACGTGCAGCCTTCCCAAAGGTCCTTCTTCCTCCTCCTCCTGTGCAGGACATTCCCCCTAAAGCTCCCAGAGCACAAGCTGGGGCCTGCTCATGCAAGAAGAAATGCCCATTAACCACGTGTTTATATGAAAACATACGCTGTGTTTGGGAACCTCTGCCCTTTCTTCCCTCATTACACAATTGAGGCTGCTTCCACACTGGTTTCCAGGCTGGGACACACAGTGTGGCCCTCAGCTTTGGCTTTGATCCTCTCTCAGGACTGCCAGCCTCAAGTGCTCCTTACTCCCTGGCTTCTCAGCCGTGATGGCCACAGGACGTGCCACCGCTCTGGTGTTTTATCTCCTTTGCAAACAGCTGCTCCGCTGCCCTGGGAGAAGAGGGATTGATTCCGCAGAGCTGGGAATGAACCAGCTGATTCAAAAGCCCAAGGTGGGTTTCAGAAAAGCATTTTTTTAATGCTGCTCATGCAACATTGCTGGATTTCGGGTGCTTTTAAACCAAGTCTATTTTTCCCTCCCACGTTGCCTGCACTCGCTCTTCCTGACCCAAGAGCAAGACAAGATGCAGCGGCCGCACAGCCCCACGGGGTGACTAAGGACATCATTTTTATTAATAAAACTCTCCAAAAAGCACAGTGCCAATTTAGGAGCTGAGTCCCRTGGGAGCCCAAGCCCCTTGGGGTCGGTGGGAATTGGGAGGACTTCGCCCTTGCAGAGGATCTGCGTCTCCATTCTGTTTTAAAATTTTGTTTAGAAAACGCACATGAATTGTAAACACAGTCCAGTTTTTCCTATTCCTGATCAAAAAAAAAAAATGCCCATAAAGACATTTGAATTTATGGCTTGGGAGATACCACGTATTCTCCATGAGATTYCCAAGCCACTAAAAACACTAAAATATTCAAGCTCATTTTACCCAAGTAAATCCACTCTAATATTCAAGGGTCAAGTAATATTTACTTGCAGTCTGCATTAAGCCTAGTGAAAACCTTCACTCAAATGTAGGAATATAAAGAAAACAGGCTTTTATGGAAGTTTTGGGAGTACCAGGAAMGTTTTTTCTCCCGTCTCCATGGCTCTGATGAGGCCGGGTCTGGAGCATTACRGGATGAAGAAGGGGATGGTCCCCTGGGCGTCCCGTACCCGGTCCCTCATGTCAGGGCTGCTCGTGGTTTTCCTGCAAGTTTCTTGAAGCTCAAGAATGTTTCTCCCACTCAGGGAGAAACTACAGGAGAAAAACAAAACAGGGAGAAAAACTACAGGGAGAAAAACTACAGGAGAAAAACAAAAGGAATTTAAGAAATTACAGGAGGAAAAAAAAGGAATTTCTAAGAAATTACAGGAAAAAAAGGAATTTCTATGAAACTACAGGAGGAAAAAACTAATGAATTTCTATGAAATTACAGGCCTGCACGGAGCGATGAGCAGGAATGGGTCAGTGTCAGCACACCTGCAAGAGGGCAGTGAGCACTCAGAGCAAGCCTGACTCAAAACCTGAACACGCGGGAAAACTTTGGGGCAAATTCCACCAAATACAGAATTATTGTTAAAACAGAAGCCGGGGGAACACCGGCTGGGAGCAGCTTTGGTCCCGGGACACGGGGCGCTGCCGAAACGCCCCCGTTCCCAGGACGCRGGGACAGCGAGCCGCACGGGCGCCCGTGCTCCCCACCACATTGCACTGGTGAGGAGGAGGAGGGCGGCCTCGAACTGCGCCAAGCCTTGCTCAAACTACTGTTTTCTGGCCCCGTGTTTATTCTATTTCCTCATTGTAATGGATCTCAGCTGGCTGCTGTTTACCCGAGCGCTCGCCCGCCTCACATCAGCTGCGAGCGGCTCTCGGGATTAAGGAAAGGACAAATTGTGAGTAGCTGCTTCAGATGGAGGCTCTCCTCTGCCTTCCTCGCGGTCGGACCCAGGCAAAGCGGCGTCTCCAGCCCCGCTGCAGCGCCCGCGCCGGCAACTGGAAAGCGGCCTTTTCCGCTAAGAGCTTTGTGGGAACAGAAACAGGGAAAAGAGCCCAGCAGCAAAGGACTTGCCATCTGAGATTCACTAGATATTGTACCCATCATCAGTTTWAAAAAAAAATTAAAAATAAAAAAGGGAAAATCTTAAAAGCTTTTGATTATCTTCATAAAATGCAAGTTTAATGGGCAGCCACCCCGAATCCAYGCTGCATTACTAAACACACACATCTCAGCAGTGTGCAGGCACAAATTACAGCCAGGAGCTGCATTCTGCAGGGAGAAAAATATAAAAACCACCACTGACATTAAAAGATCAAGATTCCCCRTCTATCCCATGGAGATACAGTCACTAGATAACACTCCCGCATCACACGTAACTACAGAAGAGGACACCTAAAAYGCTCAAACCACTGATAATGAGAAATAATCTCCTTGGAAGAGCTCTTTAGGCCAACGCTGATGATTCATGGTGGTGGCTATTAGTTTATCTTTTTAAATACAGCTTTTCAGATACTGAAATCATCTTTCCAGGTCAAATAGCTTCTTAAAAACTATATTAGGTAACACATTTGTTAAAACTACTTCGAGCTGAAGCACGCTCAGATTAAGCTGCAAATATATATTATTTACAATAGATCTATTTTCCAAGGAGGTTCCCGCGTGTTGCATGCGGTGTTGCCAACTGTCAGTAAATTTACGAACAGCTTGTAAATTTAAGTGCTTTCCAGAGAGCTATTGGTATGTGTGTAAAATACTCATTTTGTTCCTAAAACATGGCAAGACTTTTTTTTTTCTATGCTTGAAAAATAAGGAAAAAACCCTCATAAATAATATCACCRGAGTGATGACGTATCAGCTCACGTGAAGAAGAAACTCAAGTCACTCATTTGAGGAGCTGAAGCATCAGCTTGCCTTGCGTGGGTTGCTCAGAAGACACCGATAATACCTTGATGCAGGTTCAAGGCAGGGGCTGCCTCCCATCCACGTGTCTCCGAGCCCCATTTTTCAGTCTGACAGATGTGGAGAGAAGACTTCAACCAAGACCAAGGGTTTGATGCAGAAGTGGATATAGTTCTCACTGAAAGAAGCGGCAAAAGGCCATAAAAGGGAAGAAACGTCACGTCTAAACCCTACACAGGGCTGAAAAACGAATCTTCTCCACGTGGACAGGGAGGTGCCAAGCCTAGTGCTCTGCTAGGAGCACCACGTCGTCTGCTTCAGCTTTGAGCTTTGTAGGCTGCTTAGCAGCCACCCAAGGAAGCCAATCTCAGCTTGCTTCCCCAAGCCCCACTCCTACAAATCCCAACAAAAATAATCCCTCTTCCCATCCCAAGAGCTGCTCCACAGTGGATCGTTTCCTATAGCCAAACATCAAGCCTGGGACTCGGGGCAAGAGGAACARCTCCTTCTCCTGAGGAGGACCTGAAAATCACCCCCAATTAGCAGGTTAAAAGCACAGGCAGGTGTTTAGGTTGGAGGTGCCAAAATCCTAGGGAAAATATCCCTTGTTTTGCTAACTCTGCAGGACTCTTATCGAACGGTTTAGGAAACAGTCCTTTACGTGGACACATGTGAAGGGAAAGAACAGGATTTCTGCAGAGTCTGTTCCCTGCTTTCTTCCTGGAATACTCATCACAGGGCCATTAATTTTTGAATCATCACAGGCAGCTTTAGATCTTCAGCATTTTATTAGCCATTTTAGTGGGGACTCAAAGCCCTCAACTCCACGTCGGCTGGTMGGACCAATGGAAAACTCCTTGCAGTGCTCGGTTTAAAGCATRTTTGCGTTTTAAGACTTAATTCAACGTACCAGGCCAAACTCAGCCACCATCAAACCGTGAGCTGGATCTGAATGGGAAAAACACTGACCCAGGATGATCCTGGAAGTCAAGCATGTGTTAAACACCAGCATTTTCCTCTCTCCTTCTTTATTAAGGGTGATGTTTTGGGCTCCCCTTTGGGGTCCGCACCAACTCATGGCCATTCCCGGGAGGTACCAGAGCTCTCCATGCCCAGGACCACCCATCTGCATTGGTTTTACCGCTGTTGGAAAACTCGGCGGCGATTTCCCAAACTATCCACCCTGCTGCAACAGACACAGCACCTTGGCTCTCAAGAAGGGCCTTATAATGCACTGGATAATACTAATAAACACGATTGTTATAAAAAGATAAGGTTACAGAGCACTGCCCTTTGCCAAACTCCAGTTGACKGCAACGTCAAGTTTTGGCTCAGCAAAGAGCCAGCGAGATTTTAAAATTCAGCAGTAGTAGCTGCTCGGAGGGTTGTTCTAGTCCCGCTGCCAGGAAAAACTCCGAGTGAAAGGTCTAATTTATCACACATCGGGGTTGCAAACCTGTGCTCCGGGTACCCAGGCAGGAGCTTGGCAGGTTTCAGAAAAGCCTGGAGGGATCCCGGAGCACGGAAGTGGGAGAATTCCAGATGGCTCTTCCGAAGGAGCGGGGCCGGAGCAGGGAGGAAGGGATGGCTTCATCCCGTGCTGCTCTGCCATCCTTCCCTGCAGCCCTGGAGCAGGCTTTGCCCTTTCTGAGGCACAGCTGAGGCTCTGGAAACGCTCTTTAATATGGAAATCTAGTGCCGGCGCCTGCTGTGCTGACACAAAGAGAAGAGAGCTGGGGAGCAGGTAATTCGAGACTCCGCTTAAGTTCCTACACACTGCAATATTGGAACTGGGATCTAGTTTGGCTTTTCGTCTATTTATTTAGATATCTGTTCCTCTCTGCCTAGTTATCTCCCGTATTTAAGGGGGACGACGGCTCCGAGTCCATGACATTAGCGGCGCGTTTCTTGCAGCCCACCTGAGGCCTCCAGCCAGGACCCTCTGCTGGGAAGGCAACTTGCACCTTCGCCTGCCAGTCCAAGAAACTCTTGCAAAACACGTGGACCTCACTGCAAGAAGCACCTTGGGCATGACACAACTGAGCTTAAGTGCAGAGCATTTGAGCATCACATGGGGACAGACCCACTCAGTTTACCCAGAGGAGAGAGGAACAGATCCCATAAAAGAGATGCAACCAGAGGCTTGTGGAGTGCACTAACTGTGCATGGATTTCCACCACCCAGGAACTCGGCAGCCACRGATGAAGACCAATAACCCCATGCCATTATATTGGCCTTAAAGTTGACAGCCCCCCAAACACAGCCTCCCTGCCCTCTTTATTTGGGGGAACATAAGAGTATAAGGCAGGTATGG
The DNA here is from genome assembly GCF_003342845.1 of Nothoprocta perdicaria. NCBI lineage: Eukaryota > Metazoa > Chordata > Aves > Tinamiformes > Tinamidae > Nothoprocta > Nothoprocta perdicaria. The sequence continues at coordinate 1,321,704 of NW_020455060.1, forward strand.
ATAACATGGGCTTCATGTGMAACACCGGGTGGTATTGCACATAATAATAAAGTACTAATTAAGTCAAATAAGTCATAACCCATGTATTATACACACCATATGCATACCTCGGACTAATTATAATTTCTCTGTAGATGCCAATCAGAAGAACAAGTTAAAACCATTGAGAGGGGGGAGAAAAAAACTCCTCTGTGGTTTGTGAGCTAGGTGTACTTGACATATCCTTTTCTTAATTCTAACTATAGAGATTCCACAAATGGATGTCAAACATTTTCAAGATGTTTTTCTAAAAAATTTCTGTGATGGAAAAAGGAAGAACTCCACCCCAGCAGATCATTTCTCCTTGCTTGTTTTACTATTTTCACTGTTTTTGTACTTCTAGGGCGACCAAGAGAGAGAAAGCGAAGAGGAGAAAAGAAAAATTTCCCCCTTTTGGAAAGAAAGAGTTTGTTTCGTCTCCGCTTGTATAAAATAGCTGTAGAACTCCAAACCATCCTTTCCTCTCAAAAAAAGCGTCTACAAACGGCATCCTGAGCTGCATCCAGGGCCCTGTTCCCGTGCTCCAGCAAACGGATCGGGCTGCAGCAAGAGCCACGAGGCTGCTGAGCACTTGGGCTCAGGCCCAGAGCCTCCAAACTACCAAACTGCCCAATTTCTAGTGAAATAAGCTGGGCTTAGACACCTACATGCTTCTGAAAAGCCAGTCCACTTGGGGGGAAAAAAAAAAGTCCAAACATAACCCYCAGACAAAATCAGTATTAAGAAGAAATCTTAATGGCCTATCCCGGAGCAATACTTCTAAGTGTTATTGCTCAGGACTGGCTAATAAATTATATTTTTATTTGCCAATAAAACAATAAGAATAATTTTTTGGTTATCCTGCTTTCAGAAGAAATTATTTCTTGCCTTTTTAAGTGCTGGCAAATAGTAAAAGGCATTATAGAGCATCAGACGATTCCAATTGGGATAAAGTAGGAAAATACCCTAAACAAACAAAAGCAGCAAGAACCAGTTGCAATTCCAACTCTAAAGCTCACTATGCTACAGAATTCCTTCTCTGAATGTCCCCTTAGAGATTGTCTTGGAAAAAGAGCATTTGCTGAACTAGGCAATAGGTGGGATTTGCTGTGCAGAGCCAGAAGGAAAGAAGCCAGGGGGGAGTTTTAAGAGTTTTGGCTTTGTCATGTGTACTTAARTGAAATGCTTTTGCAAACTACATGAAACTTCAGAAGAACAAAAGTTGCCTTTGGTGAGGTCGTGTGGAGCAATCTGTCACCCATCTGCTTTTGTCAGCGACAGCAGGGACCCTCGGCACAAGGGGAAAATGTTTTACAGAACTGTAAAAATCTCCAATTCGAGGCAGTTGTGGGGTCTTGGGCTCCCTCTTGAGAAGGCCCCGCTCACATTAAGGTCTTGGGGCAGCTCCCTCCAAATCCTCTCTTAAAATTCATTTCCTCTGGAGTGTGAATTCCAGGCAATAACATGGAGCTCCTTAACAGCAACGTGCCCATTCCGCAACACGGAGGGGCAGAATTACCCTTCGCCATCCAAGGATATTTTCTCCAAAAGGAATTTCTCAAAATCAAGCGCAGATTCAGATACTAAACCCTAGAGAGAACCAGCCYGAAGGGCAAAACAATCAAATAAGCAAAAAACCCAATACCCATAGAATAGGCACATGAATGTGTGAGCCTAATGGGAAGGAGTAGGGGGTCAAATGGCAACCTGGAAGGAAGGGTCAATACAACACCATGCATCTCAAAGCATCTCTTACATTTCCAGTCACTGGGAATGCACTAGGACTATAATAGTACGTCCAAGCGTCCCCGCCAGCAGGCCAGGCTCTTCATCAGAGAGATGGAGCTGCGAGGAGAGAGAAAAATAGGACTCAGTTTCTTGCCTTTTGCCAAYGGTACCAACTGCGGAGCTCCAAGAAGACACCTGGTCCTTTCCTGACCAAGCTGGTGGGGCCTTGCTTGGGTCCCAACGCTGCTCCCTTCACCCCATCCGGCCCATGGCAATTCCCTGCAAGCTCTGCTTGCTTCCAAAGCCCTGGAAAAGCTCCGCGGCCAGGCTAAGAGGGCTGCTGGCAATCACACCGCCTTTCACTCATTCCCAGTTGGAATGGGTTGGGCTGTTGACGCTTGAGTGCTGCTTGAATTAGGAAGTTATTCTTCCCCCRGTGAGCAATGACAATTTCTTGGATCTTTGGTCATGACCTGAAACTAGCATGTTATACCTAGTGAGAACTAAAAAAAATATATATATAAATACAGGTTTTCTTTATAATTCCTGCTGGCATCACTTGCAAAAAAATCAGCCACTCCAGACTGAAAAATTAGATTCGGTGGCTCCATTCTAGACAGGGGTGTTGGTGATATCAGTATTTCAGCGCTTTCCAATGGCGATAACCAACTAATCCGCTGAAAACAAACTATTTATGCCCGCGGTGATGAAGTCTGCTGTTGAGAAATGGAGCTATTCCTCCGAGTGCACCAACCAGGCAGAACACAACCCTCCACCGCGAGTCCCTCTCGCTCTCCAGAGGTTTCGTAGGCACCGATTTTCTATCTCTCAGAGATTATGTCGGGGCTGAGGTTTCCCTCAAATTTACTTGCTTTTCCCTTGAGGGACTTTAAATGTGAGGGGGAGGGAATATCTTTTTAAGCATGTTTTCTTGATGAATTTACAGTCATATGTGGATTTAAGAGCGTAAGATTAGACTTTTCTCTACTGCATTACATAAATGTGTTTCTGATAATTATAACCATAAGCCTGATTGGGCTTTTGTGATCATGTTATGCCCTGAAAAACTATATGCTCACAAAGGTGTACTAAAATACATATGTAAGTAACCACAAAATGAGTTACCTCGAAAAAGGTTCATGAGGTTGGCTCTCCATTACTCCTTCCCTCGCACTATTTATACGAATAGAAAGCAAGTTCAAAGTAGCTCCAGAACCATTCGACTCTCATTGAACRGCATTTTGATACTAATCTCGACCTCAGAGAAAGGACAAGTTACAGTACGAGGAAATGGAAAAAGCCATAGACTATTTGCTTCTTTTCCATATGTTAACTTTATGTTAACTTTACATTAATCAGTCTTCTCCGTGGACACTGGGAGAGTTATTCCACCACAACGGTGGGAATACCAGCTCCCTGTCTACTGCTTGGGCTCAACCTCAAGGCTGTAAGCACCAGACCACTCAACAAGACACCATGGAGGAAGATGACACCATGCATTATTAGATTCTTATTTGGATGGACATTCTGCACCAACTGAGGCAATTTCTTATCCCACAACACACGGGTAGGGAGCCCAACTCCACTTTGCCAAACACAACCAATACCCAAAGTCAGGGAATTGCCCAGAGACCTGACTTTTCCTGCTGCCTCCCAACTCATCCATCGGTTGGACCTTCCTTCCATCTTCCTTTCCTGATTTACAGGTCTGTACCAATGGGGCACATTTACGGCTTTCTTGGAAACGTACTTAGACAAAGTGCCAGTAAATGATACTGCAGCAACTATAAACGGTTCCAGAAAGACACATGCCACACAGAGCCTTGGCTAAAAATATATATGGAGCCAGAAAGTCATTTGGTAGGTCGTCCAAAGGAAGTTGTTGACATAGTGCCAATTTATGCCAACTGAGGAACTGATACCAGTGTTTTTATTGGGCACAAGGCAAAATCAAAYGTGGCATTTTATGTGCTGGTATTTTTAATTTTATCTTGAGGTTCTGGGGACAGGAAAAATAAGAAATAGCACTTTCCTCATGAGGTCTGTGTTTGTTCAAGAAACGCTTCATATAAAGAGAGCCTCATATCMCACGGAGAGAGTCTCCCCGAGCGCTCCTGAATCTGGAAAGCACACAGGGCACCGTCCTCCGCGAGCCAGACTGCAACACTTACAGATTTGTTCTACCACCCTCCTCCAATTAGCTGCATTTAACAAATATATTGCCGCCAGGGTAAGGATACGGATAAAGAAATTCACCCTAACGTTTTGGCAGCGATTTCGAACCCTGCTGTTCCCATGCTGGTACACACTGTTTCAGAACAGCTTGTTACCTGAGAGCTAATTAATGAAAACAGGCACGTATAGGTGGTTATCCAAAGCCACAAACCTAAAACTAGGACAGAACAAACCGGGATTATGAAATTCCATCAGGTTCCGAGAAAGAAAAAGTCATCAGACACTTTTGCACGATCTCTTGGGAACCCACTGTCTGTCCCATAGATGGGGAGTATTCTCAATTRGCCCTCTGGAGTCAGGGAAATTCTCATCTCCTTCCACGACTTTCAGATTTGATTCTTGTCTGCAAGACAGCACCAAATCCGTGCACAGATGGGCCAAGGGCCAAAACGTACTCTTGATCTTCAGATTTTGAGACTAAATTGAAGGGGGGGAGGCGAGCAACACTCGCGTGTCGTTTGGGATTAGAATGCAGGTTTTGAAGAGAATTTTAAAATACTTTTTTATTTGATTTGTCATTGGCTGGAGCAAGGTATAGGCCARGCCTAAGCCTAAAAAAACCCCCCCACAACTAAGTTTCATGCTTGTTTGCTTAACATCAACTCTAGCACTAGATACCAGCTACCTGCCAGCTGGCAAGACCCATAAACCCAAGGGATGCCCCAGATGTCCTCAATGCCACGTGGGCCCAACCAGACAGATAAAGACAGACAGGGAAGAGCTGCAGGAGCCACGAGCGAGACCCTGCAATTGCCAGCATCAAAATTGCTGGTGGCCAAGGGCTTGTTCCCGCAGCCGCTTGCATTTAGATACCGTTTTGATCATCTAGAAAAGGAGGAGGCAGGAAAGAAGGGGGGGGGAAAAAAAAAGGGGAGAAAAAAAAAAGAAAAATCAAATTGTTCTCGGAAATCATGTTTAATGTAGAAATATGGTTAATATTAAAGTGTAATCTACAGATTTCAAGTATACTGTTCCACAAGGAAAGTGTTTCCTGTTTGAGGGCTGCCAGTATTAAGGGTCCCCTTATTACATCACYTCCCATGTCAGACCCAGCAAGCCTTCAACGTGCATTAATGTATTGATAATGGTAATTTCAAAATGGTTGCTTCGAATAAATAAATAAATAGAAATCTGGGCAATCCTCCAGTCAGATGGATCAATTTTGCTCTGGAATAATAAGGCCAAACTGGTATTTTTGACACTGCAAAGAGCAATTTTTGGAGGTGCTCTCTACGGAAAACTGATTTAGGGAGCGTGGAKGTGTCTGGCCACCGATTAGAGCGCCGGCTCAATTTATACGCTGCTAAGCTGACTTTGCAGGCAGAGCTCCCCTTCATCCCGCGCAGACTGCCCAAGCGATAACTGCACAGCCACAGCACGAACATTACGCACTSAAGTGTTACAATTTGCAAAACATAACCCACAACGCGCTTTAACAAAAACACGGCAAAAACATGTTAGAAACAAAGCAACCGCTAACAGGCAATTCTGCCTGCAAAGGGTCGACGTGCAACCCAGGGAGCCTCACGAGGCAGGGGTGAGGAACTGCTGCTGGAAGCCACCACTGCAGTCTATAAAATCCTGATGAAAAGAGCTTTGCAGAGCTGCCGACAAGAACAGGAGCAACCCAGAACTGTGTTTTGGGCTGTATCTTGGGTAAAGGTTGTCAGGGGCTTAGTATTTTTTAGTTATAGCGTTATCTGTGAATCTTTACCCAAAGTGCTCATAGGTTGCTTGTGCTGCCATCGTCGCTGCATTTCTGTGTAACTCAGGTTGAAATTGTTCATGGACACGATCAACTAAATACATTTCTCCATGTGARCAGAGAGAGGTAACCGAGGATTTCAGCGGCACATTTCTTAAAAAGTCAAAATTCACTTTTTATTAAAAAAAAAAGCTGCAGTGCAAGAAGGTAAAAATCTTAATTAACTGCAGTAAGTGACTTGAAAAACCCCTCTTATTAGAGCTGTCACTGCTTTTGAAATAACTGCACTGAGTTTCACCACACTGCACTGAGCGGCCGTCAGCAGGACTGTATTGGGCACAACTCCTGCCTTTATTAAGGAAGAAGATATTTACTTAGTGTAAAGCTAATCTTAGCAAAATGYATGTTCAAATCAACTAGAACACCATAAAAAACAAGCAAAATGTAGCATGTCTTGTAGACACACTGTCAATATTTTCYCCTGCTTTAGTACGGAACATGGGGTGTGGATTTCTAGCACATTTAAGAGTGTCTAAACCACATGTTACATACTACAAAATGGATCARTTTTCATGCTAGCTAAGATACCTGGCAGTACACATTCTATTTAAATCTATTGTGTCATAGCATATAATTCAAACACAGCAAAAATTGRCCAGCTTGGTCACACTGCACTTTCCATACACGACCCTCCTTTATTTACCCGCACGTGCAATTTARAAATGGCATCGTGAATTTTCACAGATTCTTTTTCCTTACTGGTAGCGAGAAAAACTAAACCAGAACTATTTTCTTCAAGAGAGATAAAGAATGAGGAAAAATGCAAGAATTGCCCTTTCTCTGAATTTTCTTTTATTTGCCCTGGTCTAATTCTTTGGGCACAGGGCAATTCAGCACTGAGCAAGAGGGCAGTTTTCCAGCTGCCCCAGCCGCGGTTCACACAAAACCAACAGGAACGGCACAAAAGAGGATTGGATCCCCCTGGTCCTCGTGTYCCAGCAGGAAGGGCCCTGCCGAGGTCTGGGGATCCGGATGCAGCAGGAGCTGCTCTCCCAGCTCCGGATCAGCATCCGGCTGCTGCACCGCTGGTCCATGCATGGAGACCTCCACGGGCTAAGGGAAGGCAGAGGTTGCCCTCCTGTCTGTCTGTCCGTCCCTGTGCAGAATGGGACAGATCCGCAGAGCGAATCCCGCCGGAGCCGTCGCTCTGCAGAGCCCAGCCCTGGAAGGGCCCTTGGCGAGGCGCGTGCGGAGCAAGCGGCTCCTTTCCAAGGSCTTTCCAGCCCGCTCGCTGCTCCGGCTCCATCCGGGAGCCGGCCCTGCAGACTCACCAATATTTTCATAATTAGCCGACCAGAACTTTCGTATTTTGTAAACACAGTGAAAGGGCTCGGAGGCGCAGGGCGCGCGCCGGGAAGGGGGCAGGCGGCGGACGTTTCCTCGGCACTCTGCAGCCGGCTCCGGAAAGCTGGGAAGCTGCCCGCGCCGGGAAGTGCTCGGGCTCACGGCTCGCAGCGATTTTTCTTGGAGTGTCACCCCCGCACACAACCGCCGTGTGTTCTCTCCTGGCTCGGCCGCGGCGGGGAGGACAAACCGCGCTCTGACGTGCGCGGGACCAGGGGCCTCTCCTGGTTTGCAGGATTGGCACAAAAAAAAAAATAAAGCCAAAAAACGCCGGTGTTGGGAGGAGGTTGGGGTGCACATCTGCGTGCAGGGTGGACCTAATTTCAGAGGCAATCCTGACTGGCCACCTCCTTTTCCTTGCTTGGATCTGTCACTTCCAAACCAAAAAGGAGCATCCTGACTCCCKGTCCCTCTGAGCTCGGCCTCATCCAGCGCCAGAGGCTCTGCTCAGAGCCGTGGGACTCACACCGGCACCCTGAGCTTGCCCAGGTAAGACAGGATTACCCAGGGATGGTGGGATCCCAGCACGAGCCAAGTGCCACCCGGGAAGGCTCCCAGTCCATCATTACCATCAACCAAAATGGGACATCAGTGTGGGGCTGTCCCAAGGGACAGTTGGTCCCTCCCTGGGGCTGCTCGCCCCTGCACTGACCAGCCCACGCTCTGCTTGGCTTGGACGCTTCGATGTGATCGTGACCTCAGGATGGGAGCTGTCACGGGGGAAGAAAGAAAACCCAGCCTCGCTCACAGAACTGAGGCCAGGTTCAAATTCCAGCGCAAAAAATCCCAAGAAAAAACATAATTTAAAGTGTATAATTTTGAGAATTGCAAAATCACCTGTGGCTGACAGACTTCTGCGGGGCACACGGCAGTGATTTATACCTCRAGAAAGGCAGCTGGCAGGGCTGCAAGGGGACGCGCGGCTACCCTGACCACCACGATCACCGGGGCCACGCCAGCGGGGCGCTGACACGCCGAGCCCAGCGCATCCATCACCTTCCTCCTCTCCATCTTGGGTTTCTCCTCTTGGCGGGCGGCTGCAACGCAGTCTAAKGGCAATGGATTCTGGACATGCCTGGCAGCAGCCGAGCACGGAACTGGCCGTGCATGGAGTTCAGCTCGGGCCATGGAGCGGGGGAGAGGTGCTGGAGGCAGCAGTAAGCAGAAAATACACACGCCGACCTTGCTGCATGCGTGAGCGTCCTGGAAGGGGCCCGAGAAGCTGCTAGCACGTGGTTATGGAGGAAACGCCAAGCAACACCAGCTACTGCCACGTTCCTTTATGTTCTACTTTTTTCCCCTTCCCCAAAGGGGTATTGCTTTCTCCATCGTGATAAAGCAGGACAAGCTCAGGTCAAGAATATGGTAGACTTATTGTACATAYCTTAGCTCCTCTGATGCCAAACTCTTAATGCTGCCTGCTACCATGCTCCCGAGGTCACCTAGATCGCCTCTTTGCCCAGTCTTTCAAGAAGACTCATCATGTTCTTTCACCTGACAACTCTCAAATAGATCTTGCTCGTGCACCTATTTCTGACTTGCACGAGCTCTCCTTGTGCACACTAAGCTCTGTACAACTCTGCTAACACACCTTAAACCTCACCTGCAATGCTTCCACTGCCACCATGGTGACTCCCCACCAGCCCTGRCCTGTGGCAGGCACCAAACCCCAAACAAAAATGCCCATAGCACCAATCCTAAGAGCTGCCCCATCACCCACAACTTCAGGCTTTCACTTAGACCATCTGCCAAAACAACACGCTCTAGTAGCTTAAAATTCACAGAGAAGATCGTGTGCAAATACAGGAAGAAAATGAAGCCTCCAAGCCTACCTTGTTTCAAGCAAGCCTCATGCAAGTATCTCCTCCCCACAGCCTGATAAGCTGCAGTGACCAACCTGCTGACTTGGCTGCCTAAATTAGGTGCCTACCACTCAGTGGTGTGAATAAACCTCAGCCTTTATCAATCAGGGCCATAATTGCTCTAGCAACATTGAAGGGAAGGGACAGGCCTCCTGGCTGGCCAGCTGCAGCCTTGTAGCTGCATGAACAGGGCACCTTGCCCGAGCCACTCAGTCCCATGGAGAGGAGCCATGGTAAAAGGGCCATAAAGCTTCCAGGTTTATGGAAAGGGCCATTAAGCTTCCAGGAAGGCTTCATGTCTGGCCAGCTTGATGGGTGGGTCTGCAGAGCAGCCTGCATTTGTCGGCGCTGAGCTGGGCGACCTCATTTCTCATCCCCGGTTCCTCAATTTAGAAGCCTGTTTCAGCTGAGATAGGAGATGCTCCACTTACGTAGGTCCCTTTGCAGGGACAGATGTGCTTCCCCATCGCGCTCCGGCACAAAACATTCGATGTGGGGAGGTTTTGCTTCCTTCCTCCCACCTCCAACGCACATAAAGTGCTGCCTGAACACACACACASACACACACACACGGCTTCTGGTCTGGTTTGTGTAGTTTTGAGAGCAATCTGGGACAATCTGGCCAAATTATAGAAAGGAACGCCATGTCCTGTTTTCCTCTGAATTTTTTTTTGCCTTCCATTAAATGAAAGATAAATGGCAGATAATGACTCACCCATCTTGATCCACCTTATAAGCTCCACAATCAAATCTTATTGCAAAGGCATCTAAAGTATGTAGTGCTGAAGAAAAGTGCTTGTCAGGAGGGAGAGAGAACAAAGAGTACCTGGAGGTTAGTAAATGTTTTTCATGGGTTCTGTAAGCTGTGGTTTCCTCTATTGGGGGTGTTATATACTTTCAGCTTTCTAGCTGCTCTGTCAGACACCCAGCCAAACAAGGGAGTGATTAGCAGAGCTCCCTTGTTGAGGCTATTGTTGTAGGTATGGTTTTAATACAGCCACAGCTCTTGGCACGGACATTCATTTTCTGACTCCAGGAAATTTTGAGCTGTTTATTGATTCAAAGGCAAGAAATAGAACACTGAGATGGAGCTAACTGGCCAGAGACATAATCTGCAAGTCACCCAAACAAATATTTCCGTTAATTGGGACCCAGATTTGCGGAGGAAAAAATGTAGACCGACTTAATAGAGACAATATCTTTCACATCTACTTTTCAATAGGCTGACTTTCCATGGATTAACCCTCAAGTTCGGGCATAGCTGAAGATTCACTAGAATCCTACTGCAAGACCAAGGTGCCCTAGGTTGCCTGACCAACAGCGCCAATGAAGGTCGGCCCACCTCATCTTCACTCATAGACTGGATGGGGATGTGCTTCAGATGCCTAAGCTGGCTGTTCATTCTCCTGATGGGAGAGTCACACAAGGGTGTGTAGTTTTAAAAAGTCTGCATTRACGCTAATAAATGTGCTCTACTATGATGGACTCTGTTTGGTCTTTTCTGCATTTGTCTCTCCATGGTCAGACACAACTACAGGCTTTGCTTCGTGATTCCTCTAAGAGGTAGACATGGTTCCAASAAGATCTGGGCTGCTTTTGCGACGTGGGAAGAGGTCCTGCAGGAGATGATGCTGGTGGGAGCCAACAGTCCTTCTGCCTTCTTCTTACACCCTCCCACTAAGTGGCACCTGATGGAAGGAGACGGTTGGGCCCTCCGGTACACTTGCCCTTCAGTGCTCACTCATCAGGCAATCAGGAGAATGGCAGAAATCCAAAGCCCTCGGAAGAGAAACAGGCCTAAAGACAGCAATATTTACAATGTTCCGTTCTTTGGAAAAGCAAGGGCTGGGTTATACGCATGAAAGCTCTTGCACTGGAGAGAAACCCTCTGTTGGCTAAAGTATCTCAGCAATCCTTTTTCTAATTAAAAGGGGCTCCTCTCTTCCCCACCTCTCATTTTACAGCAAATTAGATATGAAACCAGATCTGCTTTCTCTGCTTCTCTGAACTCGAGTGACAGCTTACCACTGAGAAACATTTTGTTTGGGCCTAGCAGAGTGGGCAGAAGCCAAGAACGGTCTTCCCAGTTGGAAATGCACTGAGAAATGTTCAAGAGACACCCCCACTGCTGCAGCAACAAGACCCACGAGCGCCACAGGTCTGAGAMGAGAACCTCCAGCCAAAGAGGGGACCAAGAGCAGGGGCTGCAGGACAGCACCTAGGCCTGCAGTAAATGACAGCGCATCCACTTCTACTGGAGAAGGGGAGGAGAAATCCCTTAAGGTACACAGACCTATCTCCACCATAAAAAATAAACACAGCCCTGGAATGCACCGGCCTGTCTAATCCTGTTATTTCATATTTCCAGAGTGCGGAAGTCCTCTCTTGTTTATCAGGCCTTGATAAGTTCATACTGCAGTTCGCCACTCACAAAGGACGGGCAGAAAGGGGAAGGATTTGCCCGACTCTGCCAGCCCAAGGAGTGCCTCGCTAATCTCCGTGCCGTTCTTCCGGCATCCCTGAAAGGCAAACACTGGTGGCTGGCGAGGACTGACGGGTGGCTGGCGATGGCCAGAGCTCCCGGAGCCAATGGGTAGGCCAGGGGCTCCGCTGCACCTCCGAAAGTTAAGCAATCTCACTGAACTGTGCGAGATAAAATTCTTATCGATCGGCTATGAAAACCCGGTCAAGGTAATGTTTTGGCACAGTTACGGAGCAAAAAGATAAACAAGTTTGGAAGAGAAGGGGAAGTTTCTTGTTTAGCTTCTAATCACCTTTCCCTCAAGGTTTTGTTAACTCTACGTGTGTGGAAAGACATTGTTTTGGTTTGCAAAAGTCCTCCGCTCACATTGCTTAGTATCAGTCCAGCCTGGAAGTAAATGCAGGGATAAAAGAACACATGAGCAAGCACACATATACCATGTTAGATTTTTCAGTGGAGAGCTCTGTTTTCAGATTTTCATTGAGAAACTGGAAGTTCAGGAACATGCCCCTAATGCCCTGGCAACACAGGCAGGCATCGTGGTCCCTGTGCACCTACTGTAGAGAGAGACCTCCTTTGGCCTCTCCACCACATCCAGAGCTTCTGGAGAAGGAGGAAAGCTGTGGTTCTTCTCAGAGCACCCACCTACAGCAGGGTAGCAGAAGGTAAATGAAAAAGTGGGTTGGGAGCATAGGGGAAGAGGGTAGAAACCCCTCTGAGCCCTTCCACAGCACCACTACAACCACCTTCATTTGAGAACACTTTGCTTGAGAAACCATCTGCAGACTATGGGTCCCGTGAGCTTGTACCTAATTGTCACAGCTTTTATTTAGGGAGCCTTGATGAGAATCTCTTCCTTCTACTATCCTGTTGCCTTGCAGAGGGGCCAAAACCATCCTGTTTTGCTGCTTCCTACCCTTGTGATCTGCAAAACTTTGTACTGCCATCTCGCAAACGTATTGCTGAATCACCGAAACACACCCAAATCAAGTAACAGCAATAACAGGCACAATAACAAACATCCACTTGTAGGCTCTGGGCTTAGAGGCCCTCAAATGCCTTAACAGAAATAACTAAAATCAAAATTACAATAAACAAAGGCGATACACTTAGAAAAAAAAAAATCCCACTTTGAGCACTCCTACCACTTAATCCCATCTGTCAATAACACAGCTGCACTGCAGGGACTGTTCAGCATCTTTCTTTATTTTTCTAGGCATCCTGGCTGTGTGTAGCACATTAAATGACTCAGAGCTCCAAGGGGCGATTTTGAAAGTCACTCTCTGTGGCTGCTACATGTTTGCTTTTCTCTTGACCTCACCGCTCGTATCTTGCTGTTGTTGCAAAACTCACTCGTGGGTCGGATCCAAAAACATGGAAACTGCTCTCCCTTCAGATTCTTGCATTTCTGAAGAAGTCCTTGCTGCTTCCTGTTTGCGCTCTCGGCAGTGTTTCCAAAACAAAATTTCCACTGCCTTTGAAAAACACAGGGGCACGCTGAGCAGGAATGCAAGCTCCAAGTCAGTGGCACATCCACAACCACCCACGAGAGCCAAGCGCTCACAGTAAACTTCAAATCTGCCTTTTATTCACAGAACAGAGACCTCAGGAGGCCGATGACCAGCTGGGGCTCCCCACACCATGGGCTCTGCTCTATGGCAGCTACCTAACCCCTCTTCTGGTTGACTGCCACGGACACCGATCTGGCAATCCATGAGCTCACCAGCCGTGGACCCTTCAACCCTTCCATAGCAAGTGCTAGGAGGGAAGTCAACCACAGCACGAGCTTCCTATGGACAATGGGACGTTTTAGCCAGCAGTTTGAGGTGGCACCTGCAGCCCCTTGGAAACCAGCCTTTGTTGGGGCTAGCATGCAGGTGGATACGGATGCTGTCCAGGGAAAGGGATGCTCTGGTGCAAAGGGAACTAGACTTCTGCAGCGTTGAGAGCAGCAGCACCCCGTCATGACACACTGGACTGGAGGGCAGCAACCRGCTGTTCACAATATGCTTCCAACTGACAGGCTGAAGAAAAGCAAGCTGGAATTATCTCCCCCAACTGCCCGTCCTGATTCATTCGGGGACAGCAAAATTTAAACCTCCCCGGGCCGCTGAGAAGCCTTGAGCGGCTTCTGCATTTCCCTCTTTAGTGCCTCTGTTTTCTTAACCATCTCTTATCACGTTCTGGTTTTGTTCCTTAGACAAGAATCTGGTGAGACCTTAGCTCACTTGGCAGCAAGATGATTAAACGGAGTATCGTTACCGCCATCTGCGCAGGGATGGAGCCCGTCAGCTGAAGGCAGCCGGGCGTTTTGGGGATCAGCAGAGTGCAGACACCTGGGCTGTGCAAATTAGGCAGCAACTTGTTTTACAGCTTCCCTTGACGCCAGATGAAAGTTACCTGGACACGCCAGGGAGCTGCAGGTGATGGGTTATAATGGCAATCGAGATAAGGGCGGCTGGAAGAAAATACCATTGCACTTYAGTGTCCAGTTCGGTCTTTGTTTTCTGACTATTGTGACAGCCTATCTGGAAYGCTTTACTCTGTAATACCAGGAAGAAGAAGCAAGCTAAATTTTAACTTTCTTTTTAAAAAACTTTTTTTTAAAACTTTTTTTTTTCTGCTTTGTTTTCTGTTATAATTTCTTCCTTGTTAAAATGCAAAAATCTCTTTCACAATCAGGGATCTTCTGCAATTAGTGTCAGTCATCATTATTCATGCTACCTAGAGATTTCGCAATTTGTGCCGGGCACCTGGGATAGACTTGAAAAATACCAWTTTTTTCAGACAGTTGAAGAAATGTATTCTGTGAGGGATACCGGCAGCTACAAACATGCCTGTCCTAAAATATATATTTGTGTTTGTGGAAAAGAAAAAAGAAACAAATGTCCTTGCTGCTTTTCAAGCATTTCTGTTTGTGTATCTCTATGAAACCCTTAAGCTGGCCTGGGCTCAGAATCCAGGGCAGTGGAGCAACGGGGATGAACTCTTTATCAACTGCAAGCAGAACATCTATGACAAGCAAGGAGATGTGAGATTTACCCATGGATTTTCTGGGCAAAGGGAGTTTTCAGGGAGCCATTCCCTCAGGCTATTCCCAGCCTTGCTGGGGCTTCTCTGCTCGCAGCAGGCACGCGGTTATTTCAATTGGCAACTGCTTGGCCATCTGTGATTTGTGCTGACACCTCACTACAAGAGTCCACCGTGTTCTGTGCTATCAGCCAACCATTTTTTCCTCATTCTTTTATGTCTAGCTCCCTGCACCAATTCCACTGCACCTCCTTATCACARCTCGGTCACCCTGGCTAGCGGTGGCTTCAGGTTTTCCATAGTTGGAATAATCTGTACCCAGGCGGGTCACTGTCCTCTTATATGTGTGGCCTTCTGTGTTGGGCAACTCTGCAGCAGAGCAGCTTGATAACGTGGTGATGAGTTGCATCTAAACCCAGAGAGAAAGAAAGACGACACAGGTTTAACATACAGGGAGTGCTTTGAGAGTTACAGAACTGGTACATATCTCTTCATCTGGTTCATATCTCTATTGAGATAGTTGAATCTACTGGTTCATATCTCTTCTTTGAAGCTGAGTGTTAATAGTTGGCGTGATACCAAACTCAGGCCTTCTCTAACCKGTGCATTATTTCTGTCAGATGTGCCTGTGTGTTACACAGCTCTGTCGAGGTCGCTTGCACCAATAAAAGAAAAGGAATTGGCTGTTAATTAGCTGATAGCCCTGTCCTCTTCTAACCTGGCATAAACTCCGCACTGCTCAGCACTGAGTTCACACTCCTATGGAGATTAACATGAAACACAAAGATTAAGCTAATTGTCCTTCTCTCCCAAAGCCTRTTAAGCAAGAACTGCAGTGGACTTCCCGGTGCCCCTCTCCTCGAGATAGGCAGGTATCTACTCCGAGGGCTTTAGGAGCTTTCTCTCCCTTTCCGAAAGTCAATTGCAAACGACCTGASAGTTGCATTTCCAACGGGTGTTTCATGCAGCAGGAAGAGGATAGCTTGARTTTACAGCCAGGGTGCCGTTATCCGCCGTGTCCGGTCTTCTGCAGCCTGCCTGGCGCTGCATCCCTTCCCTCRGCCCAGCACAGCCTATTCTCACCACTAAATGCACCAAACGCTCCCGTTTCGGAGCATCCTCAGGCYGAGGCGGGATCTTGGCTGCTGCCATCCCCAAGGCTCCAGCTTGCTGCAGGATCCCATGGCCACAGCGACCCGCACAGCCACGCAGGACTGAGTGGTGCTGGGGGAAAGCGAGAAGCAGAGATTCAAACCATGTTTATTTTGAAATAATCTCTGGAAACAGAACACGATAGCAGCACAAGGAGCTCCTTCCCTTTTGGCACTGGCTGCTCTTCTCGAAATAAACAGGTAAGTTACAGGCCTTGGGGGGATTTGAAAAACCGCTTGTCCCTCAATCATTTTTCCACTTTCCGGCTACTACACGGCACAAAAAGACGTAAATGATATTTATGTTCCTGTTGAGTTGGCAGCTTGGCTCTGTGTTCACAAGGGGCTACATCAGGGGGACTCGTGGAGGRGGGAGAAATTTCCACTCGTTTCGTCTAATTATGATATAGAAAATATTTGCGGATTGTGTTTTTGGACTGYAAGCAACGTGCTGTCGAGTCGTGCGTCCTGCGCGAGCCCCAAACTTCTGCCCTGCTGGGACAYGGCCACCCCGGGGGCTTGTGGCCGATGTCACCGCGCGGGCACACGGAGCTGCTCCTCMTCATATGGGTGGTTGGCAATTCCCTCTGCCGCATATAACACAAACCACCAGGAAAAGAAATCCTCCCGAAAATCCTCAGCTTGCCTATGTGCAGTTTGGCTTTGTCTTGGCTGCTGTTTTCACTGTGGGAAGCCCGGGGGAGAAGTGTCCCAGCGCACTGGGATGGCAGCTCCTCGAGAGCGGATATTTGATGCCCAACTCTGGTTGCTTTGGTGCAGCCTTTTCCTGTGGCTTGGATCATATACATGCACCATGGCTGTCCGCTGGGGAAATGGGAAAAGGAGGTGTCCCACRCTACAGGGTTCACTACAGAATTCATTAGTGGACATTCAGGAGGGAAAAAGTGTCCTCGAAGGGCCAAGTCCTGGTAACTGCTGAGCATTCCTCTCCCCTCCAGGTCTCCCTTTCCACTGGTTCCTCCGGACACCRGGAGACGCTGAGCATCCTTCTGGAAGTGCTGATCCCTCCTCCCAGGCCACGTTGGGAGCAGAGCTGATTCTGCTGAGCTGCTGAAGCTAGGAGAGACCCAAGGCCCCCAGCATCTCCTCCAAAATGATGCATTGCCTTCTGTTCTTCTATYTGTACCCCTCTTTTGAGGCCTGTCCATCCCGCCCAGCCTCTGCAAGGTGGTTTAATTGCTTTTCTTCTGACTCCCAAACACAAAGGGAAAAGAAGCGGAGAGCTCTGAGGCAAAGCTGACTGCTTTCTCAGTTCTCTTCATTCAATTAGCAATGCCCGCAAATCTGATTAAATCTATAAAAATAATATCTTCCCACTCSACTACCCGCCATTCCCCCAAAAGCCCGAAACTAAAATAAACAGTTCCAGGCTCGACTTTTTTTGTTCATTGTGATCCTGCTAAATCGGTGGCTCCAGCCTCTCTCGCTGGCTTCTGTAAAAATAGTTCTCCTTTACTGCTAAACCAAGGCCTCTTTATACGGCCTCCTGGTGCACAAATGCTGCTCTTTTTTACATAGAGAAATTACAAACAGGCTCTTGATTCTTTGATCCCGGRTAGCCCAGCAGCCCCGGGCTTCTGCCGGCGCTGGTTTTGGGGCTCAGGTGCGAGATGGAGGGCTCTGCTCTTGTACTGGTGCTGGGAGCCCCAAAGCAGCTCAGGAGAGACCATAAAAACACTCCCAGGAGACACRAAATCATCCACTTCTTGTGGCACCCAAAAATGAGTCTGTTCTGTTGGCCCCAAAAATGTGTCCTGGTCCTGGCGGGTCTGGAAGCAAAGCGGTTTTTTGGGATGCCCCTCACCCGTAGCCACTGCATTTCCCAGGGCATCGGCACTGCCCCTGCAAGGACCCGGGCTGGGGACCGGCTCAGGGTCCCCAAGAAACAGCCTAAAATGGAGGAAATCCCCCCAAAAAGCGCCGAGCTGCCAGTTTCCTGCAGAGCACATCAAAACACGCAGGTTCCAGTTGAAATATGGTTGGAAAAGTAGAAAAGAACCAAAACTGAAAAGGAGCGGGGAACGCCACTCTTCCATCTTAGCCTTCGTTTTTACTGGTTTGAAGTGTATTTTCAGTGTCAAGGATTCCAAGCGTCAGCCAGAATGAGAAGAAATATTTTCTTAACTTTTTCTATTTTTTTCCCCAAGTTTAGTCCAAGGGAAAAAAAAAGGAGCAAATGTCTCCCAAACTGAAAATGAACAAGCATCTTTTTTTTTTTTTAATTTCCAAATCCTGAGATAAATTCAAATATCCTGTCAAAATGAAATTTGCAGTTGACGAATCCAACCCATTTCTTCTCAGTTCACTCTCCCACCTACGCAAACTAAATGTTTGAGCAAAAATCCTTAATTTATTGATATTTGATCAAGAATCATTATTTACTCCGTGAACAGCAGAGACYGTGAGTGCAGGGCAGTTTCCAACACGTTTGCCTTGACGTTATYTTAATCAAAGTGCTGCAGACTTCTTATCCCTTAAAACTGTTGCTCAAGTTCTGACTGTGCTTGAGTATCAGAACAGAGTAACCTCAAACGTCCCGACTTTCACCTGGGCTTAGCTTGCTGCTAAGGAGAGGGGAGGAATGAGAGCAAGGGAGGCAAAAGACACCGGGATCTGCAAAGGAATCGCTCGCGGGCTGCTCCAGCCCTGGTTCTGGGCTTTGCTTGCCCCGTTTGCAGGGGTTTTGCCCCAGGAAGGGGTCAGGACACAGCGCTTCTCCCTGCAGCAACGTTTCCTTGCAGAGGCCTCCTGTGATGCGACCCGTCGCGCCGTTCTCGTCAGCTAGCCCTGAAATCCCCGCGCTGGGAATACGCTCCTGCAAATCCTTCCTGCACAGGCTGCCAGGCGTGAGACCTGCCTTTGTGCACAGTCTCTTGCAGGCTACTGGTTTTGCAAGTATTTCTTTTTTTTTTCTTTTTCTTTTTATCGTTACTAACATTGCTTAGCTGCGTGTGAGATGCTGGGCCAAATCCTGTGTTAATGCTGGCCTTAGCCAACAATAATCCCCATCAATTTTACATGTGCTTGCCACTGAATAAGCCCAGAGTAGAAGTGGGCGGGAATACTTGGGTTTTTCCTCGAGCCAAAGCCACGGAAAGCAAATGGAAAGACTCCGTGCGGGATGCGGGCAGCTTCCCGATGCTGTCATGCTGCAGCTCTGCCCTTGGGGAAGACACCGCAGTGCCAAAGAGACGCACAGACAAAATCCTTATTCTCCATCAAGAGTAATAGTAATCCATTACCCCCCAGCACTGCATCTGCTGGCCAACCARGATAAATAAATCTTCATTTTCTCCGGCATCTCCCCTCCGATAACCCTCATTCATCTCCCTTTACTCGCACCGCACCAAAGCTCCGTGCCTCCAAGAACGGGAGGACCCTGCACAGCGAGATCACACTTTATCTTGGTTCATGGATCGCTCCGTATTTATTTAAACCTCCACTGCCTCCAGCTCCAGTAACGATGCTGCTGCCCTCAGCATCGATGCCTCTGCCAACATCAACAAGCTCCATTTAGTCTGCTACAGCTTCCTACGGAGAATTGTTTTCTCACTTTACTCCTGCTCCTCAACCCTTTAAAAATGGCCAAAGCCTAAAAATTATCCCCAACAGGCCTGTGCATTAATCCACTTTGAAACAAAGCCTTTACACATGTGTTTGTTCTGCAGGATCCCACCGAGTTTTTCCCTTGCAAACTTTTGTCCCATTGCTTGTCCAGACCCGAGCCTCTTCCTTCAAGGACTTTTATATGCGGTATGAAATGCTGCAAGGAGGGGAGAAGACGCAGGGGGCAACAAATGACTGCATTGCTTCTGCTTCATCACTGGCTTCTTATTTATGCATCTACACACATACAGGGGCAGATGCTGTGTCTCAATCCTACAATAATTGCCTCTGGAAAAACAGTAGCTCATAATAATAATATTGTGAGTGGCCGGAATAAAAAGAGCTATTTGAGCGATGGGGCAATTAATCATGTGTGCGTGGGCTCCCGCAACGGT
Organism: Nothoprocta perdicaria; assembly: GCF_003342845.1. Classification (NCBI taxonomy): domain Eukaryota; kingdom Metazoa; phylum Chordata; class Aves; order Tinamiformes; family Tinamidae; genus Nothoprocta; species Nothoprocta perdicaria. The sequence continues at coordinate 1,341,341 of NW_020455060.1, forward strand.
GCCAAGCAGCCASCGAGGGGAAAACCGTCTCCCCTGCGTCTCCTCCTGTCTTCAGACCCACCCACCTAATTAGCAGGCAAACCAGACGATCTCACTGCTATTTTTATCTGCCCCGTGCACACAGGCAGCGCTGAAGGTCCCGGCAGGTCTGCGGGTGCTCGGTGAGCGCGCCGTGTTTATGCCCCGGCTCTATATGAACAGCTCCGTGCTGGCACTGCCCTTCCCTCCGGGCCGCCYGGCAGCTCCGAGGCCGTGGCTCTCCATGCAGAGAGCCGGTGTCCCGGCACGGCCCTGCGGCTCCTTTGGGACAGGGCCCTGCATCGCGGCGTGGCCAGGCCACAGCAGGAGCGCGGAAACAACAAGAAAACAGGAAAACAGCAGGACAGTTTTTTTTTCTTTCTTTTATACCATTTTTCGAACTCTGGATCTGTTTCCTGCTCCTGTTCCTGGTTCAGCCTCCAAGCGAGGGAGCTGATGCCAGAGGGGAAGGGGGCCACAAGAGCAGGGATGCGCAGGGATGCGCAGGGATGTGCAGCTGATCTTGAGCACGTTGTGCTCTGTCTTGAGGTGCTGCCCGTAGGTGGCCTGTCCGTGCCTGGGACCAAGCCTCGACCTGCAGGAATAGGGGAGGAATTCAAGAGGAATTCACCCTCTTGACTGTCCTTATSATTTCTGTGCATAGTGCCTACAACCTCTACACTCCTGGAAAGAAGGGGAAGGTGTTTCCTTTCCCACCTTCTCCCTCTTTCACATATCAGCTCATTCGGTAACTCCTGATAAACTGTGTCAGGGACCTGGATCAGCACTGTCCCATCAACCCGGCCTCCTGGAATATGGGGAATTACATAACGAGCACCGAGCCTTCAGCCGGGCACAGAAGAAAGGTTGGAAGAAGGGCTGGAAGAAACCTGCACTGCTCTGATCTTGGCKGCGTTATGCTCTGTCTTGAGCTGGTTCTGCCAGTGCAACATGTCCCAACCATAGGTCAGTTGGAGCAACCTGGTCTCCAACCAGGTTGGCTGGAGACCAACCTTGAACTTCAGGAATGGGTGATGAGGAAGCAAAAGAAACGGCGTGGCTCTGCGCTTTGCAGTACATTTACCAAGCCTGCAATGCGAAATCCTCCACAAGCGCCTGTGAATCTAGCATTTCTTCAGGATCCTGTTAAAAAATCATCTGCAACCACGATTTCCCATTCCCCACACGCAGTTGTCATCCAGATGTAAGAAGACATAAAGAGAGCGGTCCCTTTGGAGAGTTCATCTGACAAGATGTTGTGGGACAGAATTTTCTCCTTGGTTATATTGTAGAAAAAGTAAAGTTGACCTGGGGAGACTGAGAGGAGAATCAGCCTCTGGTAGCACATTCAAAAGTTTTCTCTAGTATGAAAGTCCTTTAAAAATACAGGCTGTATATCCGAAGTGAGCCCACCAGAAAAGAAAAATAATAAAGAAAGTAGCTTTGAAAGACTGGGCAAAAGTCTGGAGGAGCCACAGTTTTCCTTCCCTGCAGTAAAGCGTGGCTAAAACAACACAAACTCCTATGGCTTACTAATTTTTCAACCCAATATTTTTATATAATTTGTGTGCTTTATAAGCCCTGGAAAACCCACAAGAGGCCACACGTTTCTGATGTAATCGTCTTTGAATTCAACAAAGACCATTACCATGTCAATGAGGGCGATGGTTTCAAAGAGCACAGGGTGGTTTGCAGAGCACCCAGAGGGGATTTTCACTGCAGCTACTGAAATAATAAACTCCCCTTTCCCCCTCCGTTGTCCCCTTCCAGATTTTGGCTCCAGCTGGAGACATTTCAATAGTTTAGTTCTAATCACAGATAATTCTTTTTTTATTGTGTCATTTTGGATGCTGTTATTATCCATAACAAATGTTGCTATGTTACTAGACCATAAAGTCTACGCTTTAACTTAGGTCAGTTGGAGCACGAACTCTTTGCATTTTGGCCCTTCAAGATGCTGGGTGTTTGGGGCGGGGGCTGACTTTGTTTTGTGGGACTATTGCACAGAAATAGCTCTTCCCTCTCTGAGTTTATTCCAGATTTTATGATGTCTGTGAGCTGTGCTGGAATTTTTTGCAAGCTTTAATTAAAAGAGGTTAATCACATACACTCCTAACTGTCACACACTTCTGCATGGGAATAACTTTATGCAGAGGTAGTCCCACTGGCTGAAATCAAGAGATTCATAGTGGAAAATATCTTATAGATGTTCAGTCTTCACAGTTTTGGGACCTYAAGTGAAGGTGACACAGAAAGGAAGGGCAGGAGGTAGGAATACCACGACCAGACAAACTGCTTCACAAACAAAYACAGCTGTAGAATAAAAACGGAGGGGGGACAACAAAAGAAAAAGACTTGCTGCAAATTATCACCCCTTGCCAAATGCAGGTTGATGAAGTATTTTAATATTACTTATTCCATTGCATTTTTTTTTTTTTTTTTTCAGACTGAAAATAATAGCTCTGGATGAGGGACCTGGAGAGTTATATCTCCTTATCAAAAAAAGAAAAAAAAATGTCTGAAAAGGAGTTCAATCTAAATCTATCTCCCTAGGAATAATACACAGGATGTTAACGAACCCTTTAGTCTAGTGCAGAAAGGCAGAACAGTTYGGAGAGACATTGGACTTGCAGGAAGCTACAGGTTATATCCGAGCAACTTAGAGTTTAAGACGACGACAGTATTTTTACAAGTTCCATTCAGTAACGCTGATTCCCTGTTATCTGGTGTCTCCTCACTATGAGCGGCTGCTTTGGGGGAAGATACACTTTTATCTATCAACAGCTTTTGGCAGAAGTAGCAAAGGGACAYTGTGTGGCTTGAATCCTACAGGAACTCGGGCAAAACGATCGAAGGGCTTTGAGAGCTGGGGATCAGCTTGGTTTTAACAGACAGACAAACCTGCAAATATACATCAGGGTATCTCGATGCTACATACTGAAAACACAAGCATGAAGAGTGTCTCGGTTATTTTCCTTTATGAAGACGATAGTCTATTTAAACATCCTGTCCCCCTGCTGCTCACACAACACTGCTCTCCGTCYCCTGGATCTACTGACCCAAAAAGTGACCCTGGTGCTGAGTCTGCACGTTTTTGTGCCTAACCTCACGCTGTTTCCCCTGCTCACTGAAGCTGCAGACAAATGCAGCCAGCTCCTCTTCACGTGGAGTTTCCAAATGCCCAGGAGAGCGGGATAAGCGGTCACCAGTGGTCCTCTCTCTTTCCACTCCCTGTTGAAGGAGCCTGGCCATCCAACCTGGTCTAGCACTGAGGGGAGTCTCATAGACTCAATCAGTTCCCATTCAGTTGCCCAAATCTAGGTGCCTAGTCTCTATGAGRGGTCTCTATGAGACCCCTATGGAAGCGTAGTTAGGTGTACAGGGTGGCAGATAGGATACAGGGGATCATCTAAGCCCCTATGACTGATTTAGTCATTGAAGGCACTCAGAGCACCCAACTAGACAYGGACTGGCAGCAGTTGGGCCACCAGAACTCATCCCTGGCCTGAAGATCACTAAGCAAAAGCCCTTGGGCCAGGSTGGCACAGAGGCAAAACCTGGGGGGCGTTGGCTGAAGGAAGGGCATTTTCCTCCTGAATTTCGAAGACGCCACTCGTAGCACTGAAATCTTGCAGCTCGCCAGAGCATGACCATTAAGGCTTTACTACAATTGCGTTTTATAACGCACGTTCTAATAAGTCCTTAAAGAATGTGGCTGTATGCAGTAATCATTTCATAAATATTAATACAGCATTTAAAAATGGGGCCTTAATTTAACGTGTTGCCTTTTTATTAGCAAGTGCACAGTTTAATTACCACAATAAAAATATAGATTTGTTAAGCTTTGCTGCTGTTCTATTACCTGGGAACCAGTACCGGCCTAGCTTTAATAAGCAGCTTCTGAGGAGGTGAAAGAAATTCCTCTGGCTGCAGGGACCGAGGGGGGAAGGTTTGCTGCTGGAAAGTGACTGTATTCTTTAACAAGGCTAGACTGTGGAATGACTTCTTCTTGCTGTCTGCATTTTTGTGTGCGTGTGTGCGAATTCACACACGTCGCCCGTTATTTCCATTAGGGATCGACGGGCTCGTTGTGAACAAACAAACAAAAACAAAGCGCTAGGACGCTCAAAGAGCATTAAAGCTGAACACCAAAGAGTTTGATTCCTTTTTTGGTTTTGTTTTCAAAACAAGTAGTGCAAAAATATTTACTCGTTTTTCCATGAAATGGTCATTTTCATTTGCTTCTGCACTCTCAGGTTGGAAACTCCTTTTATTCCCTCTATCACTCCTTACTAGCAGATAGACTCGTGGGGAGGAGGCAGGACACCAAGTTTCCACTCTGAACTGCGCAACCGATGTGCTCGGTCAACCTTTCTGTATCGCTTTCCCTAACACATTAGATAAAAATAACAATCCCACAGCAATTTATCCTGCTATTGTTATTTGGAATACGGGGCTACGGAAGAGACAGAATAGACCTCAGCAACAATTACATTTTAACCAGTCCTTTAGATGACCTAATTTAGTTACTCCCTACCTTATAGCAATAAGATACATCATATAGCCTAAAAAGGATGCATCCCATAGCCTAAAATCCCAGGTAACTGCCAGCATTGACCTCCCCCTACAACCAGATCCTGCTGAGAGGCGCCAGATGTGCAGGCGCATACAAGAGATGGCCTTTTTTCAAAGGGAGGACAATCCAAACAGATATGATGGATAAGTGGAACGCRAGATAGCATCCTGTCCTGCAGGAGCGGATTTCGAGAGCAGCCCACTCAGGAACTGCTCTGAGATCATACAAGAGGCCTGTGGCTATGCCAAGAGCTGAACTCATGTCTGTTTAGGCCCCGTCTAGTAAGATAAGTTGTTCTGTGAAAAAGCCCAATGGGTGAAGACAGCTCTGTCAGAGCGAAGCATTTGTAGTCTCTCCGCTCATGCACAACCCTCTAAGTGTGGTGATTTATTATTGTGCTTGTTCTGCAGACCCAACGTCTTCTGGCCAATACAGAGTTGTGCACTTGGAGCCATACGCAAGTCCCWGCCTAACTGCGGAACATTTGTGAGCACAAATGCTAAGCCTATCCCTTGCACRTGCACGAGCGCGCGAGCGCACGTGTGCGCGGCTGGCAGGCGCGGAGCTGGGAGGACAACAACCACCTACAGCTGGAGACCGGGGGGAATTCGCAAACTTGGTTTCTGCAGAGAAGGGTGATAAAAAAAGCTGTTGAGTCATGTGAATGTGGCAAGAAACAGAGCAAAATCTGACACCGAGAAGAGAGAAATGCAGCTCGCCAGAAGTACGGGTGAACTGGGAGAGCTACAGGGCAACATCACAGTTCGGTTTCTTCTGCTCAGGAACGATAAAGGGGAAAGGAGGACAAATAACAATACCAGGAGACTGATGCTGCATTCAGGGCAAGTACCTAAGGGTTGTGTTAGACTCCCGAGATGTCTTAATGCAAACAGGGAATCTGAGTGCTGTAAAGTATCCAGCGCCTTTGCACCTTACTCAGTCAAGCTGTGCAGTATTCCCAGYTGTGACACTTGGATCATTTCCGTGTGTTGTCATGGCTTGTTTCACACTTAGAAACAAATAGAGCTTTTACTGTGGCCAATGTTATWAAAACGAACGGAGCTACTTTGCATAACTGTATAAATATGGCCTAATTGCCAACCGGTCTGTTGAACTGTAAATGAAAACAAACAGGGCTATAAACTTAATTATTAGAATGATATTATGGCTTGGGGAGATACTACAGCATGACAGCTTATTTTGGAGATTACAGTGTAAACAGAGCAGACTCATCAGAGCAGAGGCTAAGCAGCCCCTTCTCCAACCATTTTTTCCAAACGCTGGGGATTATTCAAACAATTCCCCACCACCACCCTTCTGCTTGAGATCCTCAGTGAATCCTCTCCACAGGAGAACAGGCATTAGTTCTCTGTATGAAGGTATACAGCAAATGTTATCACACGGGAAGACACATACAAAGCAGGAATATATCCTTGCTTATTTCTTAAAGAGAGACTTGGGCTTAGAAATCAAACTGGACCCAGAGTTGGTCTGGAAAATACACCGTATGGTGCAATATACCGCTTCTTCAAACCCATTTACAATTTTCAGTATTCTCAGTTCTGCCGTATTCTTTTCTGCTGCTGCTGTTCACTTTAGAATGAGCAGTTTGCCAGAGAGAGACAGAGCAACCAAGGAATAACACAGAGCCCGCTGTAAGAGTATCTTATCTACAAGCTTTTTGCCTACAGACACAGATGCAGGACACAACACAGTGCTACTAGGATGAGAATCTAACCTCCAGCATTACCGTAAAATCAATTTTGGGTAAACACACCTTGAAGTTTGATACACACTAAGTCTTGCCATTTCTACCTAGCTCTTTCCCCTCTTCCCTCTAGTCTCACATCAGGATAAGACTCCTTGAGCAGTTCTATAAGMAGCAATAAAGACAGTGAAGAAGAGAATCCTGACAGGTAGCTGTGAAATATGGACTTACACAGAGCAAAAACAAATTCAGGGCAAAAGCTTTTGAGAACAAAGCACGAAGTATCTGCTAAAAGGTTAATAGTGGAGGCGAACACTCATATGGCCCCGATGTGCCCACAGGTGCCCTGTGTGCATCCTGGCCGATGCAAATCCTTGCGCTTTCACTTGCAAATGCCGTGATAAGGGGTGGAGAGGAAGACAACCCCATGCAAAGCCACTGCGTTATTACTGCATGTTGTACATGTCAGTGCTTTGAGAAGCTCCCATCGCGAGCATCGCCTTGGACAAGGGCGCTCACCTCGCTTCACTACATCCCACAGCCAAGGAACACAGACCGGCACGCGGGGCATCCTAAGGGGCCCTTCCCCATGGCACCACCGCTGTGCTGCTCTTCTCCCTCCCCCGAATTTCTGTGGGCCTTAGTGACTCCTCGTCTCAGCCCCATGGAGGAGCAGCCATGTGTGGCAGCGGCCGAGGCCCCGGGATCAGCGAGATCCCGGGATCAGCAAGGCCCCGGGATCAGTGAGGCCCTGGCAGCCATGAGGCCTCATGGCTGAACAGAGCCACTTTGTGAAGCCTCCCCTGCCCGTGCCAAGGCAAGGGGCACCCGCGGAGCGGGGCCGCTTGATTTACTTCCCGGTTACTCCTCACGGGACAACAGGAAACTTGGGAAAGGAAATGAAAAGCAGAGCAGGCTCCGCGCCGGCTGCTCGTGGYCGCAGCCGTGGCATGTGTGAGGAAGCCCCTGCCTGGAGCGGTTATCGCGAGCAATGCCAGAACAGAGGAATCCAAGCGGGATGGGACCTGTGAGGAGTGTTTCCTGCTACCCTTCCATTACGGCTCCGGATTTAAAAGGAGGGGACGTATGTGGGGCCAGAAGCTGGGTGTAGATCAGCCCTGGCCTTGCCCCAACATGTCGCCCCGCGGCTCCGCAGCGCCGTGTCCCGGCTGGGCCTCCATCCCGGTGGAGGCCGGGCGGCCGGCGCCAGCTGAGCATCTTCCAGGACAGCGAGACTGCGGGACAAGCCTTAGAGAACATCCTGCATGAGCGGCAGGAGGGAGGCGGCCAGAGCTGATTTAATCCGCACCGAAAGCACATGGCAATATCGCTGCTCCACGTACACCCATTCAGCCCCCTCAGTTCCCCCCCTTTTTTTTCCCTTAAGCCAGAGATATTCCTGGAGTCCCTTTAGCAGTTTATTGAACCGCTGGTACTTGCTCTGTTTTCCCTTTGCTCACAGCTACGTCCATCTGCCTGCAGATGATCTAATCCGCTTGTTTTCAGGACTTCCAGGCACCACAGCTCGCCCGTGGATCCATGCTATGCGTAAGCGAGTCTCCTCAAGCCCTGTTTTCCTTAGGCCAGGAAGCGTTCCCACATTTGTACTAGGCACTTTCTGAAGAGACATACTGCCATTCACGTTTGTTTTCTGTTCTCCTTGGCCCCCGCTCGTTGCTCTCCTCCAGAGCTGCACGTCAGTGGTTCTGGCAGAAGTGGGTAACTAATGACTTTGGAAGGTCCTATTTCATGTAAAGTTTATCTCCTCCTGACGGACGGCTAAGTGGACCCTTTCCAAAAGCTTCAGGTTAGTTTCCCCCGGTTCCTGATGTCCTCTTATGTCAGACACAAGGTTCATTCTGCTGCCAATACCCATGTGTCGGCAGCACAGAATCCGCCTGTCAGGCTTGGCCCTGCCATGGGCTTTGATGGGCACACGGGGCATTAAATGGACACTTTCTTCCATGAGTAAAAGGGACTCTATTCTAACATGTTTGCTCTTCATGCAAAGTGGCATCCGTGAGAAGAGAGCAGGAGAAATAAAGGTAGAAAGAAGCGAGAGAAAAACCCTATGGAAAACATGAGCAGAACGAAAGGCAAAGCAAATGGACACAGGATTAACAAATGTAAATGTAAAGAGGAAAAAAAAAAAACAGAGAACTTCAAATATCACATGGAAAGAAACTAAAAACATCAAACCCTGCTGATGAGAAGCACTTCAAAATTGGGACTGTCCCGTGGTGGGGAGGAAACCCCTCAGCTCAACTTTGCAGCACAGGACTTGAAGGAAGGGAGACCAACATTTGGAGGGGAGGTGACCTCAAAACCATCGACATGGCCCGAAATGCCTGTGCCTGCCATGATCCTGCCGTGATCCCAAGGAACACGCCGGAGACCCCGAGCCCTCGCTCCGCGTCCCACGCCAAAGACATCTAGAAAAACCTGCCGTTCCTATAGCCCCCTTGTAACTGCACCACAATAAAACAAGATAAAGGGGAGAGCCAAGGCAAACAGAACATGCCTACTTTCAACATTTATTCATATATTTTTTTTTAGAGAAAGAAAATACAGACTAAGCACATAAATGGACAAGACTTACTTAGCTAAGTCATTTTTTTCCCTCCCTTGCACCACTTCAGAAAATAAATAGTTTAAAAATTTTTAGGTTTTTTTTCTCCTTTTTTTTTTTTTTTTTTTTCCAAGACATGAATAAAAAACAGCAAACCTTTAAGAGCTACATTTTTTCCTTTTTTTTTTTTGCTGTTATAATTATGGTCTCATTAAGATTCCAATAAAAAACAGTCAAGAAAACCATTTTTTTCTCTCTCTTTTTTTTTTTTTTTTTTTTAGGGAAAACAGAAGTGCCCACAGTGTCTCTCTACATGTTACGCTTTTAAAATATTTGCATTTGAAATTCCTCACTGCAAATAATTCCAAGCCAAATGTAAATATAACACTTAGATTACTCCCAGAAGAACATTCTTTTGACCATTAATCCGTTCAATTCAGAATCAAAATTTTCTCTTTTTTTTTTTTCTTCCAGGACTGTAATTTCACTGTACTGACTAGATCCTGCAAGTTGACAGGCAAAGCGTGCTAGAAAAAATACATGCATCAGAGAACCCGCTGAGAGTCCCTTGGTCTTGTCTGCCTGCTCCCTACCAGCCTCTGCGTCCACTCGCTCTACTCTGATCCAGGCTGGAGGAAAGAGGCCAGTTTGGTGGGACAGAAAGATGGGATGAGGTTCCTGGCAGGAGGCTCAGTGGGCTCTGGGYTTCCAGGTGTGAGATGAGGTGTCCTAACCCATTGGGCTGCAGCAGGGAAACCCAACGCAACACCAAGCTATAACAGGTAGCAGCCATAGTCCTCTTGCTTCTCGGTTGGGTCCTCCAAGAAGAGAGGTTTAAGAAACCAGTTTAAGAAGCAGTCCAGMTCCACCAGACTGTCCCTAACACATACAGCCCAAAATATTTCACCATTTCTGTTGGAGCACTATGGTGAAGACAGACCCAGTCCTGAGTTAGGATGCCATGTGTTGGAGCCTCGCATCTTGTAGGACCCAGACCCGAGCCAAAGCACACACCAAACTGCTTTTCCGAGCCCCTGCATCCTGAAGCTCCATGAAAAGATCCTCTTATAAAACTATAGTTCTGTAAACCAGAGTAATCACCGCACTGTAAATTTAAGAAATGTATTAAGTACAGGGTGAGAAATTAGAAATGCCTGTAGACTTAATTTCCCAACACCTTGAGTAATTCTGGAGCGTATTAAAGTAGAACAAATAACCTGAAATAAATTATTTTGGCTGCTAAAATACGCTAATTGCACCAGGCTGTAGATTATGTAAGTAATTAACTGCTGAAGATCAGCAGAACTGCTGCAGAACTACTAGTTATTATGATATATAAATGCCGCGGTTCTGAAATACTGTCCTGAGGGTTTCTGAAGTATTTCACAGACTGAGAATGCTCTGCCTTGTCAGAGGAGGGGACATCTGTTTCCTGATGCCACCTCCTCTGCCTGCTCCACATCTTGCACCGCTTTTGCGGACCAGGGCCAAGCGCAAGGAGAGCGGTCGGGGCAGCGGCTGCGGAGCTGCACAACGAGCCTTGTCTTCCAGCAGAGCCCTTTGGCCACATCTGGGAGCATCCCGGCGCAGAATCGACCGCAAACCTGGCACCAGCGGAGGTGGTAAAAGCATCTGGCTAGCGAAAGGCGAGCTGGAGAGAAACTGGATCAATTACCGATCCCGCTGGACTGCAGGGAATACAGAATGTGTCTTTCACAGCTRGCACGGGCAAAGGTCCTCCAAATCCAATAGGAGAAACAGTCTGAGCCTCAAGAACAGAGTTTTCCTAACTCCCTTCCCACTGGTCCTTTTTGACAAAACAAGCAGCACAGCTGCCTCTCGAGGGCTGTTTCAATGGGACAAGGCTCCTGTTGAAAAGGAAAGCAGGAGGAGGAGGATGCCAGGACATGAGGAGGCCTTCCTCGCCACAGAGGTTCTGTGATGTGCTCCTCAGATGTCGCTGGCACATACATATTCCTCCTTTTGGTGAAGTTCTCGAGATGTGYCCCGCGCATCACCTATATCTTTTCCCTTGGGTTTCACTGCACTGACACTAGGCTGTAGAAACGGAACAAATTTTTGTTCTGGAAGAAGAACTTGGCCACAACCATGCCAAGAGGTAACAGAGAACAGGTAATGTCACTACGGTGCCCAACAGCTGCCAGCACAATAATTTATCTCCGCATTTTTGCCAATCTCTATCCTTCCTTACATCCCCACGGCCTGCAGCTCTAATGTGGATTCTCATAACATCTGATGGATGTTATGAGAACAGTCACTGAGAGACATCCTGTTCTCACAGAAGGAAAAAGCTAGGCTTAACTTGGACCATGCAGGAGCACGATCTCAAGATACAAGAACATCTCTACTGGAGCCCATCACTGGTTTCTGTAGGCCACAACCCATGGCAGATGGAAGGAAGACCACACGCAACACGGCAGCTGCAGAGCAACTACATCAACTCGCATGGCCTTCCAGCACGGCATGCAGGGCAGGAGCTTTGGCTCGTTCAACTCTTTGTGCAAGAACTGCTTGRCCCGCGACCCAGAGCTGCACCAGGAGACAGGATGGGTCAGAAACCAGGGCAYGTGTTTGCACCCGAATGACCGCGATGCACAGGGGAGTTTGCAAGCTGAATTCTGGGTCTGTCAAGCAGAGAGGTGTGAAAGGCCTGATGCAGCAATATTATGCACCCCGTTTCTTGGGCTTTGTGCGCCGGTTTGGTCACGGCCCCGGCTGGCGGGGGGTCTGAGCACCCCAACTCCGCCMAGCAGCTGCGGACAACGCGCGTCTGTCCCGCGCGGCGCCCTCCCCTCCGCCGCACCACGACCGTTTATGGACTGTGTACAAACGTTTGCATTCAATGGCAGGAATGTTGTTTTCCTAAAATCGGGAATTRGGACTGGGGCTCATTTCAGGAATTAAGGTGTTAAGCCTCAGGAATCCAGCTGCAAAGACACGCAGCATCCAAGGGAGAGAAATGCCAACCGGCAGGAATCCGGGTGCGGAGACTGTGCAATGTTAATTGCCTTTTTTTTTCCCTTAAAGATAAGTTCTTCCTGGTTCGTGGAAGGCGTTTTGTGCACTCCCATCGAAGCAGCACTTGGAAAAAGGCCCTGGGGGACTTCTTTGCAGACCTTGTATTCACTGGAAGCAATCGGGTTGTATCATCATACTTTCTCCAGTTTTTTTTTCCCTGTGGGAATGGAGCATGGTGGTTGGCACACAGCTGCCTCCTGCCGCTGCGCCTGGGGTGGAATGCAGGGAGCACAGTCAGACCATCCCAGGAATGCTGTGGGTGTTTCCTTGGGTCTTGTTTCTCTGTTTTAATTGCTTTAAAATAATAGCAAGTGTGATCTTTATTCTAAGAAAGATAAAAACTTGCATTGTGAGGGCGAAATTAGCTTGCAAATGTGCAATGCAGCAAACTGCACTGGCTCGTGCCAGGCAAGGTACGTCCTGGAGGAGCTTCCTCTCCCTCCCTGAATTGGCATTTTCTGATCCGTATCTGCCACCGGAGCCGCTGGGCAGGGGATGCACCTTCGCTCTGGACCTGCTCCTTCACGTGGCACTGCTGACAYGGCTCGGGCCCCATCTGCAGAATTTCCTCCAACACTGATTTCCACRAACTGAAACCGTCAGCCAGCATTTTAGTCTCTCCAACCGTGATGCACAGAACATAAAATGCATGTGAATAGAACAAACTTCCTTAAAAGCATTCTCCTTGGTGCTTTCAGACCTGCAGTGTGCTGCAGGCGATTCATTGAAGTGAATCCCAGGACGGAAACAATCAGCTAAGCTCTGAAGGACCATTAAAAATACATAAAAAAAAGTCTCAGGCAGTCTCTGCTGAATCAACCATCATCTTCCTGAAATACAGCTCAGTCAGGACTTTTGGTTGGTTGTTTTCTTCTCTACACATAGGAAACATCAGACTCTGTCCTTGACACGAGGGGAGAAACCAGCTCAAGAGACTCCCTGCTCCAGAGAGAAATCCAGCCKCTAATTTGCAGCTACTATTTCTACATTACATTACCGATATAATTGCAACACTTGCCATGAAACGCTGCTTGGGAAAGATAAGGTCTCGCAGTTTCCCCACCACTACAAAATGTATTTGTTTATCGCCAGCAGCAAAGGTTCCCCTGCACATGGAGTGCAGAGGCCCCGGCCTCCGCTTCACTAGCTGGGACTCTCCTTGGCCTCCCTGTCTCGGCCACTGGCCTCTTCCCTCTGCTTTTTGCTGTGGTTCCCAGCAGCTGCACACAAGSGCGTCACAATTAAATTTACTTTGTGCATTTCTTTAAGAGATCTGCAAAGGGTGAGAGGATTGGGAGGAATTTAGTGACACTGAGAAAAGCAGAATTTAAGGTAACGTTCAAGAAACCCTTTGTGAGGCTTAGGATTYACTTTGCCTTTAGAATCATTTGAAACTGGAGACAGCCAAAGTCGCTCAAAATCTACCCTAAAACTGACTATGGGGTAGCCCTATCCAGCAACTACTAACAGAACCATATGTCCCTGCCCAGATAGACCTTGAAACACATTCAGAATCCCAGGAGAGCTGGCAGGACTTGTCCAAGTCCTTCAGATTGAGCAGATCTGGGCAGAATGAACCTTTGCTGGAGTGAGGCCACCAGATTGGACCCAAAGGCTTCACCAAAGCCCAAAACCTTCTAGCTTTGTCATTCAKTGTCACAAACCTGTACTCTACAGCTCTAGCGGTGCGGAGGGTGCTACAAACTGTGAAGKCCAGAGGTCCCCTGGGAGAAAAGTGCGAGAGAGTTCAGTGGTTTCATCCTCACCCCCAGCAGAGCCTGGTGGGCAGGAGGAGCAGGGACTGTAAATCCAGTCCCTTTCCAGAGTTTACTCAACAGTGCAAACAAAAATAAACGGGTGTCAGCTCGCCTGCTTAAAGAGGCCATGAAAGGTGACACTGTGTCACTAATCCCTTGTTGCCATTCATTAAATACATCCTCTAGGCTGTTAATCTTCACACCTTCCTCTGGGGGCCACCAGGCAACAAGCTGGGAGGTCTTGACCATGGCAGAGGATGGCAGGAGATGCCTAAGGTCAGCCTGAGCAAGCCAAAGCAGGAGCGCTGGAACTGAAACTAGATCATGTGTGAGGAATGCATGTTAAATGTGATCAAACTGGCTGTGTTAGGAGAAGGCAGCAGCAGCCTGGAGGATGCTCCAGAGGGCTGGGATGAGCCCCGCTGCTCCGCACTGCAGCCCAAATGACACCCGCAGCAGAGCTGGTCTCACCTAGCTCATCTTTTCCACAGCAAATCTGCAGCCAACCCTCCCGAGGTGCATCCATCGGGAATGCAGCGGGGCGATCGCTTCCTGGAAGCAGCACTTGTGCTCGAGCCCTGAAACGCAGCAGGACAACCCGCCTATTCAAGCAGCCCCTTATCAGCCCCGCTCTCCCTCCCGGCCCCGCTTGGGCTCGGCCATGGAAAGGAGGCAGATGTTYGGGACTACAAAGTTGCTTCCTTTATTAGATAAATTTAGTTAACATGTCTGCAAGGAGCTTCAAAGGGAGGGCAGCACAACTGTGAGGCATGATATCCAGCCCAAATTCTTTCCAGGGTTGCATCACCATGTAATTCTCTACAGGTGCTGTTATTACTGTTGTTTTATGTTAAAGAAGCCAAACAAGTGGATGTTTTGCTATAAAAATAGCTCATTGGCACATACCTCTAGTTGCTCGCTAGCTTTCTGTGCCACTGTTGAAATACAGGAGCATTTCAGTATGCAGTAACACCGCTCTTCTCTGGAAATGGGAGCTCAGGCTTTATCACCCAATACTCAGAAAACAGGAATGGCACCTGGCAACGCTGCCCTTCTCATCCAAGAAAAATACTCCTGCCTCTCTCATCAGCCAGCCACGTGTCTATCAACATATTCCCACTTTTCCTCTAGGCCCGCTGGGGTATAAAGGGGACTTGGTTGGGTGAAAAACAGTGAAGAAGTTGCTGGTTCCCTGCCCCTTCCCTCTCCTCTACAAGGACTACCATGGTACTCCCACCTAAAAGCAGATCTCTCATTTAGCTCAACGGAGCCAAACACTTGGAAAGCCAAAGTATGTACACAGGGAAAAAAAAAAAACACCAAAAAAACCCTCGTATCTCCATTGTTCCATCCAATTGACAGGAAATCAACCGCTCAGCAGAATTAGCYGGTAGGGGTCAAGCTGCCCAGCTGAGGGATGGACCCTGCGGTGACAGACGGAGACCTCTGCCCGCAGCGGCCAGCTTCAGTGCATTGGTGGAAGAGGAAAAATTGGTGTTTTCCGCCATGCGCTGCAACCAATTCTGCCCGTCTTAGTGCAAAACCAGGCGAGCCCCTCTCCCCACAAACCAGCAGCCCTGCGTACGCAGCCCTATTTACTGTTTGTCTTCGGCCAGAACATATGGTTCCACTTTCTTAGGCTGTTGGTCTCCCGAGTTAATGACATATGGCCATATGGCTCGGAGCAAAGAGTGATAGGACCAACGTGCAGCTCAATTAATCTGAGGGGAAAAGAAGAAAAATAAAAAAAGAAACACTGCAATGCTCCCCTGTACGGAAAAAAGGTCAAATCCTTGTGCTGACATCTAGCAAGACGTGACTACCTGGGAAGATGTTAAAAATAGGGTGTTTTTTGTCTTTCGTTTTTACATTCAAATGTTCCAAATGTAAATATTATACATAAAAACATTTATAAATGGTACTGTCGTTTTTACCCTGCTGAGGCCGTGGTTGTCTCCGCAGCACTTCCAGCGCAGCTTTTAAAGGTTTTGCAGTGACACGCGCTCAACGTGTCCAGTGACAAATGATGTAACGTGTTAGAGAGCACTGGTGCAGCGGGGCCCTGCGTTTCATTAAGGCCAGCACGCAACGTTTCTTCCTAACCAGCCCTTGAGAACAACACCAGCAGCACCACGCACACAGGCTCATGCGAAGCTGCTCTTGGGCAACAGCAAAAAACGACAAAAACAAGTTATCAGAAGAGTCTTTCCCACCATCATCGTCTCTCGTATGCCTTTGATGGGGACTTTGGCCTTTCTGCTAGATGGGGACAGGGGACATCTCACAAACCAGCATGGCTTGAGGGTGGGGAGAGACCTTGGAGGAGTCAATGGGAATCCTTGGAAGCCAAACATGGAGCACGGCGGCTGCCCAGCGCTTCCAGGAACCTGGCTCAGGAAACGCGGAGGTGGATTTGTGGCAGCCAGGAGCAAACCCAGCCCAAACACCAGCTCTGTGCACGYGGGCTGGCTCTGCAACGTGAAGCCTGCACCCCGCAAGGGCTTTGCTTTGCTGCTCATCCCAAAGAACGCAGGGCCGAGCGCGACAGAAACAATTCTGGTACTGGTGTCACTTACAGGAAGGATCTTTCTCAACGGTACATGACCATATTTTCGTACTTGTGGCACTACGGGCAGACACAGTTTTACTGGCAGAAGACTGCTTGCTCCGGATTGCTTATTTTGTTTGGGGTACTAATATAAACTGTGCTGGCAAATCCTTTCTCATGCAGGCAAAGGTTAAGTAGTCCATTGATTTAATTGGCTTTGAGTTAAGTAGGTGTCTATAAGATTAGAGCCTGAGACCTTCATTTCAAGCTGGCTTCCCTCCTCTTCTGACATCACAGAAATGCCCTATGATTTTTTRTTTTTTTCCCCCAGCTTTGAAACTTCAACATTATCTTTTGTCAACATCTCAAATGTTGGCAAAAAGATGTAAAGCAAAGTTTCGGTAATATTTTCAGCTCGCTATTGCTTCGTTGCTCACACAGCTTCACTCTTTGCAAAGAGCAGAAGTCTGAAGCAGCACAAGGAGAAGACAAGCTCAGTGGTCTAACGTGGTCAACATTCTAAATATATTTTCAAACCCATCACTTTTGGGCAACATGCACAGATCAGACAGTTTGAGCACTGAGGAGCCCATGCAGATATGAGACATAAGATAGACCCAAAATCCTGCAAGCTTTTCCGAGACTTCTTCCTCTAGGGAATTCCAAGATCACCAGGCACAAAACATTTTATTTCATCCTGCTCTGCTCTAACCTCTTCAGAACAGGACCGGAGTTTATTTTCTCTTTGTGCAGCACCAGGCACATTAGGACTCTCTTTTCTGCTCTTCCCTTAGACAAGTAAATTAAAGATGAAAAAGATAAAAAGGAGAGGTCTGGGAAAACGCAGATTACACTTCAAGAGATATTTAGTAGTTAAAAGCGCAGATAAGCACGGAGTTGCAAATTTGTAAAAGCCACAAAGTGAATGAGGTTCCTAACTCCTCCGAGCCAATCTCAATGGGAAGCTCCGCAGATCCCACCGAGACAGACTCTTCGACTGTGGGTGCTAAAGGTCTGCAGTGAATTTGCCCCCCTAACTCCTGCCGCTGCAATCTACCCGTTCTGAAAAGCACAAGAAGGCTTTGGGGACAACTGCAGCRTGCACACTGGAGAGTTTTAACCGCTTTGCCATGGATTCCGCTTGCCGAGCTCTCGTGCAGCCCTGCTCGCGCGCAATGGGTACGTTCCCGCTCAGCAAAACCCGCTCGGAGCTGCCAGGACTTCATGGGTGCAAAGTCACGTACGTGGGGGTTTCARTGCCAAGAAGAACTTTAATTCAAATCTGCAGATCCCCTAATGCTGAAACTACCCATTAAACAAGATAAGGCAACCCATCGCGCGGCTGGAGGGAGCAGGATGTTGGTGCGAAGAGCCCGAGCCAGGCAGGGAGCCGCTGCCTTCCCTTCACCTGCTGCTTTGGGCACTTCTGCTCATTACTTATCTCACTGTTAATCTGGTTACCTCGGGCTCCAAACCCAGCCGCACCGCGCCTCTCATATGTTTTTATTAAAAGCGTTTTGAACTGTGAAAGGCCTGCAAAGTGCATAGCCCTTGCAGAAGACGGGTTGAAAAAAAAAAAGAAAAAAGAAAAAATAGCTCCAGGGTTTGTCTTTTACCTGTTTCCTCCCTGATTATCTGAGAGCAATCAGGCTTCCCGATGCTTTCTTTGGAGCTGGCTGTGCCCTTACAGAGTCACTGGAGAATGCAAGACGTGATGGGCGGCGTGTCGGGGCAGGCGGTGGCGGTTCAGCACGGCCGAGCCGCTCCATGGGAGCCTSCCTGCTCCAATCCTGCTCCACATGAGCCTCCCAACTCCAGACGAGCTCCATGGGAGCCTCCCTGCTCCAGCCCTTCTCCTCGGGAGCCTCCCCACTCCGGATGGGCTCCACAAGAGCTCCCCTGCTCCAATGGCAGGAACATTTGTGACATTTGTGTCATTTCTGTCAAAACTGGCAACTCAGACATGGAGAAAAGCTCCTGGTTTTCCCTGGGGAGCATTTTGTACTTTTTTAAACTCCCCATCCAAGAGGGAACCTAAACGTGGATAGTTATTTAAAGCTTCTACACGGCCTAGTCTTCCTGCGCTCTGGGAGGGTTCAGGAGCGGACCCAGAAGCGAATTCGATTCCTTTGCTCTCTCTAGGACTCTGGATATGGATCTCCCGCTTATTGACAAGTTTTTTCAACTGAGCCATTTTTCCAGAGTCCCCACCAGATCCCTGACACAGACTTCCATCATCCATGTCCTTTCAAAGCATTGTATCTTGACTCTGGTCTAACTATATATTACATATTTTTATATATACGCCTTTATACTTCACTCCAGAGAAGCATAAAATAACTCAAAGATGAGTTTCCTAAGGGAATGAAGAATTCATCTCAGCAAAGAATGCAAAATACCACTCAAGACTAGATTTTCTTACCAAACACTAAAACAAGTGCTATGTACCTAGGCCTTCCACTTCAAAATCCATTTCCTCTCTCCTGTCAAGTTCAATCAGAATTCAGTCACTGTCATTACAGTGACAAGATCAATGTGGATATCGCAAACAGAGCAGCTCCACTATCCAGTTCTGCACCAGGGGACATCTCCACGAGCAGGTTCCCTTGTTTTGTACCTGCTCTACATTGCACTGGCACCAGCAGGGAGCAAAACCAGGTATTACCGACAGGGTAACCGCGTGCTAGTTTGGTAATGACTTYGGGCTTTGAAAGCAGCTGCTAATTGCTTTAATTAAACAATTACCCATAAGATCAAATAAACAGCAAATAATAAATCTTGAAGATCTGCAGCACTAGGAATTCCACTTAGATAAGTATCTGCGGTGAAATATAATAGAGCTTCATTGTTGTTGTTAGTTTTAACTGATGGCTTGGTGCTCGCAAACCAAGAGCAAGGAGGGAGCTGTCTCTGGGGGGACTCCACTTTGCCCTGTCCCAGGTATACAGCCTGCAAGGTCACCAACTAGCCTAATAACCCTAATTAACTCCATGCATCTTATTAGATAAAGAAAAATCCACGAGCCCCAAGTGTTTCCACAGTCCAGTGTTGGATTCAGTCCTGAATCTAAGCCACCAGCTTCCCAATCTGATCGGGAAAGGAGAGGCATAAAGGAGATGGTTTCCAAGTCAGCAAGCGAGCGGTGGTTTGTGACACGTCAGGAATATTGAGGGAAGAAGTGACGGTGCCAGCAACCCTAGAGGAGGGAAATTCATCTTTTGCTTGGGAAGCAACTCCTGGAAATTCAACCCATTTCAGCCAGGGACAGTCCACTGCAAGACGGAAGACGAGCAACTCGCAACCGAAAGAAGGTCACATAAAAAATAAAAGGATCGGACTTACCAGGAGCACAAACGATACTGAAACGAAGCACTGAAGCACTCTCTGTCCTCCACTGAGAAACACCGAGTGAACATTTACTTAGCAATTAGGTTTTAATGGCAAAACTTCCAAGGCAGCGCTGGGCAGAAAGTCAAAATCTACATTTTAAAGAGATATTTTAAGTACCCTACAATGCACAGGAGCCTGTATGTCTTTTTCTTCAGGGTAACACAGCGCTTTGTCTTCCTCCAAATACACACGAATGAAGAGAGATAAATGGTGCAGTGGCCCTAGCTCATTTACTCAAGCTTCTCTGCATGGGCTTCTAGTATCACCCACCTGAGCCCCAGATGAGGTTCAGAGAAGGATGATGCAAAATAAGATAGACCTAAAGAGGCCTTGAGAATAACTACTGTTTTCCCTACATTAAAGACCTGAGGGAAAACACATCAATAAGAACATATTTTATAATCAAAGCACAGTTAAACATTTTCATGTTTAAACCCATGTTTGATAGCTCTCCTTTCCTCTACTTACTTAAGTGTGGTATGGATAACAAAGTAGAAGTCCCTGAACGGAATCACTATAAATGACTTGTTAAATCATTTAACAATTGTTAATTAAAAAAAAAAGATTTGAGGAGGRTGTGAAGACAACACAGGATATAGAGCCTTCATCACCAGTGCATCTGCCTGGCCCACAAACAGACTGCTGTGCTGGAGTTGACCATTCCCCCTCTGGATACAGCTTGTTTATTGGTATTTTGCAGTAAATGCAGCACTAGGGAGGGAAGAGGAGGGGGTGACATTTCCAGGAAAAGTTCCCCCGTGCTTTTTTCTCCTTTCTCTACCACTGCCCCGCTACATTAAGCTACATTCCAGCCAGCTTCAAGGACACGTTTCTGAATCCTATTCCAAATGCTGACAGCCCCTGAACGTGTGAGAGGAAACATGCCCTCAGATGGACTGCATTTATCCGTCTGGTTATACCTTTAATCTGACATGTTTAGCAAAAGCTCTGCGGCGGCCGCTGAGCACGTTCCAAGGGCAGAAGGAGGAGAAGGAGGTTGAGGTGCCACCCAAGGGCCCTGCTGCAGGRTTCGGAGGACAGACCCCAAACCCAACAAGGGGAACCCAGCTCAGACTAAGGGGCAGGGAGCTCTGCTGACCCAAGTCTAATCTCCAACCTGCTCCCCTGTCAACAGGCCAGAGAATCCCGTTTCCCTTCTGAATCGGCCCAAACAGGACTTTGGTGGAAGMGGCCTGTGTGAGTCATGAGGCTGAGGCTGATAAGATCCCGGGCAGATAAGGGCTGCCCTGGCGCTGGACAGAACTGCTGAAATCCTGCCCGCTTTCAAAGGAGATCCGCTGATTTACCCCAGCAGGAGCAGGGCAGCTTTCCAGGCCCAGTTTTAATACATCAGAGATCTCCTGCAAACAGCTGCATTTTATTTCTTCCTTTTCTCCTATAGTCTCGACTAAGTCGTATCTTTCCCTTTTTTTCCTTTTTTTTGTCTCAAGAATGTATATTTACTCTGCAGTAGTTATCCCAGTATCATTCACATCAACATCATCAAGACTTGTTTACTAATGAAGTGGACTTAATTTGGAATTAAAGACTCATTAAATGACTCATCCTATTCCAAGGGATTTTCTACGCTCTCCTCATTGAGCCAAGGGGAGAGACTCGGASAGCCGAATCCATCCCCGACTTCTTTAAATCCTTCTTTTCTCTCCTGCTACGACGGGAGGAAGGAGCGTTCGGCGGTGCCGAAACGCGGGTGCTGGGAATGATGCTGTTGCAAAACACAAAGCAACTTTAATCGCGCCGATAAGACTCCCCTCGGCTCTGCCCTGGGATAGTGCTGCTGCAGACACATTAATCAGCCATCAGACCTTGAGCCCTGTTAAATTTTCTCGCTATCTGGAGCCCTGGTGATTACAGGGTTCAGCGCGGACAGCCCAAGGATGCCCTGGGGCTTGGGGAAGCGGCTCCTTCCTCCGCAYGCTCCATCCTTCCCGCCCCGTCCTGCTCCTCATCCTGGATTTTAGATTTTTTAGAGACTTTAGAGAGACCAAGGCACTCAAGTGCAGCCGAACCCGCACGGAGCAGGTGCCTCGAGGGGAGCGCATGGGGCTGCTCCCTTCCCGCGCCCCTTTCCCAGTGCGCGCCCAGCACGTGGGACCAGCTTCCCTGCCCATGGGAAAGCGCCCGGCCTCCCGTCCCTCCTGCGACACGAGCACCTTGCCCTGCCTGAGAGCRCGGAGATGCCGCCGGCATCCCGGGGCACTCGGAGCCAGCCCGGACGGCGCCGTGGACACGGAGCCGGACGCTGATCCGTGCGGCAAAGCGCTCCCGGGGAGCGGAAAAGGCAGCAAAAGCCCAGCGTGCCTCGCCAGGCACAGCCCGTTGAGCTCACAGTGAGGCCAGGGCCTCACATCTCTGCTCTACTCCTTTGTACCAAGCAGAAAGAGCAAATCAAGGGACACCCCGCAATCAGCCCTTTGAGGCTCATCCAGCACTGGTTTCACAGTCCTATGGCTTCGCTGCCAGCACTGCCCGCCGCTCTCTGAGTCTGGGTGAAAAAGACGGGCAGAAAACAGCACCTCTAAGTCTAATATAAAATGTACAGAGGAGAAAAACAAGGGAGAAAAGGAGAAAGAGGGAGAGAGGGAGAGGAAGAGAGAGAGGGAGATACATTTGGCTGACTGTGAATGAATCCTATAAAATGGAAATGGGAAACATGTGCAAACACTTTAAATATTTTTGCCCCTGCAAGATATTTGAAGACTTCCCTTGTAAAACAAATAGGGAACAAAATAAAACCAGGTTTCCTTCAGTCAGCACATAATCATTTTCATGTTAATTTTTATCTTGTTAACCCAAAAATCTATTAGAAGAAAATTATCTGCCTGAAATCTAGCTCGTGACTCATGCTAAGTGGTTCTGATATTTTGAGAAAATAAATCTTTACACTGTTTACACAAGTCTATCTGAAATTACAGTGTGTAAAAGAAATAATGGTTTCAAGTGACTATAGGTGACAAATGATCAGGCTTCTGATGTTATTCACTTTGGCCTTGTCTCCACGGGGCTTTTTTCTTTCCCTTTTCCTTTTAATCCCTGCTTGCTCTCACAGTGGCCGAGCGCTACCCGGGCTTAAGGGAAGTCAGGCAAGGGAAGATGATCTCGTTCATCACACCAGCTTGCACCATCAGCTCAGCTTTTAGGAAAGATCATCTGTGCATGCAAGGCAAAACGCTTTTTTAAGTGAGCAGAGAGTTTCAAAGCACAGTTTCCATCTGTAAATGTCCCGGCCCATGAGACCTCATTTATACAGCAAACACTAATGCTGCTGGCCAGAAAATTCATGGGGAAGATGCACCTGGGATGGGCACATTCCAGGATAAACACCCAGCAAGAGGGAAGCATGGCTCTTGTTTGCTTCAGGATGCTCAAACAAACAAACAAAAAAACCCCAAACTGCTTAATTTCAAGCCTGAATATTGGTCTTTCTCAAGAAGTATCTATCAACAGGCGTTTTGCAGCAGCATTTCAGGATGGAGCAATGAATTTGTGTGCACAGGCGATTAAAGGAGCCTTTCTCTCCTCGGAAAACCTGTAGTTTTCAGTGGCAAACGCTGCCCAAGWGCCTGGGAAATGGTTCCTTCCACCTGCTGCACACCGAGGGTTTCTCAAGCAGCTCATTCAAGAGCTGAGAGAAGGGAGGGAAGGGCCGTGCAGGTGTCACCCTGCAAGAGTGACACCCAAAGGCCCAAGCTACAGCCCAACCAACAACCGCGGTAACCTGTAAGGAGCACAGGTCGCGTGGGTTGTCACCCTAACGCTTCCTTTTCTCAACAAGCCTAGTTTTTATCGTTATCACTGACGATATTACAGAGGAGGAATTAAAGTTCATTTGTGGCTTAAACACTTCTGTTTCTCTTCACAGAGCCCATCAGTCTCCACACATTCCTTCTGTCATTCCCAAACACGGTGCAATAACAATAATCCAACATCTGTGGCTAATCCTCCTAGCCAAAGACTATAATTAATTCTAACCCCTTTTTCTGATTGCATTTCAGCACCATAAAATAATAGGCAAAAGAAGAGATTCAATATTGGGAAATCTGGATAAATATACAGCAGTTCTAGCTAATTAGCRAGGCCAATTGGTGTATTTTGGCGAGCAGACATCTTTGAGGCAAGGAGACGGAAAGAAACCAGGTGAAATCTGGGCCATTTTACGCCAGGTGCTTTTTCTGCCTGCTGCAATATTAATTAAAAGAGGCTCCAACATTTTCTTACAAGAATTTTAACCAACTGGCAGCCCCGTCCCGGGGAAGGGCCAGCTCCAATTGCAGCTACCACCAGATGAGAGCACAACCAGCGTTTGCAGGATCATGACTTGACCATCAGACGATGCTCTTGCAGAGAAAGAGCAAGAACCAGAGCCCAAGGTTCTCATCAGGTGAAGGTGTTCAAAAAGCCCTCTCCTCCTTTCATTTCACAGAAATTTCTCTGCAATAAAAGAYGTTTACCTTGGAGAACATCTTTTGCCGAAGTAATTAAGGTGTTGGAGCCACCAGCAGATTGCAAGGTGCCATCTTCTAGACC
The DNA here is from genome assembly GCF_003342845.1 of Nothoprocta perdicaria. Classification (NCBI taxonomy): domain Eukaryota; kingdom Metazoa; phylum Chordata; class Aves; order Tinamiformes; family Tinamidae; genus Nothoprocta; species Nothoprocta perdicaria. The sequence goes on from NW_020455060.1 coordinate 1,365,494, forward strand.
GAGCTGCCCCTCTTTAATTGCTTCTGTTGCTTGGCAGGGCACCCTTGAGTTGTTGAGCGAGCAGTAACACCTTCTCCCCAGGCAAGATATGGCAGAAACCAAAAGGAAAGGGTTGTTCCACCAGGGAGAGGGACCACAGCCTGCTGCTGCCCGAGCGGTATCTTCCACCGCGCAGCTCCGGTTTAACGCAGCACCACGAGGCCAACGTGCAGACCCTGGCACCGGCTAGCTGTGACCAAAGCCGTGAGCGCCCTGGTTTGTCCCACAAGCACTGGGAGCCATCCACAGCACAGAGGGACACCCACCCGCATCTGAGGAGTTTGCAATGATTTGGGTACAGCGAGAAAGCAATTTGTTATAAATCCGTGCATATCCTCAGAAGGTGCAATATTGCAAGGTGACAATACCTCTGTATCTCTAAGTATTTGCTTGATGGCAGGAGGCACAACACAGTCCTCAGTGAAAACTATATCCCTGCGTCAACCTGATGCCTGTTACCAATCTGGGATGAAATCCACTGCCTTTTTTTTTCCTGAATGCAACGTGAGAACTTAGCACAAATGCCGGGGAGAGCTTCCCATTAGCTGAATTAATTCTGCTTCGTTTMAAATGCAGATCAGCCACCACGACCACTAACACTAGCGGCCTCGGGTCACTGGCTCAGACTGGATCAGACCCACTGTGGTGGGAGGGAAGTCTCCTAGGTCCACGTGGAGGAGGTTTCTCCTGCCCATGCTCCATCTGCCCATACACCTCAGGGATTTGTTTCTTTCAGGTGCTTGGAAGTTTAAAAACCACTATAATTTCACAGAGTTTAGCCAGAAAGGAAGAGAGCAATCCGAACACTACCACCACGCCAGCCACAGAATTACACCCTGTGTTTCCGGAGGCGAGGGAAACGGTCTTCTCTATCACCCAAAAAGGACAAAACCGAGCCCAGTGGCTTGAAGTCAGTATCACTTAGAGACATAGGCAGGAATGACTGAAAGATCACAGCAGTGAAGTGCACTGCTTCTGTCAATAAACTGCATGGGAGGCTATTTGCCGACTATTAAAAAGACGTTCTTCTGAATTTCTCCAATTTCAACACAATCTAGTTATGCTCGCTTAGATCTACAAACCCAAAACCTCCTGCGTGCCTCTTTAGGCTACTAAAATGCAACACAGCAAACATTAACATATTGATAAAGGGCCTAAACTGGGACAAACTAGAGAAGTGCTCAGCACTATGTACATTACCTACCCAGCACCCCAAAAAGACAGTAGAAAAGAGGTGGTAACAGGACAGTTAGGAGAAATTCGGCTTGGGAGAGGGTCTAACAACAGCGTTGCTGGTGACACGTGTTCTCTGTAAGGATGCAGTTATTTGGATTCTGCAGAAATTCCTCCCCAGCTATGAACTTTCCTTGGTGCCCGTGAGGTTGGTCGAACGGTCTGTTAGCATTTGAACTGAATGTATGTGAGCATACCTGAAATCCTAAAAACCTGAAATCTAAAAGACCTTTCCTGGAAAAGGTCTGGTACCGTAGGCATTCCCCGTGCCCACAGCTTCAGTAATTAACGGCACCACGGCCACTGCTGTTGATGGATCCAGGGTCCCGAGCAGATGACTCTGTTCAGGGATCTCACCTGCTGCTGAAAGGTGTTTTTCCCATTGCTTGTTATTCCAATGCGAATGGCAGGGCTGGGCATTATCTCCACCCCCGTGCCACCAGCCAAATAAAGCAGGGAGCTGCCTGCCAGCTACTCAACAGGGATTAATAAAGTGGCAAGATTTACCGGGAAGTCAACTCAAAATGCCTTCCAAAAGGCATGAATCAAAAACCTTATATTGTCTTGAATATACGTCACTAGTAAATGGATTTGATGGGTTCCTGGCAGAAGGACACTTGTTAACCCTGATAGGCTAATGTATGTTTTCCTGGAGCTTGCAGGTTAAGGTAAGAGGTAGATGCGAAGCATGAGAAGTGAATATTAAAGTTCATATTAAAATGGCTCCTATGAAGTAAATAACAGTTTGCTGTTTATCATAAAGGTCATGGAGGTTTGCCAACGGAAATTTAAGGCAGTAATATACAGAGGACCCTCTTAAAGATAATGGAAGAAGCCTTCTTTTTCTATCCAAGCTTTTAAATAACACCTTATCTTCCCACCTGGAGATACTTAGGGCAGATCAATGACCAGGAGGAACAAAGCTAYTTAGGCACTTTTATACACCACATGGTGAGCACACTGGAATAACAGACGGAGCAATCCCTAGGAAGACATCTCTGGGCGCTTATATTTCCTAGAAGTTAACCTAGATGAAAATAAAACCTATACAGCAGTGAAAACGTCCCTGACAGCATAATGTTCAATTTAAATAAACAGTTCTAATGAGATCTGTTATTACCTGCTATTTTGTCATGCTCTGGCATGCAGTCTTAAGTCTAATGTTTCTAAATGCTGTCATAAATTTTTTCAACTAAATCTGCTCCTGAAAATCTCAGCTGATGTCTCTCATGGTGCACAGTAAATTACAGACAGCGCTGCAGGCTGCACGTGAATCTAAACCTCTCTTAGATCCCGCYGAAAAGAGTCTTTCCCTTTCCAAAAGGAGTTTATTGTGACTGTTAAGCTTAAGGTGGCAATGATAGGCACACTATTTTGCTTCAAAAATATACAGAAAATGCAGGGTTCATGTGAAATCAACTGGGTGCTCATGGAGGAAGAAAAGCTGGAATAATCCGTGACTCCCTGACAGCACCGAGAGCCTGAGAAAGCCCCAAGGTACAGTCTTCTTGTTGGACCAGGGCTGGTCCAAGCAGGTGAGCGGGAGAAGGAAGGGAAAGCAAGGCTGAACCAGGATGCTTTTATGGTTAATCYCCCCCAAAATACTGCGGATCAACAGAGATGGTTTAATAAATACCAGAGACCTAGATGTACTAAAATTACCAAATGCTTCTGAATTCTGCTGCCTAGACCACAGAAATCAGTGGCTTTGCTCCGGGAGAGATCGTCACCCTGAAGATGGGTAACAAAATACGAGTCAGAGCTGAAACTCCTGGGTGCCCCAAGGACATGGGACCTTTTACCCATGGAAAAAGGGTAAAGGAGGGTTATTGCTCAGTGAAATTTGAGTGATGTCATCTGTTGGAAAGGGAGACATAACTCAATCTGTGAAGAGCATAATGCTAAACACATTATCACTGCCGCGCAAGGAAATACAGGCAACGGGGATACATTTTTTTTGTGGTAAGAATGCCTTTTAGCTCGCTTTGCTGCAATCTCTAAGCCTGCCCAAGCGTTGTCATTTCCACAGTCCAAACAGTTTACTCAAAGGCCAAGAGGAGTTTCAGTTTTCCACGAGGGTCAGTCCAGCTTTGCTTTGTGCTGACAGTCCCCAAGCAGGTAATACCTCTAATGCTTTATTAACACAGACTGGGGTCAATAAACACTTTATACTCCCGGCCGCCCGTATCTACAAACGTAATTCCCCAGCCCTAATGCTTAAAGACCAGAGGGATTCCCAGCCCCAAACCAGGGGAAGCTCGGCAGTTCAGCTCCATTTCAGCTCCTTCTGAGGCCACCGAGTCCTGATAAATGCAGTTGTTACTAGGAAAGAACAAAATCCTTTAATCATTCTCAAACATTAAATTCCATCATGTCTGGCCCATAAATGTAAAGTTCACTTTCCAGGAAGGATTTACCAAAGCTGATACCTYGTGCTGGCAGGACCTTAACCGTACATTTCGCAAAAGGAGTTTTTCTTTTTTCTGGCTTTTGACGCATTCAGCCCCAAAACACAATGCTCCCCTAATTTACCCCAAGTGGCTAAAGCTGAACGCTGTCATCTGTACCTAATAAGCCTCAGCGCCGTGTTTGTTCCGGGCTGATGCTGGGGGAGAAAATGCTGCAAAAAGACATAAAAAGCGGTCGTGCTTTTTATTTCGGTGGCCTCGCGAGCGCGTTACGTCTGCGCCGCGCTCGCGCCGCGCAACATCTGGTGCCGAACCAGTGGGGTCAAATAATGTTCTCACCATTTAGCGTAATTAACTCCAACCGCCCGTCTGCTGCAAGCCCCCGGCGCAGCCAACACAAGCAAAGCTGGGCCAAGGCGAAATTTCTCCTCATTATTAAACCCAAATCTAAGCACTTGTCTGTCTGTAAAAACAGAGCAAAGGGAGGAAAACTGAAACCAGCGAACAGGGTCTGAGGTTTCAATAAATGTCAGAGAGCGTCAAGTCTGTTTGGATTGCAAATTATTGCTGGCTGATGGTCTATTATTTTACAACTAGCGATTGCTGTCAAGGAGCTGGGGAGGGGGTAGGAGGGAGAGGCTTCTCGAATCCCAGCCAGAGGGGAACAGAAGTTACAAAATACTGTAACAATCGTTAAAAAAAGTACCAAGCAATTCAAATGTTTGCTAAATTTAGAACTTGGAGCGCGTGCTCTTCAAAGAGCAAAGGAGCCGCCCGCGCTCCGTCACGGCACCGTCGCCTCTGCCTGAGGTCCTCGGTAATCCCTGTCTCCAACCTCCATCCATGATGGAGTTAGGACCACGGAGAGCCCCACGTGGAAAAGGCCCCCAGCTGCTCCAATGTGAATTCCCATCTTGCCCAACACGCTCCAACAAGACAGTCARTGGTGTTAAGTCCTGTTTGCAGATGGAACAAATTATGGACAATACRGGCGATCCCTCCTTGAGGTCCAACGGGGGAGGACGTGTCCTCGTGGGCTGGAATGCAGAGGATCAACCACAGCTTGTTGAAAGGACAAGGTAGCTGATATAGGGACCAGGAACACATATTGGGATACAGCCAAATGCTCCTGCGGTCACAGCCAAGGAGATGGGCATGACGAGAAGAAGGGACTACGTACGATAGTGCCCCAAGTAGAGCTCTGTCCTCTTGCTGCTGGACAAAAGCCCAAAATCTTCTGGTTGCTGAAACCCAACTGTTTTGGTCTCTACTAAAGATCTCAGTTGATGCTTCTGACACTGGAAAAGTCAGTGAATCCCTGGCCTATAAAGCAGTCAACGAAAGCATCCCAAACTATACAGAAAACAAACCAGCCAATCCTCAAAACTCCTCTACTCTGATGACCTCAATTCCAGGTCCAAACTTCCCAGCCTCTTCTGCTGGAAGCAAACCAAGCCATCAAACCGAACTGAGCAGCCCAGCCAGTGGGTCCTCCAAAGCCGTGAGCTAACGAAACACAGGGAGATAGTTCATGTGGAAAACACAGCTGCTCTACATCGACATCTTAGGTGGACTAAAGTAAMTGGCCAGTGTCCGCAGGGACAATGAGGGGCAGCCTCTCAGGCCTTCCTCTCTGCATCTAACATGGTCCCAAAAAAGAGCAGTATTCTTACAAAATTTGGAAACATCCTTGCTCTCCTTGAAACTGTCCACATAGGTCATCATGAAAGACATCCCGTCACAGATCCTTCAGTCACCAAACTACTGAAGATGATGCCATTAAGCTGCAGTGAACACTGTATGAAACGAGAATGAAGTATGTGATAAATTTTACCATCACCTCCCCAGCCATTTCACTGCTGATTCCCTTTTTTCGTGCTTGGGCAGCGCTCATTCCTACTCCCCTATCCGGGCWGAAGTCCCACGTTGTGCTGGGCCTCAGGGCGAGTGTCAGGACACCRCATTTTATCTGCAATACCAGGACCTTCGCATTGCTCACCGATCCATGGGGCAGATAACACATGCGTCTGGAGGCCCTGCTCTCCCCTCTGGAATAAATCAATTCCTCCTCATCCGTGGCTGCTTGCAGCACGGTTTCACACACCGTGTTTGAAATCACTGCACGCAAGAAGTGCGACGTGGAACAGAAACACGAGTTTCTGTAGGAAGTAACGTGGCTGTGAGCACCAGCACAGACAATAAACCCACRCACCTCGCCTGCTTCAATTTTTATTTTTCAGCAATGCAAACTAAGGAATTCAGTGATTTTGAAGAACAGTAGACTTAAAATAAATAAATAACTAAAYAAATAATGACAGTTATTGCAATCTGTCAAGGTTTGAYGTTATTTGGAAAGACCAATTTGGTCTTTCTTTCCCTAAAATAAAACTTGGGCTTTTCCAAAAAGAAAAAAAAGAATGGATTCCTAGTCACAAAAGAGCGGTTATGCTCTGCCCGCCCCTCCGCCTCCTCCTCTCTCCCTGCACCCGCACGCAGCAACTGGTAATAAAACTGTAACTTACAATTTCGCACCAATAATATCCCAAGAAGGGTGCCTCTATTTTACCCTGGAGCAAAGGAAAGGGGCCAAAACAATCAAGCTCTCTCGTGCAGAGCGGCGCGCGGGCTCCGCTCCGGCTCGGCCGCGCGCCCCTCGTGTCTGCGGGAGTCGCTCGCCCTGCCAAGCTCCGCAGCCCCACGTGTGCCTGTGCCCTCCAAGCTTGTTTTGGCCCTGGCACAGCCAGGGGGGAAGCTGCAGGAACGGGAATCACCCAAGGGCCTGCCCYGAGTTTCTTCTCTGTGGACACAAAGCGATATTGCATTTGCTGCTGATTGATATTTTTCACAGTGCAATAGCTTTCTGCTGAGAAATCCTAATGTTTCTATGATAGGCACTGGTTTTGCTAACATTTATTGGAAAATCATCCCAAATTATCCCAATTTTCACTTTAGGAAGCTAGAATGCTTTGCTTTCTCCTTCCTAGTTTTTACTAGATAGTACAACGAATCATCTCAGAATGAAAAAAAGTCAAATTTTATCTCAACGAGTTGCCCACAGAATAGACGGTCCAGAATCTGGCCAACTCTAGATGGAACCGAAAGAAAATMACCCCTTCTTTGGTAAGAAGGCTCCTGCGAGGAAGCAAATCTGCATGATGCTTGACCATGCACAGGTAAAACTGAGACCACTCTCAGCAAAAGGGCTTTTACTCAGGCTAATACTATTAGTCCTAGGCTCCTGCTGCTGGCATCACTCAAGGAGAAGCTGCCTGGCCGGCCGGCCTCGTGCTCTGCACAGAYTCACGGTTCCCATCACTGCAAAGCAAGGCAGGATGCGCTGCTTGTTGCACAACCTCTTCAAACACAATTAACACATGTGTTAATTAATCGACACTAATGCACTACCGCACTCCTGCAGAAGCATGTCCAAGGCTCCCTTGCTGATTTTTTTTTTATTATCATTTACCCTAGAGCTGCACCTAACTTTAGTTCCTGTTTGACTAAACTAAGGTGCACAGAGAGGGTTGAGAGTAAAATTCAACTATTACATTTCGAAATGCCCTCGCAAAGCTCAGTATAAGCGTAACGACAGTATGGCCCCTGTGACAAAACACGCACTTCCATGGCTAAAGAAAGAGTAAATAGAGAAAACTCCTTGAGCTGCTTTGCCTTCGGCTCTGTTCCTTCACCTCGGTGCTCCTTCGCTTAGGATGATGGATTAACAACTCCAAATTTCACTTTTTCCCCCCCGCTTTCCTCTGCATTGGGATTAAGTGTTTTTTGCGTAATTAGTTTCTAATTGCTGTGTCTACACCACAGGAGCTGGTGGATGTGTGTCCTTGCAGATCTCYGCTTGCCTTGCGCAGGAAGGAGCGATTTTTCTCCGCCAGCGAGCCTGAGCAGAGCTAAGGAGCAGCCGGGCCTGACAAAYGAGCGTGCGGAACCCGTCCTCGCTCCCCTCTGCTCCCCGCCTGCCGGCCCCGCAGCGCCCACGTCTCCGGTTAACAATTCCCGTCTCTGCAGCAACTCTGTCTGCCTGTCGGCTCCTCAACTGGGCACAAAAAGGACTATTTTTGTTCTCCGCCCGCACGGCAGCATGGTGCTAATGGGCTACCCAGGCTCCGGCGTGCTACGCCACGTGCCACATTTATCAGCTTTAGGGAAAAATGCCCCTTTCTGCCCCAAAAGGCCATGGATCAGCACAGCTCTTAGCTTTGTGTCAGAAGCAGCATCATCCAGCAACATACAGAGATGTGGGATGACTGCTCCTACGTTATCCACCTTCTGTCTACCTCCAGACTGGGATTATTTGACGTGGGRCATAGGGAGCACCACATAGCACCAACATATATTGACTGTTACATCTCCACGTAAATTTGCTCGAGACTTGCAACCGATCCCTTCAACAAAACCCAGAATGGGTCTGTGATGCAGGGGGTCCAGAAGCACCCCGGTCTCTGCTGCATCGCTTCTCACACTGCAAATGATATAAAAAAAATCCCATGTAGATAAAACCATTCTGGGAAAGAGAAAGGGGGAAGCAATTGATTCAAAACCCATCATTCTGCATTGGGGATTCTGGCCATTTTTGTGCCGGATGCATCTACAATTCTCTCTGCCCATTGGAAACACTCATCTCCTATGAACTGTATGGCCAGCCAGGCTGGCTGCTGCTTAAGCAGAAGGACTGGATGTAAACCTCATGAGAACAAATTCTTATACTAGATTTAACAGTTGGAAAAYTCTGAAAACAAAAATTCAGTGAATTTCCCTTAAAATGTGATCCCAASATTTCATTAGCTTTAATAAACCTCATTCTGTTTGGGTAAAATATCCTTGGAACAGTTTTTCCAWTGGTAACTRGGCACRTCTATTAATTGGCCCTACCCAGAAWWCACACGAGAAAAACACCGAGAAAAAACATTATATTATTTTGGATCTTCAAAACACTTTCCAATCCAAATTCYATCCAAACTGGGGGTTAACATTTAGAAATTGAACTTTCCAGCTTAAGATCAGGTTGGCTCATATCTAGTTGGGGACAAAAAAAACCCAAACCAAAACAAATAAAAAAGGATTGTTGATCAAAACCTGAAACGAGCGCATGATGGATGTCGTCTTTCTCTGGTTGCACTCAGCATGTAAAACCACCCATTGGGCTGGCCACCCTGAGCTCAAATATTATTTAATGCTAGTGTAAAAAGAAAATAATAATACTGTAGTGTGAGTGTTCCATAGTGCAGCTTCCAGCTCACCTCTGCCCTTGCAGACGSTGGGCAATGATTCATCTTCTCCTGACAGGAGGGGACAACATTCTCGGGACTTCTTGGGTGGAAGAAAGTTCGTAGGAAGCAAATCCATAGTGAGCCATTAAACTTGATGAGGATTAATTCCCTCCCTCACTGCCTTAATGTACAAACTGCATCGATCGCTTGGAGAATTGCGCTTAAGTCTACAGCTGGGAGCAAACCTGTGATCTGGGCTTTTTTTGCAGTGTGTATGTACTACCTAACTAATGGTGAAACAAACCCCAGTGCAGTAGAGTTGGGTAGTCCCATTACAGCAATAACATATTGGAAAGGATCGAGTTTCAGGACAATTAGCTCCTGGCTGCAGTTTATTACCCCATCGGAGATTTAAAACATGATTTTTTTTCCCCCCCTACTGCATTCCAACAATGCTTAAGTGTCTGGAACTGACACTGTAAAACAATAATAGAGTGACAAATATCTGTCTATCTAAAGGTGAGCCTACTAGCTGGGGTTGTTTTGAGACAATAAATTGTAAAATACACTTTCCAGAAGTCTTTTCTCCTTCTCACCGGTTACAGAACTAAGTTAAAATATTTCCTATGCACTGCCTTGTTTTTACTGTTTGTTGGGGTCTGAGATTAAGGTGGGCTCCACCTATGGATCCTGCAGATCCACAGTTCTTTCCAAGTGCACGTGAGAGTCCATGGGGCCTCTCCTGGGTGGCTCTCGAGGTGGCAGGAGTGGCCGCAATGAGCTGAGCCTATGCGACGTGCCCAGGTCTTACAGAAAACCTATGGCAGGCGAAAGACCTGAATGGAGATATTGATACACAGCAGTATGTAGAGGTTCAAAGACATCTTAAACCTATTTCCTTAATCCAGGGTCAGCCGCTTGCTAAAACAGAGTCTTTGATAAAAATACCCAAATCAAAACCAAACAGAATTTGTTCTTTTGCTGGCAGAAAAAAAAAAAAAAGGGAAAAAAAAAAACCCCAAACAACTAAATGGCTCCCATGAGAAGGGAGTGGAAATTTCACCGATAACCACARTATCTGTGACTGTCAGGAAGCTGAAGGGTGGCCTGGAGAGCGGCCTCAAGGCCGTATTGATGCCCGTCACGCYGGGTCCTCAAGGGCATGTCCCGGGCCGGGTGCTGGGGAGGACGTGGCGACGTCCTCTCCTCCGGCACGTCCTCCACACGCCGCGGGGACACGCTCCGGGTCTTCACGTCACACACACCGCTCTGTGCATTCCCCGGCCCTATGGCAATGTGGCTGAGGACACTGTGGGTCCTGTTCGTTCGGGTGCYGTAGGCAGCGGGGCTCACGCTGCCTTTGGCACATCGGTCCTGCTCACACGCGAGCAGTTGCARCCAGCCGATGACAGCAAAAGAGGTGCAGACAAGCTGCATTTTGCTTCCAAAATGTTTTTGTTCAGTTTGTGCAATTTGTGCAATTATCTGTCAGATTGAACTAATCACTGCCTACAAATGCCTTCTGCCAACTAGAATTCTCCTGCTCTTTTTCTGAGCTACATTTGTATTGGATGTCTACCACTATAACTACATTTTTTTTCTGAGTGTGTTTGCACCGGGACTCTCCTTGCAGAGCTCTACCAGTAATGCTGATGGACTTGCAGGTTTCCTTGCAGCCGAGCACCTTCATCTCCTCCTGACTTCAGAAATAACCTGCAGATATTTCCTAAAGCACTGAATTCATCTAAATCATTTAACTGATTTAAATCAATTCAAATTCAAATTTATTTAAATAATTTAAATCAAGCTCATAAATTCTAGGATACACGACACAGGGAATATTACRGCATCAAAACAGTTTATTGCACTGGAAGGGAAGGCTGTTGTATTGGCATATAATTTGCGGGACATCATGTTGGGGACATCTTGCTATCCTGGCGTTTAATATACACAGCCTGCAAACAGGCCTGCCACTTCCAAAGTAGAAAGCCAAGGAGCATCACAAGAAATGCAAGCACTCAGGGGGGAAAAAAAAAAGGAAAAAAGGGAAAGTTGGGAGCTGTCAAGGTAGATCTGAAATTCTATTCATGGATTGAAAGTGAAAAGTATTGCGCATTTTGCAAAACACGAAGTCGCAATTACAGAGGCAAATTACAGCAATTATAACATCTATAATACTTCTCGGTGACAAAACAAACAGCGGGGCAAAGTTATAAAGATTGAATGCACGTACGATTTACTCGGAAATCGCTGTTTCGGTGCTTTGCAGAGGCTCCCCCCAGGCCCGCACTGCCCCGTTACTCCGGGCGTGGGGCAGGCGCGGGCTGCAGACAGCACCCTGGAGAGCCGCGCATAAAGCCCGGCTCTGTGGCCGCCCGGCCCCGCGCGCCCGCCGCACGGCGGCYGCGGGACCCGCGCCTAAGCAAATACGCGCCTAGCAAAGAAGGGGCCTATTCAATCCGCCGCGCTTGCCCCCGATCGCTTTGGGTGGGATCGCACTCGCTTGAGCTCTGCCCAGCTATAAGTCACCTGTCTGGTCAGGGCTACTTTCCCGGCCCGCTTTGGAGCCGATGGAAAGGAGAGGAAAGCTCCAGGGAACGGAGTTGTGACTCCGTCGGATTGGGATTTGTAGGATGGGACACTGCTTCTGTCAAGGAATGTGGGGAGCCCCGAGGGATCCAGCGTAGATGAGGCCCCCGAGCACCAGAAACCTGGGGAGACGCAAGCGGGATCCCAGTCTTCCCAGCGCTATGCAGGAGGACTGCATTAACGCCACTAAATCTGCAAGCCCGGCCTTTGGCGAGCGCCGTCCGGGATTCAAAGCAGGCGGGACAAGCGGGTTTGGAGAAATGGCCGGCTGTCTCCATGGGGAGTTAGGGGTGCGTGTCCATGGGTCAAGGATACGGCTCCTTGGTGGAGCCCGGGAACGTCGCTTTCCACTGAGGTCCATCTGGCACCTCTCGGCTGCACCAAATTCACTTAAAACCAGTAAAGGGAAAAAAAATGAAAGTGGGCAAGCTAACAGTGCTAAAAAAAGGCCTGCTATATTTAGAATAAAGCTGAGGACGCGCTGGTCACTCTCCAAGGGACGTGGCCCAATGACCTGATTACTCTCTGCTTCAGCAAAGGAGATGGGAAAAGCCGAAAGTGGAAAACTGAATTGGTTTTATGACCCATAAGTGCCGCAATTTAAGAAGTGAATTTAATGCCACTATCTTCCCATTTGTTTATAGTATTAGTCACTCTTAGAAGAGGGCCTGTCTCAAGCTGCCAGTTTCTCCTCCTGTATAAACTGAAAAGCTGTGACATTAACAGGTTATTTAATTGATGTTAGGCCCCTCCCAGGTTAACGCTCTCCTTGAGGTACCTTCTCCTCCCAGTGACACCCAGTCTGTGCAGGACAATTCCTGGCACCCGTGGGCCCACGCAAGGGCAGACGCCTGCAGCAGAGAGCCTAAATTAGAAACACATTCACCCTTGGCTCTGTAGTCAGCGCCGAGAGGACAAAGAGCCAAATTCTACCCTTTCGGGTTTATTCAGGGCCAGGGCTTTCCACAGCAGCACATCCTGGTATCTTTGCACTTAAGAACGCTCTTTCTTCCCTTCCTGCGTTTGCACTTTCCTGAGCGGAGAAGGTATCCGCGAGGAACTGCTGTGCTGGTGTCTTCACGTGTGGAAAGGGGTTTCTAAAGGGCTGGTAATAGGGATTATCCCATTTTAAAAAACACCTCTATCCCAAGCAGACTATAGAGCTCATGTTTGGTTTTAAAAGACAGCCTGGAAACAGTGGTCGCACTTCATTGCTTGATTCTGTTTAGATACCACCTTTACTTTACAAGTATATTAAAAAGCATATAGAAAAGGAAAGCATGCTTATAAATTACTGGCTGACAGCATCTGCACAGAGCAATCAGACCTAAACTCAGAGCCAGGGCTCCACCAGGAAGGGCCAGCTCCAAACATCTCCCATCCTCCAGAAGGCGGCTCCTGGATGGCGACCTCAGGAAAACTGGCTCCCAACCACCTCGCAGGTGTTAAGTTACCGGGTTGCCACAAAGGCATGAGAAAAAGAAAATCAGGCCAGGGCAAAGCGGCTGGCACCTACTGTCCTTCCTGCTAATTGTGGGAACGCCAGGAATGTCCTCAGGCTGGCGCGGACCAAGCCTRGTGAGACTCCACCGCTACCGAGTGCCAGGTAACTCCACAGCCTCTAGACCTGGATATAAAGTACAGCAAAGGGACTGTTTCTTATTATATATTTACAGAGCACCTTGAACAATGATGTCTGCAGCTCAGCTGGGGTCTCTAGGTGATGCTCTTTATAAATCCCTAATATGCATCTTAATAGTATTAGCACACGCAGTGTATCAAAGGCTCATTTTGGATGGCACGTTTTATTCCCATGAAACAGGTGGGCACTATCCACATTTATAGCTGCCTTTAACCCCCCATAAACACAATAAGAATATTAAAAATATTTGTTACCATAAAATAATGCTGTAAATATTGAACTCAAATGACTATTTAAGACCTTACACTAAAAGACTGGCCAGAGGTTTATGATACAAGTCAGTATTAAACATGATTTGTTTAAAGCATAGTTACATTAAAAAGAAAATGCTGTCAAACCATTCACTGAGGGAAATAAGCCCTTGGCATTGTATTAGCAATATACTTCTCATTTCCCAGTAACTAGTCTTGCTGTTTGCATTTAAGACTGACAAAAATAATTGTTTAATAAAGGCCATTGAACAAACAGAATGGAAATCACCACCCTAGGAAAGCTAGAAAGACTTCCAACATGAACTTGAAGGAAGAAAAAATTAGCTACAACTWTTAGCAATAACTATTTATATTTTAATTAAAGCAACGTTCAAAYGCAACCCTGGTCAAAGACTTGATGCCAAGTGCCAGAAGGGAGAGGAAGGGGCACAGGGAGAGGCCAGAGCAAGCCCACGCTGCAGAGGAGACATCTCCCCTTGCCCCTTCCCAAGTCACTAATCAGCTGCTTCGGGACAAGGAAAGTGCTAGGATTACTGACAGAAAGCCCAGGGTTCAGCTGCAACGGCAAGGAATTTAAATGTCTTTTTTATTCATAGCATGGAACGCCACCTCTCTTTTGGGCAAATACAGGTTGTGGGTTTTCAAGGGTCACCYGAGCTCTTTCGCCATCCTCTCTGAGGGCAACCAGCAACGAGGAGAGTCAAGCACCAGTTTGTGAATTAAAAACATTCTTGCATCTTTGGAGACATCCTACATAATGTGATATAGGGTTTGGATGTGCAAGGACAGGAAGCAAGGACTGMTCGCAGGACTCCTCGGAGTGTCTAGGAAGTTGGTTCTATAATCAGTGGTTTCAGAGTTTGCTGCTTTTTGAAGTTTGAAGAGTTGAGGGCAAGAAATTAGGGTTGGGGGTGTAGGGAGAGAGCCACTTCCAAAGACACTACGGATCTCTCAGAAGGCCTTCCTGGTGCCAGCCCGGCTTCAGACAGCCCGCGTTTCCTGCCAGGAAAGGCTAGAGGTTGGGGTGGCTGGAGATGAGCAGGCTTGGATGGCCACCACAGCCCACGAGCACACCACGTCCCGGCAAACACCTCCARCTCCGACTGGAGGTGCACGACCTGCCGCTCATTAGCAGCAGCTCCCCGCGCCCGGCTCCTTTACAGGATGGAGGGGTTTAGGAACACATTTTACCATCCATTTAATGTAACGATATTAAGCTAGATTTGGCAGGGCCGCTTCAGACATAAAACTTTAAAATGAGCTTTTTCAGAGCATAAAATCACAATTGGTCCTGCTAGTAAAAGGATAAAATAAATGTCTATTCACTCTAATTGCTGTCAAACTTGTGATTTTTTGTTTTGTTTTCTTTTATATGTAGTAAAGCCAACTTGGTTTTATTGTATAGGGTGCAAACGCTTACCGTATAATATTATAAATCCTGCAGAGCATTAAGCATCTGCACATTTTTCCTGGCTGTTTCTTACTTTAACTCGAAACGTCTGTTAGCACTGGCACAAAAGAAAATTATGTGGGCGAGCCTGATCCCACCTCTTTTCCAATTCAACTCTTTCCGAAACCTTTGCTCGTGTATTGGCAGCAGGGGCTTAACGCTCCGAGTGCAACTGATGACATACTTAGGAGCACGGGAGAGTGTCAAGGAGGGATTCTGATGCACAACAGTCGTCGTTCTTATCCACCCCATCATCCCAAAAGGAGAAAAATAAAAGTTGGAAGGAATCAGGCTCCGACGAGTTCAAGATGGAAAATAATCATTATTAGATCAACTGCTGGGAGCTCAGGGCCAGCGTGAGAGCTGTCAGAGCCGCGGGCCACCCGCGGACCTCTCCRGTCCCACCGCGGCAGCTCCCGAAACGCTCCTGCTCCGGCATCCCGTGGCTCCTGCCAACACCTCTAAGCGGCCGGAGGGCCCTCATAGAGCATTTGTCCAAGCTAAGGGCACTTTCTGGTGYCCTGTTAGAGAACCCTGCAGGAATTGTGCCTGTTTTAGCCTCTTTGCAAAGAGGAACACCCAGTCACAGAAATACTCTGTCAGCATCAGAGGTCACCTAGGGAGCCCCAACGGAAGAGGTGCACGACAGGCTGCTGCTGATGTCCAAGCACCGGGCACACCATGACCGCGCCGCTGGTTCTCATTCCCTTCCCTTGAAGGCTTCTCCAACCCGAAGTGAGATGGAAAAGCTGTTTAAGAGAGCTATCCAAGAATGACTGTACTGAGATGGTGACAGTAAAACGGAACAGGAGAAGCTTTGGGGGTGTTTTTTTGAGAAACCAGCAGAGAATTTTGCAATATGGTCCTGTCTGAGCCGGCTGAGTGGGCGGGAGAAGCGAGTTCAGGCAGCGTGTGACAGACCCTGGGCTCCCACCACCGATGCTCTTGGCTTCCAGTTGCCTCACACAGACACRACTGCTCCTCCTTGCTCTGCTTTTACATCAAACGGTAAAAAAACCTGTTCRTTCCTTTGCAAGAGACTCACTGCCGAGTAACAGCATAAACTGGTATTTTCTCAGGTTTCTCTGGAAGTTTCAGCCATTGGGAGCACCTGAGAGGCACAACATAAGACATGGCACAAAAAAAAAAAAAGGATATTTCCCATCATTAACAGTGATTCCAAGGAGAGTGAGCCATGCTAGAGCCATCCCCTGCTAATAAGAACTCTACAAAGGCAAGCCAAAGTAGACTCTCGCTTCCAAAGCAATTTCATCATTTCCCTTATTTACTTCATTATCACTTCAGTCTGCAGACGGAGTCTCACTGAAACTCAGGTGCTCTTCGACAAAAACGTGCCTTCTCTACTTTGAGTTTTTTAATTAGTTTCCTTCAATTGTTTAAATTTTCCAAATTATGTGCCTCTCCAAAGTTTACTATTTTGAATCTTTGCCTGTCTGAAAACACCCAAAAAAAAAAAAAAAACCCAAAAAAACCCCATAACCAAACAAACAAAAAAAAACCCTTAAGAATTCCTCAAAGAAAATCATTTCTCTGGGTTCTCCCTTATGGACGGGCTTTCCCTCCCTCAGAACCTGCAGACGTCTCGGTCCTGGGCGGCTCTCACGYGTGTTGTGCAGTATGTTGTTCTCCCACTAGATGTCCCAAGGAAGGTATTATTTACACAGGTTACAGCTGCAGGATTCTCGGGAATG
Source organism: Nothoprocta perdicaria (assembly GCF_003342845.1). NCBI lineage: Eukaryota > Metazoa > Chordata > Aves > Tinamiformes > Tinamidae > Nothoprocta > Nothoprocta perdicaria. Next base: position 1,382,064 of record NW_020455060.1, read on the forward strand.
ACTCTTTCCCCGCCRCTGGAACGGTGTCAATGGGTAACAGAGCGTCACCGCTGCCACCACGGACGTGGGGACCGGGCAGGGGCCGGAGCAGAAGCGGAGCAGCCGCATGGAGCTCCCGCTGCAAAGGCACTGGGACAAGGACACCGGGATCGGGTTTTCCTGGCAAAGCAGGGTCCTGGGCGCCACGGCTGGACACCCCCGGGAAGGTGACCCTTTCCCAAGCCCCTCCAAACCATCGTGCTCCATGGGCACATGACACAGGGCAGGTCTGTCGATCCCGATGTCCCCACATTGGGGCCCGGCCACTCAGGACCAGCGGGTCCTAACTTCTCCCTAACTCCTGCGCTCATTTAACTCCTTAATTTATCTCTCAGAAGAGTTAAACTAGCACCGTAAGCTAATACTGTGCACCCAATGTATGTGCTGGTGCGACCCCGTGCCACCCACCGCGCGCTCAGAGCCGCTGCTTCTGCTCCCCGGCCTTTTGTTCTCGTGCGGTGGTCTGTGCTCAGCCTGCCACAACCAGCACGAGCGCCGCGCTTGTTTCTTCTTGCAAAACCTTCTGCTGGCCCTTAGCAAGGGAAGGCTTTAATCAGCCCCTGCAAATGTCTGCAGGCAACCTCGGCAATGCAGACACGGCAAAAAAACCCCAACTAAGCCCCAAAATACCTCCACACCGCTCCAGGTGCGGGACATGAGGAGACACATGTTAAACTGTGTTCCTCTCTGAGCTGAAATTAAAGGAACCGGATTAATGATTATATAGGTAGACACACATGCAAACAGATTGACTACAGATAGGGGAACAGGTGAGTACAAACAGGCTAGGAGATAAGGGGACAGGTGGCTTAATTAACTTGCTTTGTAAAATACGGRAGATTTGCGTAAAGTAAGAAGAAACAGAAACACAGCAGCCGCATGTTTTAACTCCACAYGGCCCCAAACCCACTATGTGCTGTCACTGTCACTTCTGTGGTCCGTAAAGACAGGATACTCAAAGAGAATGACACTGACTCCCTAAAACCGAGTCCTCGGAGCAGAAATACTGCCCCAACTCTTCACACTTGGCTTCARCTTTCTGAAAATGCATCGCCTAACTTAAACCTCATTTTCAGCCCAACCTAAACTTCATTTTCAAGTGCTTCTCTAGTGCACTTGAAAATGCAYAGAAAGGCTCCACTATTTTCAAAATTCAGTGACTTATTTTTCTGGTTGGGGAGACTTTAGAGAATTGGGGGGAGTCTTCTTTTTTTTCTGCCCTCTGGAAGAAAATAAATCAACCAAAGATCATGGAAACCCAGGCTGGAAAGAGAGGTCCAGGCTGGTCTGCAGAGAAAAAAAAGATGGTGATAATAGCAAGGCAAGCCCTGCAAAAGCAGGTTTACATTATATTCATGGGGCAAGGAGGAAAAAATACTGCTTAGCTTTTAAAACCGTTCTGTAGGTCTGCAGCCAACAATCTCAGATTCTACATTATTTGTGCAGTAAAAGTCAGCGAAAGATGGAAACGGACAAAATATGGGATGAGAGGGCAGCGGCTGGAAGATGATTGCTGTGGTGTTGCTTTAATACAAGATGATATAGTAACCTGCAGAAATGCCAGGGCACTTAGACAGTCTGATGTAGCTCGCCAGGATCTCCCGAAGTGGAAGAAAAAATGGACAAAGTTTGAGGTATTTCTCTGGCCTCGATTTCATTCGCTTCGAATGCAAGAAATCCTGGGCATCCTTTTCCATCTCTCAACACAAATCTTTAGCCAAATAACATTCAGGCATAAACATTTAGAAGCCCATCAAGAATGAATTAGGTTACAGGCCAGACGGTTCCTCTGTCTCCACGCATCTGCCTTTGCTTGTCTCGAGATTTGATTGATCAACAGTGTCAAGGAGCAGTCAATCGGCACCGGGGATTCCCAGTCCGGATAAATCACCGGTGCAGTGACAGCCGCGCTCAGACCCAAGGAGGAGAATTGCTCGAGCCACGGACGGAACAAAACGTCAGGCAGAGAGAGATGCGGGGAGAGAAGAAGCAAGCTAGTGTTCCCTTCACTAAGGAGAAGTTTTACAAAAATACCATAAATTCTATCACAGAGAACTTGGTAGGAGCATATGGTTTTATCTGCGGTGGTAGAACAACTTCAGTACTTGGAAATCGTTTCCTTTCCTAGATTCATCACAGGCTTACTCCGGGAGTCTTTCAAAAATGAGGATTATGATATACCCTTCCCATGGGAAACCACAAAGCTCACTTGCTCTAAGCTTGTAAGGCTGTGCTTTGAGATTATCATATGGAAGATAGCTTAGATGGCCATACATTTCCACGGGGAAACAGATATCTAATCTATCTGCAAAGAATCGGTCTAAGTGCAAGATTCTAAAAGACAACCTGAAAAAGAAGCTAAGCTGAGGCTGCAAACCRTATTAAAGATTACAACTCTGTTTCCAACTGCACAAGAAACCTTTGGTTGACTTAACCTACAAAAGATAATAACGTGCAATTAACATGTAACAAATGACAGGTCTTATTATTGCTGGAACCAAAAGCACTTCAAGGACAATTTTCCATTCTTGGCTCAGTCTGACCTAAGCGAATGGGGTTTTTCTTATTATTTTTTGATTCCCGGAATCGGGTTTTAAGAGCCCAGGGTGCAAGAAGGCACTATGGGATACAGCAAGAAATTATTTTAACTAGACCTCTTCCTGAAAGGCAGTTCTTATGAAACGTGAAGAGATGTGTCTCTGATAAACAACACCCACCTTCCCCAGCCTGCAGCCTGTTTGAAGTGGCGCCTGGCCAGAAAGGCGCTTTGTCAACAGGTTTAATTTGTATTTTTTCCCCCTTCGTTCAGGGGGTGGTTTGCTTTAGAGAGAGGCTGCAGTTCCCCCACTAGGAATCCAACAGGCTTGCCCAATTTCTCAGTGCAGATAAGATGCCCACAAGGATCTCTGCAAGACGGTGTGTACAAGAGAAGGGAAAATCTAAGCTGGGTTGAGATCCAATTGCATCCTTAAATGTCCCATCAAAGTGTTTTGTTATTTATTTACAGATCACACGCTTAACAAAACCTACCCATCCTTAGAAATTTTAAGCCGGCTGTTGGTGCTTTCAAGGCAGCTCAAGCAACCCATACCTAATCAGTAGCACTTCCTAGCACCTTCTGTGGAGAGGTGTTAATGGGTGTCATCAGCAGGGTCTTTCATCCAAGGACCATGCCAAGCATCTATGTCCATCCAAGGACCAACAGCCATGCCAAGCACTCTACCAGGCTCAATGGAAGAGCCTCAGCTTGCAGTAAAAAGCTCTTGGTGGGGCCACCCCGAGCACGAACAYGCACAAATCAGAACTAGATCTATGAGAAACTCTGCAGCCCTCCCTGAATCCAAGAAATGCACCAAGCAATACGTAACAGCTTCACATCATGATTTCAGTAGCTCCTCCCCAGGCCTTTAAAATTGATGTACTAACAGCAAAGCAGCTTCCTGATACCCTTGGGAGAGTCATGTTGTCATTGCTGCATGTCCAGATGAGCCAACTAAAACATAAAACTGGCAAAACACAGAGGTCTCTCAAAGCACCCATCAATTGTAAGTGCTGAGYGTTTCCTACTTTCTCCTCCTAATTTCCAGCGGAATAGGAGAACCAGTGGCTTCCCATGGTGGCACCCAAAGTGTAAAGCAACCTCAGTTAGTGGAAATGCTTGAAAAGATGAACTTCTGTGGCTTGACCCAACCTCAAGAGTGAACCCCAGTTATAAAATTCACCTAGAATTTCCATGTCTCAGTTTTTCTTTCCATAATCCATTTTTTTTTTCCCCAAAAATCCTACTGCTTGGAAGAACCCGGTGCTCATCCTGCTCACCTATTTGCTTGATTATATTTTCCTTCTTTTTTCCCTTTGGTTAAATACAGTTCAGGGCATTAAAATATTTTCAATAACTCAAGCAAGCTGCTGTTAGGCTGCATGCGCTGCAAAGCACTAGATTTCACCCACAACTACTGTAATAATTCTTACAGCAACCATTATGATACTTCCAGATGTTGGTACATGCATTATGCTTTCCAAGTACAACTCAAATCCCACATGTATCCCAAAACCACATGGAAGGGAAAAGCTAGATCTGGGGGTGGACAGCGTCTGCGTAATTTCCTTAGCTCTTTACAGTTGCATTCTCCCTATTCCCTTCTCTCTCCTGTCACTGATTAGCTTAACGACTGCAAACAGATATGTGCAATTTGCTAAAATAAAGGTAACATGTTATAACAAGAAGTCTGAGACAATCAACTGGTTTTACATGCTAGCACCYACAGATTTGTTCCATGTATTTGTGACACTTCATATTGATACCCTACAATTCAAATATGGACCCAACATTATGTATTTTGATGCACTTAAAATAATTCCTGATGTTTCCAATTGATTATAATTTTTTTTTGCTTTTATTTTTTTTTTCTCCAGAAGATGCAAAGCCCAAAGTAGGCATTTTAAACCAACAAACTAGCAACAGACATTTCACATATTCCTTTTAGCTTGTCTTTGGCTTATTTGGCTAGTGGATTTTCCCATGTTCCTCCTTTGTATTTTAACCACAAAAAACATATAGCRCAGAAACATGGAAGTCTGCAAAATGAAAGCAACGCTGTCAGCCCTCTCAAGGGTAAACAAACCCAGCTGCTCCGGAATTTCCATATTAAAAATAGACAATGTTGTCATCTACGGGTCCAGATTAGGCGGAGTGCTGGGGAAATTCTATTTATTTACTCCTGTATAGTTTACTGGCTTCAACTGCCTGCAGAAAATAGGATCTCTCTCCTGTGGACCCGCYTTACAGTTCACAGACCGGCCTCTGGTTACAAGTACAACCACTGCCAGAGAAAGAGGACTTCTTAATCAATCTTTGGACTGACTTTACACCATCATGAACTACCAGACTCCTCTCAGGCTAATTTTAGAACTTTTCTTGGCTTAGGGATGATATTTCCATGTTGTCCCTCTTCGAACTGCCAGACATCTTGATCAGATTGCAGTAAACCTGTTTTTGAGTGATGTGACCCAGTAAGAACCCTGGTTTTGCATCGTATCTCCTGGTACTGCAACCCCAGCGTCTTGGGGCTGAACAGAGCCCGGTCACTCAGCAGGGACCTGGGCAGCTGCCCCGTATCCCAGCCTGGTCACACTGCTAAGGGCATCCCCAGGGACTCCTCTGGAGCCTGGGCTGCATTAAAACCTGAAAATATTATCTAAGATAAATATTGGGCATTAGAGGAAGGCACTCTGGTGTTGCTGGCTTTGGTGCACGCCATTGGGCAGCATCCTGGTCTTTTTGAGCAAAAAAGCATGAGACAGATTTATTACACCATGCACATCATGGAAAACTAACCCCTGGGGGCTTCCAAAGAGGGAAGCAGGTTTGGTTCTCCGGTTGTCGAGAGCTCCGYGTTGGTCCCTGCCCAAGAGCACGGCGCTCCTGGCCACCTCCTGAGCAGGAGCCTGTTTGGGATGAGGATTTTCGAGCCCTTCACAGCCCTGACATCAGCTGTTGGGGTTAAGCACTCTCACTCTCTYGGCTGAAGGATATTTTCTCTTGACATTCATTCTATGCCACTGGGCAAAAAGCAGCAGGTCTGAACAGGAGAGTGAATGAAGAGCCCCACGCGCTACCTTGCGGCACCCTGAGCTGCTCAGAGGAGCAGATAACGCCTCCGTCCTGCGTTATACTATCATTTCAGACTGGAAGTGAAGACCAGAGCTGTTCTTTACGAATGATTTATCAGCAGAAATGCTCCTTTCTCCTCTTGTTAACTACAGCGTAAATACAGATTAAATGGAAATAAGCCGAGTAGGGAGAGAGGGCGGCGTTAGGAAGGGCAGTAATAATTGATGCCCAACTCAGAATGCCGAGGGCCACGACTAGAAACGTGCCCATTACCACCTGCAAATACTGTGCAGAGCTGCAGCAGGCCTGAGGATGAGGCTGGAGGCGGCAGAAGGCTGAAGGCACCGAGCACGGCGAGCCCGGCTGCCTCCTTCCCTCTGCTTCCCAACCTCTAATCCAGACTCCTYGGCCTCAGCACCTTCCATCGAGCTGGGGACCAAGCGCCCCCATGCAGACCCCAGCAAGCTGCGGAGTCTCCTTCTTTCGAGGCATTCCTGGCTAGGAAATGCTTAATTAAACCTGATTAAACCTGACGTGGCTGCAGCGATACCAGGAGGGCAGCGCTGGTCGGTGTGGGAGGGCTGGGGGAAAACTGGAGCTCACGCCAGCRACATTTTTAAGCGCACATCATGACTTAGCTCACAGGAGCGTGGCGAGGCCTAATGCTTATAAAATGCTTAGGATATAAAAAGCGCTAATAGGTATTTTCTCCCCTTGGCACGCTCGTGCTTTGGCTCCCACACACGAGAGCAGGGGGATGATTTTTCATCCTGGACCTAAGCCGGCGGCGGCTGACCGGGAATAGCAGCAGGAACAGTTTGCTCTTTCCAAGCAGGGGAAAAGAGAGTCCACCCACCCAAGGACCTCGGTGTCGATTCGGCAGGAAAGGTTATTATTGCAGATAATGCTGCAGTATTGTTGTGCAGTTTGTTATTTTCAATTCTCCTCGCTTGGCAGTTCTACCTCTTTACCCACTGGTGGTCACTGCCTTGCAGACACGGCACACGTCTCATTGCAGATCTCAAAGTACATCATGAAGGTGATCATGAAGATACTCATGCTCTGGACACTGCCGCGTTCCCTGAAGCACAGGGAAAAGGAGCAGCTTGTCCAAGGCTACCCAAGRTCTGTAGTTAAGGCAGGAATACAGCAAACAATGTTCTAAAATGTACCATAATTCCATAACTCACTCTAAAGTTTTAAGTATTACCCATGGGGTGAGATGCAAGTATCTGTAAAGATTCAGAAATGACAAATATGTGTCCCAGGGCTGAGAAACCTGRGGATAAGACAGGGCTCTGAGCACGGGCTGGCTTGGCCATGACATGGGCATTCCTGCCCGAGGATGCAGGTCCTCTCCGACTGCAGCAGGGTCGGGGAAGTCTGTCCAGGGAGTTGCAGGAATACAGGCAAACAAGCATGGAGGAGGCAACAAGAAAGCCTTAGGCAAGGGTTAAAATCCAGCTCTTTCCATGGYCATAACTGCTCTGCGCTCTCAGGTCTGGCTTAGCCTGCCCTGGCCCGACGCCACGCGTACACCTCAGCGCTCGCAGGTACATCTCAMGAGGCTGATGGAAGGGGGGCAGATGACCAAAGCGGCCCCTCATCATCTGCCTTTGCCATCAGGGACGCAGGGTGGACACGACCGCTGCACAGAGCGGCACGCAGGGCTGTGCTGGAGAGCAGCTTTGCACCAAAATCAGCATTAGAGCAACGGGGGTCCACCCTGCACTAACACTGTGTTTGCTCTTCACAAACGAGCTCACCGAGCAAACCTTSGCTTTAAACTTGGCGCTGTTCTTAATTCCCTGCCAGCCAACTTCCTACTGTCTGATTCAACAACGCACGAAAGCCCAAACAATTATTTATGGTGAAACTCCTTTGTGTTGAGGTATTATTTGMTCACTCTGGTTCCTGGAATTTTAGACATGGCCTTAGAGCGCCAGGAAGGCTCTCAGCACCACAGTCAAATCAGATAGGGACCTGGGATTCACTTTTGCATCCCACAAKGACTGGCATTTTTCCCTCGTGCTGCTGAAAACCTTGGGGCAGATAAAGGGGAAGGAAATCTTGCAACCACAGCCAAGCCACACACGGGCAGAGCCTGCCGTGTGCTTAGGTGCTTTAGACAGGACTGAGGCATCCCATGTGAAAGGAAACAACAGCAAGGCTTGGACTGCRCTCTTCCAGCTCTGAACCACCACATTTCATTGCTATGAATGAAACGGTTGAGGATCACAGTGATTTCTTCCTTTAGCCTGTGCAGGAAGTGGAACAAAACAGGACTTCATTTCCGCCTAAAAAATGCCATCACTTCTGCTTTATGGAACCAAAATCCAGCCCAAGGTCGTTCTTCTCCCACTTCTCTTGTGAACCACGTGCCTTTTGCTATCAGGATTTGATTGAAAGCCTTAAAAAGAAAATTGGGGTGTAAAACGGTCCGTGGGGTGTGCATGGTGTGTGCAGCACCAAGCACAGGGGGATGGCACCTCCCTCGGATCCACCGGGTCCCCCGACAAAGCAGGAGGCCAGAAGGACCCGAGATTTCCTCTACAACGTCTGCCTAACGCCTCGGGAAAATTATGAGGAAAAATATTTTACAAGAGACACAGTTGAACCCATCTCCTGTTGCGACTGTCAATTTTCTGGATGACTGGAAGTCTGTAACCTGCACCTGAACCTTCCTGGTTGCTCAGACTGTGGGAATTATTTTGGTGGAAGGCAAGACAAAACAAGTCCCTGCTGACTGCAGCAGAAACGCTGACAGCCAAGTGTAGTTCAGGAAAACCCACACGCTTGCTCACCCCATTGCCTGCGGACAGTGGGTCGGATCCTGCAAAGCGCTGGGGATCTTCCTGCCCGGAGCTCCTTGCATCCAGGTGACAACCGGGAGCAAGAGCATCCCCTGTCCCCAGTCACAACTCAGTGCTCCACTGCCTAACGCCTCCTTTCTGACCGATCCCGTGGCCCATTTACATGCTCATTTTTCATCAAAAATGCTCTCTGGGTTTTGAAGCAGCACACGAAAAACACTGAGAAGGAAATGCAAGGAGGTGCATGTACAGTTACAACAGCAAGGAAGGTAAACATCATTTTTTTCCCCCGGTAATTCATTGTTTACATATTAAAAATTCCTAAATTCTTCCACRAAGGTCGAGGTTGTTTTGGAGATTGTGTTCTTCCTCTTTGTTTTGTTGTAACTTGTGCCTCACAATTAACTGCAGAAGACCATAAAACGATCCCTCTTTGAAATTATACATTTACACTTGTCAGAAATGTCATCTGTTAATTACTGCTGGTGAGGATTTGCATAATTTGGCTTTGATGCTGTGTTTCATTCCGGCCCCAGATAAGTTGCCTACTCTTGCCCCAGGGTCACAGACAGGCGCACGGGGAAAGGAAGGCATAAATATGTAGACACGAAYGGTCGTGGCAGAGGATTCAAAGGAACATTTTGAAACAGCAAAAGCGAGCAGGCACTGGCTAAAGCTGCTTCTTCACTCACGGTGCTCAGAAGCAAAATCAATCATAAAATACACTTTATTTCATGATTTGAAGACATTAAAGCTATTCTAGCGCCGTCGGTCAGCTCACTTCCCATTGCGGCGTGTTCCCAGTCTCCCAGTTTGACATCTGGCTCCCAGCAAGGTGCCATCCCTGCACTCACTAGCACGGGGATAATTCAATTTACCCTTCACATGCTTAACGAATCTGGATGTGCATGCACAAAGACAGGACTGACAAGGACCTCAACAAAACTCTGAAAGAGCATCATGGTTGGGGAAGAAAGGGCATCCAAAGAAATTAAATGGAAAAGAAGCTTTCTTTTACTAAAAAAAACCAATACACAAATAATAAAAAAAAMCCCTATGCATTCATGCTCATTGCAGAACACGGTAAAGTAACCCTAACAGTGTCCCTACGCTATATATCCAAATGCCAGTCAGTAATCATTCTTCTGCATTGATTTATCAGCATCATCAGCACCAATGACACTCAGTTCAGCAGTCTGGGCTGGATGGGAACGTCAGGACGGAGTGTTCTCCTTGGGACAGGGCCCTTGGTGCCACACGGTGCCCAAGGCAATGGTGCCTTTCTCAAGGACTGAGAACAGGTCAAGAGGAGAGGGGGAGATCTGGGAAAAATACTGACCTAATGGGAGAGAAAAATCTCCTCACCTTCTTGTCTAACCTGACACTTTTCGTCTGATTATAGAGCAGCTCAAGAATGAAGAAGTCAAAGAGAAGGTGGCAGGGGACAATGTACAGTAAAGAGATGGGAATCTGGCAGATAAAACTAGATGAAGCTATCTCTTTAAAACTTTTGGGAATTAAAACATTTAAARTCACTATTTTAATACTTCTAAATCTGACTAAAAATACTTATTACCTGTAACAATTTGCAAGCCTTTTAATTACCAAAGCTACAAAAAAAAGGGAGGGGGGGAAGAAAAATAAAATATCAAGCAAACTTGCAACACGTTTTCTCAAAGCAAGGGTGGAGTGGAAAAAGTGAGCCAAGATAATTACCCATACTTAGTCATAAGTAGCAGGAAACACAGTAAAAGAAAAAAAATCTAATTGGAGCTGCTTTTCATATATATATGCACACATATATATACACACACATTAAGGTGTTAATTTCCATCACATCATACAATGAAAGAACATAAGACTTTCAATAGAGGATCCTTTGCCTGCATATGAAATGATTAAAAAAAGAAAGCATAAGAGACACTGATAGGCGCATGCATGCACTTACGTACAGATATACCAACTTTTGCAATACTTTACGTTCATGGAAAGTTTTGGTTCTCTGCTTTTGGCCACAGATTGCTAGTATTCTATAYACAGGAACACAAGAAAGAAAGAAAGAGAATTGCAAAACCGTCACGCTGAAAAGCCAGTTGCATAAGCTGTCAGGAAAGAGAGGTCTCTATCTCATCACAGACCAGGTCCGATGAGCTGTCAGATAACCACAAATCCTCCAGGTAATTAAGAATGACCACAACAAACCCTAATCCTTTCAGAAAGGAATGCAAAGTTCCTCTCTCTGCCCCAGCCTTCCTTTCTTCTGAAAAGCAGGAGAAAAGCAAAGGCCACGCTATTCCGGGCAAGGGCTCGTGGTTGACAGCTACAGTTTTCTCCGCAACAGCTCCGGGTCAAGGGAAATTTGACCGGGAATCAATCCAGGCAATTTTTCTGCAGGTTGAAGTGGCAGCGCAGACCAAATGGGGGACACTGACAAGGTCAGCACACATAAAGCAAAAATAGCATTAGAGACATGTGCCTGTGTGACAAGACAGATGGGCGCTGGGGCTACCCAAGGGCTGAATTCTTCTGCTGGGATAAAGTGACATAGATCATCCAGCTCGGAGGTTGGACCTATGGACTGTTTGCCCTCTCCAAGCCCGGTGTCACTGTCTACTTTTGCTGTCCCTGGGTGTTGCCCTTGCTCATCTTTATGTCACGCCAGGTCAGAGGTTTTCAGAATTACACATGCTGATGGGTTTGTTGTTCTAAGGGGTGGTGGTGCTACAGGCACAAGAGGTGTTGCAGCAATCTCCTTTCAGGGCTGCAGAAGATGACAGATGGAAAGTCACCTAAGAATTAGCACGGGAAATAAAACAGAAACAGGCAAACAAACAAAAAAGCCCTCAAATATTTGTATTTGTAGCAAAGAGCGCCTTTCTCCTGCCATTCCTGCTGTTATTGTTACAGAATGGCAGTCAACAGCACTAGCTCATTAACCTCTGCAGAGAGGGAATGTCAATTTGGGCGCCAATATGGAAAGATGCTGGCAAAATTAGTACGGATTAAGAAATAGGTTTGACCAGGCAACATAATGTAAGAGACAATTCATAATCTGTTCCATGAGTTCATGTCTCTTACATTCTCCTCTTCCTCCATGTCCCACCTAAAAATAGCAAGTGCCTACTCACATCCCCAGGAGGTGGCAACGCAGATACCTGTACGTAATACCAGAAGTCAAACGGTCTCCAAAAAAATCTAAGAAACACCCTTTGACTCACAGGGCTCAAAGATGCCAAGCGACCGAGGCAGGAAGTCATCCCAGTTTGCCTCCTATTTACTCTAGAGGTGCTAATACACAAAGAGAGGTGATTTCCATTGGAACTGCCTATTCTCGAGCTTYGGCTCCAGCAAGGAAGGAGAGTCAGCGCAACCCATGATTTGCCAGAAGTCTGTTACATCTTGGGACTATGTTGCCCAAACACTTCCATTTCCCACATAAATATAGGAAGACCATAGTGGATGCCAAAAGAGGACTATYGTACTAATGATAAAGTAAACCAACCTCCCCGGAGTCATCTCCCTGCTGCAGAGAGAACAGTTTCATAAAAAGGTTTTGGAACAAGGTTGTTGCAAGTTAGCCAATCAAGATCACTTGATACCTGACAAAATTCTCTTCTATGATCAACAGCAAAGTGCAAAACCCTTGAACCACCAGAGATATATTCTGATCTACTAGCAGGTTTTATTCTGAGCTCTAAAATTCTGAAATTACTTTAAGATGAGAAGTTTCATTTGTTTACCAAACATTWTTTTCAATTCCATTGACGCAACATCTGTCAACGTGACATTAGTGATAYCTGCATCCTCCAAATCACGATAAAGTATTTACCCAAGAGTAACCATAAGCTTATGCTTTGTTTGATCGCACTTTTTATGTCACTATATCCAAATCTCCAACAGTCATTCTTGCACCGATTTGTGGCTYAAAAGTCACAAAGTGCACACAGAAATGTCCATGTGCTCCAGCATGTCCCTCTTGTGGTATCTCCAACACAGAGGCCATTTGAACTCCCCGCTGCCGTTTCCTCTTGCTCCCCTGTTCCTTCCACGACTGCTGACAGTCTGGCTGGCACAGGACATGAGCCCGTCATTCATCCTCCTCACCAATCAGCTATGCCACTGTGRAATTTTTATTGCCCATAAATACTTTATTGGCTAGATTAATATGATTTAAAGCATTGCACCTAGTAAATACTGTGCGCTATTTGCTTTAGCAATACCTGTGGAAAAGGGCAACCTGAGGAGCCAGGCGATGTTGAGACCAGTGGAAGCAGGGCATTGGAATGACTAGAGGGGGGCCTGGATGAAGAACGACCTGAGGTTGCTCTTGGAGGGAGGTCCGTGTGGTGGAGGGACCCTCCATCAGCGCGCGCTGCTCCCATGTGTTGTAATGTTCCACTTCACTGACCCTCAAAGCTTTCGACAACCTCTCCTGCTGACTTCTGACCAAGGGATCCCTTTCAACGCGGGGAAAGGCTGCTCGGGGAAAGAAAGAGAGAAGCGCTACTGAAAAAAAAGAAATAAATGTCAGTTGTTTTTCTGGTGGTCTCACTTCTATCGCCTGTGGATTTGCTGCCGCGGCGTCGCTGCCGTTGCAGGGCTCCAGGCTGATGGGCACTGCCAAGGGATACGAAACACGGCGTATCCCACGGGACACGCCATGCCCACGGGAAGGGAAAGGCACACTCACTGCACGCTTGGTACAGCTTTATACACACATACGGGTTCTTGGCCCAAAGAGAAAGGAGAAAAGGCCAATTTGCACGTGTATACCCTTCCCAAAGAATGGAGAATAAGCAGCCAGGACAACATGCTAAAGACCTTGTGTCTTCCTTTCCCTGCCAGATATTTGCTCACACCTAGGAAAAAGTAACCACCAAGAACTGGGAAGGATTTTTTCAGACAAAGTGGTATTTCCGAGCAAAGCTTTACCTGTAATAGCAGCCTTCCTGTCCTCTCTCAGGAGACTGCTTGTTTTCCCTAAGGCATTTTTTGAGTCATGGGGACAGAAAAGCCACTCGTGAGTTCTCCAGTATCTGCTACTACCCTGAGCCTTTTTGCTTCTTTCTCCGGAGGACATGCCAGCCAAATTAAAAAAAAACCTCAAAATACAAATATACAAAACCAAAACATCAGAAAGGAGGGCACCAGAACACCTGGCTGTCACACTGCACAAACCYAAAAGGAAGAAGATGCAGAAAGGATATTGCCATGCCCGTATCACATCCTCCTGAATCGAGACAGTTAACTTCTTGAGATCAAAGCCAGACATACTGCTGTGATGAAGCCAAGTTGGACAATTGTTTTATTATAAAGTTTTCTTGAGATAGAGCGGCCCCTTCCTCGCTGCGCTGATACTCGCTGCGTGCTCAGGAAATGAGCGCGGGCTCCACAAAGCAATGTGGGACCCACTGCCAGCATCTCCCTCTGTGCAGAGCTCCCGGTTAGTCAGGCACGGCGATGCGGACACAGGGGATAACCCCATATTCCTCCTTGCCAAATAAATTTAAAGATGGCCCAGGAGTGCCACGGAAAGGTARGTTTTCCTCAAATAAACTCAGAGGCTGAAGAGGTGGAAAAGGCCTGGCCAAACACAGAGCTTTCAAAGAAGGCTCTGTCCCATCAGCCGTACTCGATCTATTGAAGATCAGGTTCATCTATTACGAACCCCAGAGAAGAAGGATGAAAAGGAAGAAGAAAATCTTTACAGAACATCCCTGTCCTCAGCACATTCGAATGCTCTGTGTTGCACACAGGGAGGMACATGCAGAGGGAGCAGAGCAAGCCCAGGGACTCACAGCAGAGCTGGATTCCTCCTTGCTCGGTCTTTGCATGCACCGCAGCCTGCACTAACCCTTAGCTGGAATGATTAGGAAACTAAAAGCCACAGAAAGGCAACCAAAAATGAGGTTTATTGCAGCTAAGTATTCCTGCTTTCTAATGATATCTAAGTAATGTCAAGATCATGGCCTCTAAACCTTGAGCCTGCTTCTGCACAGAGAAATGCAAGAGTTAGGAACAAGCCCATGGAAGATCTTCCCCTGAAAAAACCCAGGACCCCCTGGGAAGCTCTTGCTTTAGCGCCTGCTCCGGTGCAAGAGGAGCCTGCTGGGACCCGAATCACACAAGTGCTCTGCAAGAGACGCCTGTAAAAAATTCACAGGTGACATTCACAGCTGCAGCATCCCTTAAAAGCCAGAACATCCCAGCAGTGAGGCAGGGCCAGGACCAGACAAACACCAGCTTCAGCAGCTCCTTACGTCACAAAAAAAGAGCTAAGCCCCCGTTGGGCACTGCAGTAAACGCCGCTTTGTGTAAGGATGATAAAATATTGCCATCTGTTGGCATCCTGTGCAAGCAGATCCATAAGCACTGGGTGTTTATTTTGCTTGGGTATAGTGAGAGGAAAGACAGCATCCCAGAAAGCCAAAAAGGCGTCATTTGAAAAGACAGACATGCCTGCRTCAAGTCTGTCCTAACAGCCAGGAACACCAGAAAACTGAGAGGGAGAATGATGAATACACTGAGATGAGTTGAGATTAAAATCTAGAATATAACCTGGGAGTTTTAGCAACGCATTTCACCTCCAAATAGTAAGAAATGACTGTGGAGCAATTTCAAGAACCCCCAAAAAAGTTTTGGCATTTGGAGTTTAGAAATAGAACAGCAACAGCAATATAGTCCAAGTGCATCCACGACGTGAAATCAAGTTTCTATGGGAGTCGCTGGGCACTGGAAGAGAAGAGGTTGTGGAATTCCTGTCCTTGGAGGTTTTCAGGACCCACCTGGACAAGCCCTAAGCACCTTGGTCTGATTTCTCCGTTCTTTTTCCTTTGAGGAACCAAGGTGCTCATCTTCCTCCTCTGCTATTGAAAAGGAATCATCCCAGAAACAAGTCAACACTGCTGCAATAATCCTACCAGGGTGAGAAGTTCTGCGCTATGTCTGACCAGGGTCTAGAAGGTGCAAGCTTTCTGCCCAGAAAAGAGCCCCTCRAATAGAGCCACGTTACTATTATTATTAAGCATAAAAGCAGGGTGCTGTAAGCAGCTGAAACACGGAGGGCAGTTTCTGCTGTGCAGAATATTGTCATATAACACGTGATGGAAGATGAACATAAAGGCCTCCTCATCTTTCTTACTTCCTCACTTAACAGGAGTTCAAGCACTAAATCTACTTTTGAGGATAGGTAGCTCGGCACTTAGAAAAAGGAGAAGCAACTGGGAAAATACCATCAGAAATTTTCCATGTCATCCTGCAGGAAAAATACCTGGATGCCTTTGTGCTAGTACAGAACCCTTCAGCTCAATGCAGGACTTTGGCTCTACCAAACACTCCTCTCCTCAACCTCTTCCTTTTGACTTCTTTGGCTAAGGGCTCAAAACGTWGCTAACTGGCACTTGTATTAATTCCCCCAATATTCACAGTCCACCCAACTTCGGGTTTTACAGCATCATCTTGCAAGAAAAAAGCCAATTTGAACAACTAAAACATTGCGATGGGAATAGGAAAAGCATTGATGGTACCAGCACTGCTTTTCCTCTGGGAACCTGAAAAGACAGTTTTGCCAAAAAAAAAAAAAAAAAGTTTGCTCTCATCCATTATTGCAGCCATTTCCATAAATTTTATTCTAGGCAAAATTTGATGATTTCACTATTTCCCTCAGAAAAATACAAAACCCAATTACCTCCATCTGCTTTTAGTTTTAGCTAAAAATATGTCTAAACGAAGACTAGCRATGCTTCAGCAAAAATAATCTTGCAAAAGAAAAAGAAGGCCCTGGATAAAATCCAAAGATGCCTGACAGTTTTCCCATCCCACAAAAGCTTGAGATTTCAAAAACATCTTTGCTCTGCATTAGGGATAAAAATTTTAGAGAAAGTGAAAAAGACCCACCCAAGAACATATAATAGCCCAGCGGTAAAAGTTCCCGCTTGGGACCTTGGCTATTCCAATTTAAATATTCTCACTGTCTGTTAGAGATGTCTCTTGCTGTCAAAAGCCAAGACCTATCCTGGATCTGTGACACTTTCGTCAAAATGGCTACATTCCTGCAAGAAAAGTTGTGGTTTTGATGAATCATGATGAAAAATAGTTTCTTCCAGAAACACTCATCCAGTTGTAGAGCTTTGACTCTACTTTGACTAAAAACTGCCGAGCATTACGATGCCCACAGGTTGTTTGTGCCATCTAAAATCATTAGGATCTTTGTTGTCTACCCAAAATAGAGATTTATAGAGCAGGATATTAAGAGCAATAGTCCTTTGGTGGAACACACACTTCCTCCTAGGCAGGGCTTAGCAGATGAGGGACTGAGGTGGGAACCAATACCACTTAATTGAAGCTGAGAGCTCCTGTAATCACAGGGTCTTCTCAATTTTTTGGGATCTTGCCAGTGTGGCCAGAGTGGTTCAGAGGTAACAGTGACAATCTGCTCTTAAATTCATCTCTACAGGTAAAATTAAAACATTAAAAAAGAGTATCATCCTTTAAGTCAGACCTCTTCTAAGGACAAGCCCAACTCCTATCACTGCTCTGCTGCCGGAAGCCCAAACATTAACGGTGGGGAGCAAGAACTGGAGGTGAAATCAGTGTTTTTGACTGACACTTTGGCTTTTGGAAACCTGGAGTTTGGCTGCGTCACAAGAAGATCTCATCAGGCAAAAAATGCACCAGGGTGGGGTTGAGCTTGCAGGTAATAGGCACTTTCTCCACAGCTTCCATTTTATTTTTAGACATAGGACGCGCTAGCCGAAATGCCACATTTACTACAAGACATGGGAGTCTGGGCTGTCCTGTGTGTACTGAGTCCTTCCTTTTTTTCTACTTGCTTTGAAGTAAAGCTGATAATTAAAGAAGAAGGGCTGGCTACAGAGGTTGGGGAACCCATATATTGACTATTACTGTGTTGCTACTAATAACAGCATATTTGCCTATAGAGATTTTTGTTGGAATTAGATCAGTGATCTAAAGACAACTAAATTCTTCTAATAGATTAAGTCCTCCCTGTTTCACCTGTTGAAAAACAAAACACAAAGGACTTAGTGTCTCGTCCAGCTTCATATCACGAGATAGGAGCAGAGCTGGAAACACAACGCAGGAGTTTTGGGGCTCTATTCACAGGGGTTTCCCATGTGGCAGTGCTGAGAACTTCAATGCTTCACTACCTGGGCTGATGTGAAGCTGTTCTGCAGAACCAGGTTCCAGGAGGACCTTCTACACTGAGAGATGCTCTATGCACCAAAGCAGCAGCAGACCAGCATGTTAAGGGTGGGAACGCTGGGTTACCTTAAACCACTTAAATGGAGCCGGGGCCACCAGGTCAAGGCTTGTGCAAATTGTGTTGTTTATTTGGACATTTGCTTTGTGAACCTCCAAACTTGAGCTAAAGCAGCTCAAGACTCATCTGAGCTGCGTTCTGCTAATATTCAGTGGAGGTGACACCTGTGTTTTAATTAAAAAAATATAAACGCAGTTACTGCATTCTGCAAATCTTTCCTCTTGAGCAGACTGGCTACTTGATGTCTCTAAAAAGAAAAGCAATTTCACTTGATAAATTTTATGGTCAATTCAGTTAACCTAAATCATTCCTTTGTACAAGATCCTGGGAAAACATAGCAGAAAATCAACTTCAGAGGATGTGGTTATCATGAGATAATCAGGCCCTGGGGAAATCAGATGCACCTGGCTCTGCTGTGCCTTGCTGTGCCCTTGAAGAATGATTAACTCCAGAAGTTGCACATCCCTYTACACACATCAGCCCCTCTGCAAAATCAACCGCCGTCCTGCAACTTCAGCTCCTCGTCATATTGCCCTGCATTGCAGAAGCCAGAGTCATCCTCAAAAGCAACATTGGGTAGCTGCTTGGGAAGTCACAAGAAACTTATCTGTTTGAGTGACAACTGGGTCAAATTATGAAATTTGACCTGAGTGAAATTTTGCATTGTGAGTTTTGCAGCTTTAAATGCCAGCTTCTGTAATGTGGATATATCACAAAGTCACTATTGGTCAAAAATGAAAAACAGATTGAAGCAATTTTAATTCCTAGCTAAACCATGACTTGGTTCCAAAGAACAACCTGCTTGGTTGACTCTCTGATTTGGACATTGAATAAATAAGGGTTTTCTAGCACCAAAGGGCTGCAGATCAGAAGGCTCCTGAAGCAACAATTACATCAGGGAGAGCAGTGAGAAACGACCAACGCAGAGCTGTGCATGGAGCAAAGCAAGGCAGGGGAGCAGGGAGAGGGCACTGGAGCGGTCTGCATATTTTGACATTTGACCCACGTCTGCTTCTCCCAAGGAAGAACCTTAGCTACCTGCAACGCTCGTCCTGTTTGCACAACACACACCTCCCTCGCCTCTGGATATCTGGAAAGTGGTCCCGAAGTGAAAATATTTTCATTGGAAAGCATCGCTTGATCGCTTAGCAAGGTGGAAATAGATCTGACACCTTCTGCTTTGAGCGGCCTCTTGGCAAGGGCCCCTCCTTCCTGTTTTTGTGCTCTCAGGGACGTGCCCCAGCAGGGACGCGGCTCAGCACGGAGCTCCCTGACCCGCGCTCCGAGCTGCCGGCAAGGGAGGGAAACAGCAACGGGATTACGGGACTCAGTGCAGCACCCAGGGGCAGCACCCGAGCGCCTGCTCCATTGGGTATCAGCAGAGGGATGCATTGGGAGCAGAGGGRCGCCCAGGGCAGAGCCGGGTCCCGGTGCTGCTCGTGCAGCGCGACGGGCGTTTTCCTGCAAGACTCGTCATGAGGGAGACTGTTCACATGCCACCCCGCGCCTCCCCGCCCGCACGCTTCAAACCGACAGTGTGCTCTGGAAGGGCGCCAGGTTCCCTTAATTAAACTATTATCTTCTCTTGCCTTTTTTTTTTTTTTTTTTTTTTTTTTTTTTTTTTTTATTGGAGTCCTCGTAGCTCTCAGGAACCCACTCTTATTTCAGTTAGACTCAACGACTTGTCTGGGACTAGGTATGTAGTTGCAAGAGCTACGCTGGGGTTGGATTCTTTTAGGATATTCCCAGATAAAAACTTAAATGTCATGGATATTCAAGTCAAAACACCACCTTGCCTTCCATTGCAGCCCTTAAATAAAATCCAGAAAAATCTTCACTTGAGACAGAACTGAAGATCAACCTTATTACCCATACTTCTAGTGATACAAGCTCATTGACAGCTAGTTACATCCAGGGCACAGGTACAGTACCAGCACTATAGCCTTACCAGCTTGTTTTTGCTAATTTGACAGATTTACTGAAGACAAAAAAATAAAAGAAGTCAGCATCCCAGACTGCCTTTACCACAGGAGTCACCCTAAGGGGTTTGCAGATATTAGCACTTCTGTTTAAGATCTTAGGATCTGCATTATCAGCCAGGAGACCAAACTGCTGCTATTGTGCAGTCTCACTGCCGTTATTCTGTAACTAGTCAGGTTACTTAGCTACCTAAAAGTCTGAGAAGGAGAAGTCCCTGCTTCCTCATGCACTTCAGTGCATTGCTTCTTATATTGCATTGCATTTGGGTGCATGGCTTCTTATATTGCACATGCAGTCAAGGAATGCTCAGGGCRCCAACGGCTTCTCCCCAGCCCCTTCCAGGATACAGGGCTCCTTCCTCCCGCTTTCCAGACCCTGGCCAGAYGCACGTGTCCCCGCACAGCCAGCTCCAACAGCTCCTTCTAGCTTTGGAGTTGTGAAAACGCACCACACATTTGGTGCTACACATTTGGTTTTGCCTGTTGAGCTGTCTAGCTTCTGGACTTAGAGATCAGGCACCTTCTTCAAACTAGTTATCAATCACTTTATACAGCTTTGAATTCATGCTCTTAGGAAGGTTTCTTTGGGGGTGAAACACTCGGAGGGAACATCATGCTAYTAACAGATTTTTCTTCTCCCTTAAACACATCAAGCAGTGACGTAGGGAATTCTCTAAAGCCACAAATACACACTTGAAGAGCTCCATCTAGCCTGGGCTCAGCTGTAACATTTCCATTACTGGAAGGAAGAAAGAAGGAGCAAGAATGAAGGATTGTCACTTAGGCTCTTGCTCTTRGTGGAGTGCCTGATCTGTGCTGAGAAGTGTTATCGAAGTCTGCCTGGGAAGAGACAAAGCAGCTTAGTAACTAGCTGTAACATTAGGTAAGAAAGGCAAAGTTATTTTCATTTTGCATTTCTTCCATAAAATCCACTAGTGCTACAACCTCCTGCACAGCAGACCTGCCTGTCCCAAGGAATTTAGTGGTCAATCTTGGTTTTACAAACCCCAGCTTTGTGAGAAGTAGTTCTATTAATGCAATAGAAAGATGGAGAGCGGTGAATGCCCTGGCCGCAGAAATAAGCGTAGGTGGCACTGGCTTATCCGCAGTGCAGAGGTGGGTCCGAAGCCCAGAAAGAAAATATAACTTGTATTTTCATCATAGCTCAGATCACCATGTGACACGGTAGCTCAGCCATGCCTGGTCTCAGGTCCTTCACTCACAGGGATAAATTCTGTACAGAATTTACAGTTTCTGTACACAAAACCGACGGCTCCAATATTTACAACCAATACACAATTAATATTCAAAATATCATCTTTCTGAAGAAACACTTTGACAAACCCCACCTRGAAACGACATTGATATTTAGTTGATAGCACTAACACTAGAGCAACGAAGCAATTTCAGGACCTGAGGCATAAACCCTGGTTCCCTCTCCCCTTGGACTGGAGTCTCCCTTGGACACGATGCACAAGGAGCCGTCCTGGAGGACTCCTCTGCTGACTCACCTCCAAACCAGACAAGGTGGGTCCCATTAGCCTCAAGTCAGAAAGTCAAAATATGGAGAACCTTTCCACAGTCTGACAAATCTTTCTGGCAAGGAAAAAATAAGAATGGAACGGAGCCAGTTCAGGAAGCAGTTCAGGATAATAAGGTTGATATTTGTTGGTGAAGTAAAGGAAAACCCCAAGGTGCAGAGTGATTCGGGTGACTCAGCCTGCTCACAATCTCCCACAACTGCAATCRGCCCAAGCTACGACGTTTTAGTTCATTTCTAGTCAGGAACAGATGGCCCAAAATTACCTATTCAGGGCATGGAATGTAGAGCAAAAAGTGTGATAACTTGAAAAAAGATGAGGGAAAGTTGTTCCTTTCCAATCACACTGCTCTGAAACTGCCTGGATTTGAGCTTAACTGGCTTTGGGGTTTCCTTATCATTTTGAGAAAGATCCAAATACTTCTCAGTTGAAAAATTGGCAAACAAAATTGAAGCAGATCTTTCTGAAGTCAGCTGGCCAGATGGTAAAGTAGTACAGTGAATTTCCCAGTCAAATAAGAATTGGAAATGGTCTAGAAAGCCATTTTGATTTTTTTTTTTCTTGAGGATGTAAAACGGTAAGGTATTTTGCTGTTTCTGTGGAGAAAAATTACAAGGTAGAATAGCTGGAGATGAGAGAAATAAGCGCTGGAACCCAGATCTCTGATTTATTAACTATTTTGCAGTCTTATACCACAAGAATTT
Organism: Nothoprocta perdicaria; assembly: GCF_003342845.1. Classification (NCBI taxonomy): domain Eukaryota; kingdom Metazoa; phylum Chordata; class Aves; order Tinamiformes; family Tinamidae; genus Nothoprocta; species Nothoprocta perdicaria. The sequence goes on from NW_020455060.1 coordinate 1,404,034, forward strand.
TGCAAAGCATTTCTCAAAAGCGAGCTTCATTGAAGTATATTGGATTAGAGGCTGAAGAAGAGGAATTGAGGACAAACCTTTGCTCAGTGCTGGTCTGGCCAGGGCTGACATCCTTGGGTAGCATCAGTTTCCATAGTTAACGACACACGAGAGAGGAAAACAACTAAGACGGCTTCTCAGTGGCTTTGACTCCTCAACCCAACAGGCAAAGCTTTGGGCTTAAGTCCAGAGCAAGCCTGGAAATCTCTTTTTTTGTTTTTTTTAATCCAGAGTAAGACATCTTAACTGGCTTGTAACCACGCTCCATTCACAAAGCTGGCCCCATGAATGTAACTCCCATTCAAGAGAAGAAATGGTAATGGCTATTTATGCCTCCCTAGAACATCACTGTGCCTTGTCAGTACCAGGCTTAAACATCTTAATTGCTCTTCAGCAATTAACAGCTCAAGGTGCGCTGAAGGCACACAGGTAACTCGGGAGCTTTCCGTGCAGCAGTTTATGGTGCCTTCTTTGCCTTTTTGGCTTTTCCAAGTGACCACACAGGGAAATATTAGCTAGGGGAGTCTAGAATTGCCCCTGGCATTGCTCGTACTGTTGCCTGGCACCTCCTCCGGGATCACGAAGATGGGGAATCCAGGCGCAGCCGCCTCTGCGTGACCAGGAATACTGGTCATGGCTCCAACCCTGGCATCGGCCCATCCACAGGAGGACTAAGGAGGAGAAAGGTTGGGTGGAAAGCCCTTCTTTTYGTGGTTTTGGCAAAACCTCTCCCAGGTGAGACCCTGCAGACATTTCCCCCACTTCYGTCGCTTGATGCTCCCAACACGGAGCCAGCTTCTAGACTGGAAACCTCTAGACTGGGAACCTTGAACCAATTTTCCTTTCCATTTCTCCTCTTGAATGCAAAGAGGGTGAGTAATTCCTCCTAACAATTGAGAGCAGCTTATAACCACAGCAAACAGAAACACAATCCCAGTAGCCTTGTACTTGCCATTTGACAAAATATGACACATTTGACACAATATCTGCTGTTTGGTTCAGTCTGGCAGACTATCACTTCCTTGCAGAGTTGCAGTAATAAATTTATAGGACCATTTAAACCGATCCCTCTGGGGCTACTGAACATGGAAAGCGGTGCCTTACTCATAAAGTGGAGGATGCTTGAAAGAAAACCGAGCTCCTGGGGAGCCAGGGGACTCCAACTGCATTGGGAAAAGGCAAAAACAAACAAATCGTCCGCCCTGCAAAATAACCATACACACAATACATAGAAATAGCTGTTTGATAAAGATTAGCTTTTTTCTTCACTGTACATATGATATTTTTTCACCTAATTAGAGAACTAAAAGAAAATACTTTTCAAGATAGATTACAATGAAACCACAAAATCCGTCAGTTCCTTCAGTCTTTTCAATTCATTCAATCATTTACTTATTTTACAGCAAAATCATCAGTAATTCACTGCTCAGCCTGTTCCCAGAACAGCGATATCTGATTCCCTAGCATGACAAATAACAAAGAGGAAAGTTTTTAAACTTGCTTGCTTTTTACACGAGTCCTATTTTCATCTGCTCTAAGGACACAGACTGCCTTACTATAAGTTCAGGTTAAAAAAGAAGTCCCAGAAACTTAATTTTCCATTTACAGAGTGTTGCATATGCTTTTCTTTAACACAGGGTTGTTTGATGCACGGGGTAGGTATCCAAAATCAGGACACCAAGCAAACGCCTTTAAATGGAAAGGTGTGATTTTTCAAAATAATCATCATCATCGCAGTGGTCTCTCCAATTTTTATAGATGGGTGTGACCTTGCAAAGCCAGAAAGGATTATATCAGCCCTTAACCTGGTCCAGTATTTTAGGTATTTTAAAAATAGCTGCTTCTCCAGAGTGACGCTCAAGAGACTTGCAGAGCTCAACCTCGCCTTTCTAATAGCTTTTAGATTCAAAGTAAGTATATTCCTATYGCCTCACAGCAGTCCCAAAAAGAAATCCACACTTGGCCTCTCCAGCCTGTAGATCTGCTAGCTCCTGATGCAGGAACATCATGCAGAAAAGAGGCACCCTGCAAGGCCCAGGTGCTCTTGCCACCAGGAATGGACCATATCGAGTCTCCCTACAAGATCCACCAAGTGACAGTGCCTCGAAATGTGGTTCTGGGAAGAAAAGGTGGGAATCCACAACACATTCCTCATGCGGGGGTGGTCAGCTCCAGGTGGTGGTCAGCTCCCACCTGGGCCACGCTCAGGTAAACTCTGACTCCCTCACCTTTTGGGGCTGGTGAGGCTTTGAGCTTCTTAGGATCTACACTAACCCTTGCTATGCACATTTTTCTCCCAGGTACGTTGCTTCCATTTCACGGAATTTACTTTTGCTGTTGGTTTAGCTTTTAGCCTAACTCATGTTTTATCCAAGGCTGCTAACAGCTCCTAGTCATGTTCCTCTCCTGGTTTTCCCAGATCAAAATGTCATCTACACCAACCTTTGCACCTTCCCTACCATCAAACACGTGCTGCGTTTTCCTTTGAACCCCTCAGGTGCCGAACGTAACCCAAAGGGCAGCCCGAGGAAACAGCGTCTCCCAAAGGGGGTGTTGAATGCGCAAAAATTTCTGCTCTATTTTTCCAAGGGCACCTGCCAGAACCCTGCCGACTCATCAAGCATAGAAAAATATTTGCCATCAGCCATCTCTTCCAGAATTTTTGCCTTCTTTTTTTCTCTTTGCACAGTTATTTAGTTCATTTGGGTCTATATGCAAGCAAAATGCTCCCCAGCGTAGCCCTGACCGCACACGGATGGAGGAACAGCAGAGAAGCAGCAAAACGGTGTTGATATCACCGACACTCATAGGCCATTATTATCCCTGCTGATATTGCAAATGGTTTAGTTGTGAGTTGTTTGGCTGGTTGACTCTGTCCTTGCTGGGAATAAATCATCAATAATGACACTTAGTTTTATACATTATACTTTGCTAGCAGGGGGCTTCCTTTCCAAGGTAAGCAGGTTTATTCCTGGCTTCACCTTAGATTTGAARCCAAGCTGAAATGAAGGATTGTCCAATGGACTTTCCAGTCAACAACCTACTCATCTGCAAACTTTCTACCGCCTCTGTGAAGAATCCCTTCAGATCACGTATTCCCCAATTCACAATGCCAAATGGTATGTTCAGAATTGAACTGGACTAGAAAGCAAAGGGCATAATGTGCACAAAGAACAAAACCAGCAAAAAGTCACCGGCAAAAATCACATCAAAATAGAGAAAGGGCTCACACAAGGCAGAGCGACTCGTGACATCAGGCAGCGAAAGGCAACAAGAAAAATGACACCAGAGATGGGGAGGCTTATCTGAAGGGAACCAGTTAAGTACGATAGAGGTCATGGCCTGAAGGCAACAAATCTTAACCAGAAAGGATAACCCATACCATAAAGGGAGCTTTTTTTAATGCCAAAGTTGTGGAGACTAAGGTGGTAACAGCAAAAGATTTCAGATCTACCGTGTTGAAGAAAGGCTGCGGGAGGTATAAAATGCATTTATTTGCTCCTAGGTTGCATGCAGTACGTACAAGGTTTTCAACACAGTTATGATTAGCAGCTATTCAGCTTCTCACAACTAAGCCTAGCTGGATCTCCAACACACATCTCTATTCTGGACGCAAACTCCAAAGCGGAATCAAGACTATAATGTGCTCACAATTGCCTGATTTCTGAAACATCTCTATTTTCCTTGGATGCTCAGAGACATGTATTTTCTTTTGCAGGCAAATGCATGACATATGGCCTAGTTTTTTTCCTCCAGAAAAGGCATAATGCCATCACTGAGCCATGATTGCACAGTTGTTAAACAGCAGGGATTATCGGGCAGGACAATATTAAGTGGTATTTAACAGCAAGACCAAAGTTCCTTGTCAAATGCTTGACTTAGTGTTCCTTGATTGTTAGCATCCCAGCAATGAGACCTTTTGCACTGAACCATTTTTCATTTTGACAACAAACTACCGCAGCTATCCAGTGTTGCCTTGCTGGAGCTGACAGCAAAGTATTTTTGTGGCAGAAATATTACTACATAGTGGGGTTCAGGGCTGGAGGATAGACGGTTTTATCCCTTTCCTTTCAGAGCGCAATGGCATTCCAAGCAGTAGGTGTCCTGAGTCGCTGCCTGGCTAATGTACTCAGTATGATCCTCTGTCTAGTCATAACAATGGAGGGGAAAAAAAAGAGAGAAAAAGAAAATCTGACCCTTGATGCAATTGTTTGAGTTACAGACTACCTTCTTTTTAGATGCATCTTAATGAAGACGTATGGTGGGAGACAAGGGGAAAGGGAAGGTTGAATTACCAACTTGGGGCAAATTTCTAAAAGTCTTTTTTTTTTTTTTTTTTTTAAAGAATTTGAAGTGCCTTTAGACCTTCACCCAAGTTGTTTTATTAAAGCACTAAAACCGAGAGTGCTTATGAAAGTTATGGTATGATGAGAGCAAAAGGCAGGAAATAAAAGAAAAAAGGGGAACATAATGAAGGTTTATAATCTTCAAGGGAATATGGACTTCAGGACAGTAAATCTAATTGAATGGTCCTACATTCTAATGTCAAAAGCTGGCATCATATGCCAGCAAACTTTGTATTTTCACTCAAGAAATCTGTTTTTAAAACCAGCTATTTATACTGTTAAAAGACAGAAGTGATAGTTGGAGAAAGCTAAAAACTATGTTATTTCCAGGGATCTTTCCTAATGACAGATTTATTAGGGAGTTTACCATTCCTTTTCTCTCCTTCTCTAAATGCACATACTCCCTCCATACCTCCAGGCTGGAAAATTTCCATCAAAAATCAGGAAAATTAGGTTGCGAAGGGCTCTGRAAGCAGAGAGATAAAAGCATAATGCTTCTCATTGTAAAACAAACAAAAAAGGAAGGAGTTTGCTATTTCTGCTTATATTTATTTTTCTAGTTCCCATGTTTATTCTATTTTCCCTTTTCTTAATGTTTCTCTTCAGAGAGAAAAGCAATAGCCCATCTTACATTGACACCTTGAGGTTCATTTTTTAAAGTAACTACAAGAAGACCTTTTTTTAAAAAAAATATTTGTATTGATTCCAGAATTCAATATAAAGTTCTTTTTTTTTTTCTTTCTCTTCTTTTTTTTCCTCCCAATTTTTTTAAAAAGGACCCGTCAGGACCTGCTTGTCTACAGTGTTTGTTTTGCATATGCCCTGTTGAAGTGAAATTACAGTGAAAGCCTCTTTCTGCCATATTCTCCACAATACAAGACTGTTGTATATTCAGATAAATATAAATACATAACATATGTATTAAAGAAAAACAAAGAATTTCAATGTTTTCATGTCCATAAAATGACTCTAGATTTGGCCAGCTAAAATATGACTTGGAATTAAAGTAAAATAATCTGCTTGCACTTTAAAGCAGCAACAAAACCTCCTAGCTGATAGCTAAAATACAGATCTTTAAAGGAAATTCTATGGGAATTAGTAGTGACTGACAGAATAGACATAGGACCATAATTTTAGCATTTCGTAACATGTTCCGTATGTCTGTCTTTTCCTGCTTCCACAAAAAAAGTAATCTTGTCCTTTGCCAGAATATGTGGCTTCCAAAGTGCAGTTTTCAGCTGTTATGGAAATTGTATAAAACAGTTTGTTCTCAAGTAATTAAAACATTTAAAATAGCTACCCCTGCAATAATCGTGCCTTTCTAAAAACGGATTAAATTAACACCTTTGGCCCACACATCTCTGAATGCTGTGGTCTTTACTAGGATTCAAACCAGTATCTGAATGCTGTAGTTAAGTCTCTAATTTCTATAATGAGCAAACCTAAAAACCTGTATCTGGATAACCCTTAAATTAGGGATGTTTGAGGTCTGGAGCCTGATCAAGTTTGTACATTGTGGCTTGGGCACCATCTCTGGTGCCTTCACATGCATCTTCCCTGCAGATGCACTTGTTTTTCTGRTGCTTGCTGCTTTCTACACCATGCACGCTCCTAGGAGCGCAACCCAAGGAGACCTCCACCTGTGGTCCCTCAGTGCCAAGACCCTCTGAAAGCAATAAAATACCCTGCCTTCCAGTTCATTTTATCTTCCTCACAACCATCCCAACATGAACCTGTCTGCATCCTGTGGCAAACGTCCCCAGCTTGGAGAACGAGCGACATTCCCTGCAGAAAGGTGCCTAATCCATCACCAAAGAGACAGGGAGCTTCCTGCCTTGCTCCACCCTTGGCAAAGGTCATACCCAAACGCCGYGCGAAGCATCCAGACTTTTATATCTCTCTACCAGCAATTGCTAAGTTAAAGCAGTTCAGATGTGCCTTAAAATGAAAATTGATCTACTGGCATTTCCTTCAGTGGAAGACACTTCAAGGSCTGAGGCCGAAGTGAGACACTGGATCTGTAACTTGGATGCTCTTGGCCAGCCTTCAGCCCCAGACACCTCAGGGCTTTGTCCAAACTGAGAATGCAGAAATACAATACTGCACATGCAATTTTATAGGAATGATGAAAATCCTTCATTTTGCAAGACAGAAGAGAGTACAGTTAATCGGAGCACTCAAAAATGTCTATTTACATAGATCACCTCCACTGTCAGTCCCAGCAAGACGCCGTTGCTTGAATGGCGTAGGGAAGGAAACTCATCCGAGGCTGCCAAGGGGACCTCAGGAAGAGATCTTAGGAATAGCWCCAGAGAACAAAGGGATTTCATAAGTTTAACAGTCTTTGATTGGTGTTTAAAAAAAAAAAAATCACATAGGAGCTTCTGTTCATCAAGAGAYATATAAGCATCAGCAAACTAGATGATCCAAAAGGCGCTGCATGATAAATAGGTCTCTTCTGATAGGAATCAAAGGTCAACATCCACTACGAAAGGGTCCTCTAAACTGTTTCTAAGCCACAAGTCTGAAGGGTGCTCGCCGTTAGCGTGCCCACGTCAAAATCACTTCGCACCCACAGGAAAATATTTTAATATGATTTGGGCTTTTAAAAGCCTTACCTTGATTTAGGGAGAGTGTAAAACAGGGCTGCAGTCAATGCGTTGTTTGTATGCATTGCAATGAATACCCAAACCTGGAGGATATCTGCTACCAAGGCAACATAAGTATTAACTCGCATTTAGAAAGCTTCCAAGAAGCTCTTCTTTGAAGGCAGAGCTTTCAAAACAAGCAAAGCAGCGTTTTCTAGCAGCAGACATTCGAAATACATACAAATATACAAGTCTTTTAAACAAACACACATTCTGGGAGCTTTTTGCTGAGAGCCATGGGTTACCTCTCTGCAGCTTGGTGTTTTACTGGTCTTTAGAAGACACCTATCAACAGTGAGAGCAAAGCTGGGACTCGGCCCTGAAGAGAAAAGCAGTGGGGACGCTGCTACCCACGGTCATACAGTTCAACATGAACTTGCAACTCACTTTTATTTTCATTTATTGAAGACGGCTGTTGAGCTGCTCATATAATTTCAGACCCATTAGCTTCCCTCCTGCCGTCACTTCAAGAAGAGTGAAAAGAGAGCAGGGGGAAAAGAGGGAGACGAAAGGTAATCATGGATTTTTATGGGCTGACAGCTGATGGTTAAGCTACTGGTCTACTGGCTTGGAGTGCAGGATCCATTACAGATACATAAACTATATTTCATCCATAAACTGCATTTCAGCAGCAGCCTGGGCAGGAAACAATGGGAGTGGGATCATCCCCAGGGAAGCTGAGGGAAGGTCTCCTGGAAGGCTCCCTGGGCCTTATATAACCCCTGCTGTGTATTACTTTCCAATGTAATCGGACTTTAAGCTCAGGGAGACTTTGCCTTCTGATGCAATTGGGAAATCACATCGGAAAGGAGATTAAAGGTTCGCAGCCTCTTTTCTCTCCTGCCATTTTGGCTGATGTGATCTCACTGGATGGCTTGATGACACATAATACGCTCAGCAACGGGCTTCAAAAAATAAGCAGCTTTTGTGTGCAACGGGACACATGTGTACAGACCTGCAAAACCACATGGGGGGAAAAAAAGCCAGCTATTCTTCAAGCCTAATCGAGGCCTTTCCTCGCAAAATCTCCTTAAAGCCCTTTCCAGGCACTACTTAATTGTACAAAACTGCAGAATATGTCTCTGCAATATCTCTGTTCCACAGCTAGAAAGACTGAGGCTTGGGGAAATTAAATGTGTCATCTAAAGCAGGTAAGAACACAGCAGGCCTGGGCCACGGGCTTGACCCACGCGCTCCCATTGATATCCACAGGTAATCCTCCTCCCTTGCAATTTTACAGGTATGAAAATGCAGTAAATAGCACTACAAAGTGCTTCCAGTTTCCAAGGAAATGGCTGTAACGGTGACTGGAAGCAGCTCCGATTCCCTCACTGCGCTCAATGGGAGATACAGGAATATTTTCGCCCATCTCAGCAGCCGGCTAGTTTTGCCTGCAGGTTTTCTAGATGTAGAAGCCTCTTTCCAGTATGACAGAAGTTGAGATTTAATACCAATAAAAAATCATAAAAATAACCAGTGTGGTCCATTTGAGGCCTGACCCTAAGGAATGGGGTTCACTTGAGGCCTGACCCTAAGGAACGGACACTGAATTCCACTGGCAGAAGGGAGCCGCGCTTTAAAAAAGGCCTTTGGGGAGAAGGCTGCGCCCATCGCCCCGTGTCCCCTTGCTCGTGCCCGGGCTTTGATCTCGCGGCTCCGCATCCCGGAGCCGCCGCATCCCGGAGCCGCCGGCAGGGCCGTCTCTCAGCGCGCGGCCTTGATCCATGGCGGGCCGGGCGCGCGGGCGGCCCTCCCGCCAACAGGAGCTGTTAGCGAGGCGCTCCCGGCGCGCGGCGCCACGCGGACGCGGCGCATTCCAGCCTTTGAGGCCCTTCCGGCCCCGGCTGAAAGACAGCGCGGCCGCTCTCCGCGCACACGGGACTTCGCAGGCAAGGGAACTCACTGAAAGCACCGTCCTAACAAATTTGGAGTCCAGCAAATTAAGGGAGGGGAAGTCTTGCCYGCGCCATTTGGGAAAAGCTGGAAATGACAGCCATTCATTTCAATTTCGTTTCTCTTTTCTCGCTGATCTGGCTCCCCTTTGCAAAACTTTAGTGGAGAAAAGGTGGTGGCTGAGGAAACAAGCCAGGAATTCACCCTACGACAACTCCTGAGCATCACAAGGGATCTAATGGCCTTTATCTACATTCTGGTACCTACTTCAAGTAAACCCGTGAAAACCATTCCCTACACATGTGAAGGAAGCTACGTTATTAAAGACGCTAAACAATAAATATAGAACAGGAGTAGATTAAGACAGTAAGACGCAAACCTGTCTCAGACAGCTGCATTAGGTGACCTCTAAGTGTTCCTCCAGCACTATTCCCTATTTATTGATAATATCCAGAATATCCACAAACATAATTCCCGTTTTAAACCTTACAGGTATGAGGCATCCCATGCTTTAAGCTACGCTTTGGGATTGTTACCTGCCCACCTTATTCACCGGCGTGAATGAGAACACAAGTCTGACAGAACTCTTCATCCTGACAGAAGAAATGACTTTAGAAACCAGCTCTCACTTGTTATAACAAAGGAGCAAAGCCAACAGCTAATTAGTCTCATAATGACTTATCTTCTATCACCTCCCTACCTTTATTTTAAATAAAACCTGATGATGCAAAGTATTCCTTGGCTTCTTGCTCTGCAACCAACCAGCTCTCTGTGGAAAGAGCTTCTTTTTTTATGGCTACATATTAAAAGTAAACCAGCCCATGCCAGGTTTGGATAAAAGACTATTTATTTTCAACCAATTTGATAGCTGCAGTTTTCAGTAATTGAATTTTCTGTGGTCAGAGAAGCAGTAATCTTAGAAACCAAATAAATATTTTTTAATAAAATGGAACACTGAGAAACCCTATAATAATGTCAAATATGTAGCCACTTATGGATGGATAAATATTTTAAGAAATTTACATCTCACCCAATGCTTTAGGCCTTAAGCTTCCCTGGAAATTTCAAACAACGCTATTTTATTTGGGGAGGGGGGTGCGGAGGGAGCAGAGAGAATGGAGTGTATTTAGATAAAGACCTAAATACTAATCCTTCAGTTTGGAGTAGTTTTCATTTCCAGTAATTATACAGTGGCTGCTGAAGAAAAATCAAGAAAAAAAAACACACTAAGCCCCACCATTTTCTCAGCCCTTTCTATTGCATGTTCCAATTTACACAAGGCAGGTTGTACTAGTTTTGCATGTCCATGTGAAACCTGTGTGCACCTAACATGCACCTAAATGACCAACTCTGCTAGAAATAGCCACAAAAAGCTCCCCATAAGTACGATACTGCCCTGCCCTCATAACAGAAACCCATGATGAGCCCTGGGGAGAAAAAGAGTTTCTGGGACTGTACTCTCGGTGCCCTGGAAAAGCCAACGTTGAARGGATCCCGAGACCCAAGGGCCTCTCCGACTCCCCATCCTGAGCCAGGTCTCTGCCTGCACCAGYCAGGACCCGCTTCGCAAAATCCCCGGTGACTCTAACCCAGCTCCTTTTCCAAAGCTGATCTATTTTTACTCTGTTGGGCGCSTCTTGCTCTCAAGGAATATCTATTTTCCATAAAAAGCACAAGTCGCTATGAATTAAATGAGTTTCAATAGAATGTAAAACAGAGACAACTGTTTCCTGCGAGATGCRCTGCGGTCGGCGCTTGCATTTATTRTTCTCTTCTGGTGACACCTGCTGGCAAGCACAGCTCCTGTAACAGCCTCTGGAAAAGGATCAACTGCAAAATTAATCGGAATTCATGAGCCCAAATATTTTTTCCCTTTTTCTTGCAAAAAATATACGAGAGAAAGTGGAAAGAACTGGACTTCATCATCATATGAAAGATGGAAGGAAGGTACCTTTGAGGACTTCAAATATACAAAAAGCCACTACAAACTGAAATACTTTGCTTGACGTATCTGGCGGACAAGACATGTAATTACAGCTCAGTGCAAATACTATTACAAGAAGAAAGATTTGGGAAAGATTCTCATTTAGCAGATTTCCTGCAATGAGGCTAATGCTGTAAAGTCCAATCATGGCAACCGCGCACATGGAGCCTCAGAGGTCTCAGCTGCACGTTCTCCTCCTTCCAGCACACAGGCTTGTCCAAGCCTGATTGATCCATTATCCAATTAGACCAGCCCTATTTCAAATATAGCCACCGCTTTTCAGTCTGCATTTTTTTCCCCCCTAAATGTCGATGAAAACCGAAACCCAGGTGGTTTTCAGCATGACACTCTGTGGAAATCAGGTATGAAATTACCTCTTTATTAATGATGTGTCAAGAGAATGACACACTAACAGCCAGCTCTAGCACTGGCAGTGCTAATATAGAAATAACAACTATGCATTATACACAATATGCATTCTGCAGGACTATAACTCTGCATCCCTTGAGATACAATTGAAATCCGTGTGTTTTATCTCAAGATTTCAATCCCAAAGAGCAAAGGCTTGAAAATGGAAGTTAAACGAGTGCTCTGGTCAGTATTTTGCTGTATTGTCTCTTTGGGATTCATATGCAAGCAAACAATTAGCACCAGATGTTTAAAGTTTTACGATGCATGAGTTGCTGACCTGGACATAGAAGAGCACTGATGGTAGGGTGATGTTTGCAAGCACATTTGACATGGTCCAACATTTCAACAAGAATCTCTAGTAGCATACGAGTAGACATGGAGCTGTAGCATTCTTAGAGTAATACACACTGAGGATTATTTCAGGATAAAAGAAATCCAAGTTTTTCCACAATACAACAATGGAAATACACTGTATTCACAGTAGATGCCTAAGTAAATCCTGTTCTTCGACTACAAGATGCTCCAAAGATCTTCCAGTACATCTGCCAGTCTGTTCATCTTAGTATGATGTCACTTATTTCTTATTCCCTTATTCTGGAAAAATCCTGGGATAATACCTGGGTCTTTCAGCATGGAAACAGAAGGGCTAACTATGACTAAAGGCTTTTCTGAAGGGCACACCAGTGTAAATAGCCACTGTGGACTGTTCTACTGTTATTGCCAAAGGGTAGCTTCATTTTCAGGCTTGGAGCGCTTATCCTCCAAGTTTTAGGCTTCACAAGTACCTCATAACACACAGCACCGATAGCAGTTATTAACATTTTTTCCAGGAGACAGGGTCTTTGCTATACAGACTTCATTCTACAATATTTGCCTTGTTCAAAAAGGAAAGATGTCTCTTGGAGCAGATTTGTTAGAGCAGCTCTGGGGCATCATGCAATATTTATATCCCGTTCACCTTATAGCTCTAAATAAAAGATGGAGGAGTCCAAATCCATCCTTCACATAAATGCCATTATTTCAGGTTCTAAGAGCATTGGATTTAGGCCAGTATTTTCCCTTGCCTCACTCTGAGTTTCAAAATATTCGTGGAAATGAGAAACAGGGTCATTTAGTATTCAGCCCTGGATATGAATTATAATCTTTGTATATGCTGAATAGAAATTTAAAAGGCAAATTTTCACCTCAGAAACACACTTTTCCTCAACCAGCCAGAAAAGCCTGTGCCAGATTCAGTCCATGGGATGCAGGACTTGTTTGGGAGCGCACAAACATCCTTGCACACACAAGCACATGCTTGAGGTCTGGTAGGCCCCATGAAAAACCAGAACAAAACAGCAAAATACTCCACGCTGAGCTTGGAAACCGCTCAGCAACCTGAGGGGCTTCACCACATCGGCATAATCAGGTACATAAATTTACATATCTGAATCCAAAATAAGAGCAGTCCACCTTTATGTTTGCCTGTACCTTATTAAATAAGGGCTATAATGCAATTATCCTGCACACTTTTAGCTTTTCCTGAGCCAGCCCCTGCAGCCAGTGATTTCCACCTCCTCCAGAGCTGCGGGTGCAGAAAGGCAGAGGCGTCGGCAGGACCCGCTTTGCCCACGCACAGCATGGGCATCTATGTGCCGCAGGGCATGCACACACTGGGGGGGCTGCATAACACTGCACCTCTTGGGGAACACGTTTCTGGGRTGAACTAGGCTTTTGATGAACCAGGAATGACACAAAGCCTGCAAAAATGCCATAAACCCCCCAGACTTGGTTGCCTTAATATTCCCGGTCCTATCAAGCCAAGTCTGAACCGGGGACTTGACTGTTTGCAGATAGAGCCTGAACTGGTTCTCCACCGCTGTGCAGCCTTTCCCATTTAAACTTAATCCCCTCCTCCAGCTGTCTACTTAGCATCTTATTATGTCCTAACCTTTCRTTAGGTTTCTCTCCTCATTTCATAGCTCTACTTTCCTTTTATCTTCAGTCTGTTTCATTATTGCCATTCTGAGATAGCAAGAATAGCTATACATTTTGTTGGCAGCTTTCTAATAATGAAAACCCAGGTGTCCCTTCCTGATCTAGAAGGGAAAATAAAGAATATCGGATCTGAGACCTGCTCCAAAGGCCTTTGTGTCCATCAACACAGGCACTTCCAAGAGAAATGGAAAGGCAGTCTCTCTTCCAAAGCATTCTCTCTTCCTCTGGTCTTGTATAACAAATAATTGCTTGAGTTTGGGGCGGTCTGAGCATAAACTGGCATTAATGCAGTGCTGATATGCTCAGACACTAGTCTACTTGATTACCATGCAACTGATTCCTAYGGGCAAGACCCTTTTTCTGCTTGCACACAAGCTCTATGGCCAGATGTACATGCTATAGAATTAGTAAGAGTTTTTCATTATGTTCTTGGAACAGAAATGGCCACTGTTTGCAGCAGCCCCTAAGGGAATAACTTTTCTACCCATTCCCCCCAAGTGTGCTCTGAATTCACTCTACAGAAACAAGGCAGCGTGCCCTGGGAAGCACACACAGCATTTTACACCGATGCTCAGCTGGGTGCATTGGTAACCAGGTCCAGATCCTCCCTTCCTCCATGAGGATATATCACACAATCAAGTTTTTATGCACAGGGATGCTTTGCATCAAATTAGTTTGCCCAAAGTTGCCCTGCAATTAAGTTGTGCAGCATAGGCACAGATGCAGCAGAAGCATCTCCTGGTGCTCCTCATGTCACAGATAGCTTCATTGCTTCTTAATTATTTAATTACCCTGTATGTGCTTCTTCAGAGTCACTTATGTATCTGACAGTCAGATGGTTTGGCCCTGGCCAAACCAATACGATGGATTAAGCAGGTCTTCAAGAGAAGCTGCCTACTTCCATTTGCTGAGAGCTTTCTGATCTCCTCCAAAACAACTGCAGCACCTATCCCTCAGGAGGAGGAGGTGGATAAAAAGGGAAGAGMCAGCACCCGACTAATTTTAGGAAGTACAAAAGGAAATTCCATGCCAGAGGAACATGTGGCATTTTTATTTCATTTTAAGCTTTCTCTTTGGCATTTTAAGTCCTATTAATAAAAACTTGTTTCGGAAAACAGATGAGTAAACATCTTTGACGGCCGCTCCTGATTCACCTTCCTTCCTCTCACCCACCACTCCAGGCCTTCGCTCCGAGTATTTTTATCATGAAGGCAGCAGCGCTGGGATGTGGTGCGGTGACCAGCCAAAAACAAACCGTGGGCTGAGGTCAAGCAGCGTTTCCTCAGCAGCACAGGCCTCCGAACAAAACCCCGTGTATCCTAATGCCGTGGAAAAGAGCAAGGAGAGCCAGGCTGGCACCAAAAGATAATTTAGTGAGTAGGTATTTGATAAAAAACCTGCCTGAATTCAAAAAAATACATATATTTGTGTCCATAGACACACACACATACATATATATAATAGGTTCCTGACAAGCTGTAATTCATTGAGAGGGGCCAGGCATACATTTTGGGTTTGACATGTCACTCCAACCTAAACCATAGCTGCTTTAACGTGAGCCCCTAAGAGGGTAGCATGTTGCAGCTGGCAAAAAAATAAACAAACCCAAGTCCTGTGCTAACAGATTTTTTTTTTTTTTTGATTTATGCCACAAGCAAAGGAAAAACAGTGACATATTTGTGAGCCCAGGTTTCATCTGGCCCCTCCAAAGTTGCAGGAAAAGGGTCCTAACGAAGGGTCCCGGTTAGTCAGACTAAGCCCTTATTTTCTGTTCTTGCCTATTTGGATTTATTATTATTATTGTCTTCAGACAATTTTTCCCACTATTTCCCTCTAACGAGTTGAATTGCTCCAGACAAGTGGATATTAGTGGAGAGCTATAGGTGCTCTCACTATTTATATAGGTGCCTACGTTATTTCCCTTTTTATTACTGGAGAAACCTTCCCTGCACGTGGGCGAATGGAAAGATCACCACTTCCCCACACACTAATCCACAAACTCTAATCCAGTGTTATTCAGCCATTCATTCACAAGCAGGGCAAACTTTTGACTTCCTAGAAATAAAACTGGGTCTCCTACCAGCAGATAATCACGGGGGTTTACTGATTTGGGACTAAACCAACCAAGTGCTGAACATCTCTTCCATCTTCTATGTTACTGTGCAGAGCAAAGGAGATTTTTACACGCAGGCAAGACTATTTAGACCTTCCTCAGTCTTCACTTCCCCTGTGTGACTGCACTATGACTTCTCATTCAGGTTCAACTAGAGGCAAGGGAACCTGGAAAGCATTAAGGGAATTAGACCCTAAATCTAATGTCAGTGTCACAGACCCTATGCACTGAAGAGCATTAAGAGTATGGAAAGGAATTTACTTCGGCACAAACCCCACCCTCTAATTTTGCAACCTTCTCAATTAGAAGATGCAGTGTTTCCTTCTGCACTCATGGTTTTTATTTGGCCATTGCATGCTCGTTTAGCTCTCCTGTTCCATGCTCTGGGCTGTATTGGCAGGCCCCAGTTACAAGTGAAAAGAAAGAGAAAAGGAATAGAAAAGGTTCAAGGCCTTCAAGGGCTAAAAATGAAATTCTCCAAGCCTTAGCAAAGGCTGAGAAAAACCCTGTCTTCAACACAGGCCAAAACTGTAGCCCATTTAAATTCAATTAAGAGATTAAATACCTCCCATCCTCCTCTTGCAAGTATTTTGTCCTCAGTATTTGGAAATCACTGTAGAAAGGACAGCAATGATARGGAAACAGGAGAGAACTTACACATAAACCAAGACCCCACCAAGCCCAGCACTGGGGCCATCCCTTTTATAACCAGGGCATGGGAAATTATTTAATTCCCCACAGCTGGCCCAGCCCTGTCGCTGCACAAATCCCTGCACTCCAGGCAAGGCTCTGTGGTTTCTCCTTGTGTTTTCCGTTTGTTTTTCTTTCCAGCGGGAACATAAAGCTGCAGTGTTGGACTCGCGGGGATAGGTGACAAGCAGAGAGTGTCAGACCCGTGTGCTGCCTTCCACCCTAAGCGTGTTCAATGTTTTAGCTGGATGCCTAAGACACCAGGGCTTCCCTGCTTTTGCTACATGAAATTCCTCTCCCTTCCCTATCCCAAAGATTTGTAACCATCTGGCTAATTACAAGCAAATTTATCAAAGCAGCGAGGAACTCAAAGAAAAGTTTCTAACATATTTCACGAAACAAGAACTGGGTACTGCACCTAGGTGCCAAATGCTGAGGAATATCCCCCTGCTTATTAAAAGCATCAGCAATTGCATAAAAGGGAAAAAAACTGAGATGATATTGGAAAGTAGCTTTCATTAATACATCTGCATACAACACTACTTGTTTATTACGAGAATTTTTGCTTCCATCTCTCTGCTTCCAAGATCCAGAAGCTCATTCCTAGAAACACATGTACATTTAGCTTTACATATTCTGCTCCGTAAAACTGAACACACACTTGAAGCATCTGGGCCCGAAATCTGGTATCTCGCGGTATCCTTTTAGAAACAGAACCCAAAATAACTTCTCAYCCCCACTAGTTTCCACGACAACATCCAAATACAAATGTCTGGTGCACAGCAAAGAAAAAGTGTGTCAGTGTTACTGTTTTTATTATGAAAGATAGAAATTAGTCAATATCCTTCAAAACCTTAAATAGGAGGATTTTCTTTTTACAGTTGGTTGCCATACCAACATGGTGCAATCCTCCTCCTATTTAAAAACACTGTGCGCACAGGCACTCAAAAAGAAACAATTTCTTTTTCCAGCACTTTTGTCCTCATTGCAGACATAAGCACCGATTTACAGAACAGCAGCAGCTTGGGTGCATGTGCCTAAGCTTTATATTATATAAGTCTAATATAACAGTGTGTCAAATGTTTGCTTTGGCGATACCGACGCCTCAAATCCCCTTTTTATACCAATATTTAAAATGGGAAAAAGGCTTTAAAAGAATGGGTGAGAATTACAAGTTCAAAGGTTTTATTAGACTTCCAGCTGAGCATTGCTTATGCTAAGAATGGGGATTTGAAAAACCCGTGTTTAGGCTGGTTTATTGGGCGTTATTTTCTCTAAGGAGCTGCTACTCCAATTCCATCCGAGTGGGAAGAGCAGCAGGAGGGATGGGCAGCAACAAGTTATTTGTTCCGCACAGAAACCCCAATAGCTTTGATCACTGCTAGATCACAGTGCTGATCTGGGACAGCCTGCTAGGACCCAGGCAGAATCCAGCTGCAAACAGCAAAAAAGGCTGATGGAGAAGAGGCTGGATGCAGAGTTTCGGGGAGCAGAGTCCTGCATCCTCAGGGGTCTTCCCAATGACATGAAACACCTTTGACAGGGAAGGCAGCACTTACAGCATCTGTACTAGAGGCAACATCTGTCTCTTGTTTTTCTTGCCACTTCCTTCTTAAACCCAATGGTTTGCGTATGTTTAACACTGCTGCTGATCTGCGTTTTAAGTTTTTCCTGGATTGCTAAATTCAACAATTATGGAGCGAAACACACAGCCAAGCAGCTCTGCAGAAGAATAGGCACAAGAACGAGTGATCTCCTGCCTGTGATAAAAGGTTCTCCCCCAGGACAGACCCTGCTATGTGCATCACGTAGCTTTTCATCCGGTGTGAAGCCTGGGAGCACCAAAAGGAATCGCGCTGCTGTAACCACCCAGCCCCACGCGCCAWGGAACTTCATCCTCCCACCCATGCCAAGGAGCCCTCTTTGGAGGAGAATAATAAACCGGAGATCATGGTCTTTCACTAAAGAACTTGCAGTTAAGAGAGAGAGTTAATCAAGGAGGGAAGAAAAAAAAGGAGTGGTTAACAGTCATGTTTCACTACAGGATTATAGTGTCAAACCACAGGAAGTTGTCTCTGGTGGTTTGCTGATCTCTGTGGTCTGACTGAACTGAAGTCATTAGGAAGAGCGAAGTTCAGCGCTGGCCGTGCCGTCGTGCATCCCTCTCCCCACCAGGAACCCCACGGCCTTGGCCGGAGACCTGCTCCTCCAGCACCTGGAACGCACCTGACCCTCCCGCCAGTGAGGCGAAATTTCCATGTCCTCAGCAAGGGAGCGTCAGGCCTGCACGCACGGTGATCAACACCCCTGCTCTCATCCGGCCTGCCTATTGAACTGCACGGAGAACAYTGCATGTGCTCAGTAACAGGAGCTCGCTTTCACTCCGTCACTCCAGACRGGATGTAGGTCAGTGGGGATGCAAAAAATTACATGGTGCTGTCGAGCAAAATTAAAAAACAGGCTGCGTTAATAATCCCTTGCCTTACAACAGCACCTTCCAATGTTGAGTCAAATAACTTYACGAAGAACTTCATTCCCATTAATCCTTTCTGCGGAGAGCAGAATCAAGGCACATGGAAGAGGTACAAGGGCCACCAAGACCACGAAGGAAGGAGACAACCTGGAAATTCAACTAGTTTGAATTATTTAAGGGACTATTTTCTCAATAAGGATCAAAAATGGTATTGCAAATACATCATTTTAATRTGGTGGTGCTTTTTTCTACATGAAAGGTTTCTGTTGCTGCTTGCACTCCAAGATGACTTCCAAGTATTTTGTCTATCATTTTTGAAGCGGGGTGGGGGAAAAATAACAAGCCTGAAAGAACAAAGATGATGCTTCAAAGCCTTCAGCAGAGAAGGAAGTGCTGTCTAGCAAAAGTCATACCCTTTTGTCAATGAAACCTTTGTCAGACAGATCCTCTCCTGCCTTGGCTGCTGCACAGTCAAAGATATAAAAGCAACTGAAGACAGAAGGGAAAGAGAATCTCCRAGAGAAGAAAAAACTCCTGTCCCAGCAAAGTCCTCTTCTTGCCCTCAGTGTTTATCTGACAGACTGTTACTGATAGCTCTTTTTCCAGCTCCCCTGACCGAGGAAGCACATTCACCTTTTATTTAACTGAAGTTGATTTAAACCACCCTGGCAATTTGTGTGGCTGCTTTTCACGTCCATAAGGAAGTTCTTGAGAGAATTTGAATCAARAGTATGTTAAAACCAGGGCCATTTAAAGACATGCACTTCCTCATGTTATCCACAATTTTCTGTTGTCTTAAAACTAMCAGGGAGCTTTCCAGCTTCAGTAGGAATAGGCTGGCTACAGGCAACAGGTCTGGATCACCCCAAAGCACCAGCACCAGTTCATTCCTTTGACCCTCAGGTTCACAAGCCTTCCTGCAAGCAATTGAAATCTCTGTTCTTCCCAGCTATTCCCAAAACACCATATGGAGTTTTCTGGGAAAAAACACTTTGAATCTGCTCAGGTGCTTCAATTATTCACCAAACTCTGTTCTGTTTTATAACTTTTCTTGGTAAAGTCATTGCATGCAGTTATCTTGAACAATTTGCTGTATSATAAGAATATTACACTTTAATACCTTTTGTAGCCCTTCTGAAGTAACACAYGAAGAAATAACCAATTGCATTAAGAATCCCTTCTCTTCTAGTTCTGGCTGGCCCTAAAATTATTCTTCTGATAACTMTTACCCAAACAAGTTTCCCTTCAAAAACAAGTCGCTTTTGACCTCAACACACCTGGAGACTTCACCTCATATTTCACCTCTGACCCACCCCAATATAGTTGACATTTTGCAATTATCAGCAATTTGTTAGTTTTATTTTTGTTACCACTCAATTATGCAAATAATAGACCTATAATAGAGTTGCTCCTATTGGGCTGCAGATTTGCAGAGAAGTGGTTYGTGCAGGAATCACCGTGGAAGCCTGGGCCATTCTGAAGGGGCAGAAAATGAGAATTCAGAGAATACTTGACTCTCACAATGCATCTTTTTAGGGTGGTAGAATACCTCAGTTTAATTCTTATGGGAACCAACTGGAAATTACCGATCAACTSGGAGGTCTTCATGGCCTAGATGAAGCCTGCTTTGAGGAAACACTGATTCTTTAATACTTAACTTCCCTGTATTCATAGGCTTACTATCCTGACTACATATGCTTAGCAATTCTCCAGCAAAAAAGGAAGGGCAAGATCTGAGACATTGCCCAAAACCAACAACAAAAACCTCTGAAAAACCAATTCRCAGCTGGTTTACCACAAGCAAGGAGAAACTTCAAAACTATTAATGGAGATGTGGAGCTGCAGACAGGCTCAAAGCACAGCCATACCCTGAAACATCCACATTAACCCTTGTTGTGCTTCAATGCATCGTTTTGCCTTTCTTCGTAGGCTCTTTGCAGCTTGCAATATTGAAAATAAAGCAGCCAACGCGTTTCACACACAGCATTTCAGGAGCAAAGATGTGTACCAAAAAAACACAAGAAAAAGCCTGCTGGGCCACATTTTCCTACCTTTCTTCTCCCCAGCAGCACTGCTCTTTTTGACACGTCAGCGTCACCGTCCTCTCGACAGCCACCAAGGCYTCTCCCAGCCTTGTGATCTCACCCACTTCCCTGTCAAAAGATTAAGGCACATTTTCAAACGCTGCAGGCTATATTTAGACCGCGCTGCAGACATGTGGGGAGGAGAGGAGCTGCTACACTTTCTTTGTAATGTAATAATCTCCAAGGCTAGGGAAAAAAAGGCGCTCTGGCTTGAATGGCACTTCACATAATTACCATGGGCAAGGCCGGATTAGCTGCACTGGTCTGTGATGTCCCCGTGTAAAATGCCTTCCTCTGGCCCGGGGCTGCAGGGACTCGGTGGCTGAGGATGCACGGGATGCAGGACAGTGGCTCTTATCCCGGCCTTGGGGAGACACGCTCTTTACAGGGTGYGGAAAACAGGAACAACATCACTGGAAAAGAGCATAAAAAGAAAGMTGCAATTAGCATTTTGTAATCTGAGGAAGCTGAGAGCTGTATAGCTGTGGCTSTACCCCTTGCAGACACCACGCTGACTCCATCTCCACTGAGGASGATGATGAAGGCGTAGTAAATGTTCATGCCTATACCTGACTTCTGAGAGCTGAAGGCATAAAAAGTCTACACGTGTTTGCTCCATGCTTAGCCTGSCTAATGCACATATAGCTTATATGGATGCTCACTTACAGCAGGCTTTTTTCCASTCACAAAAGACCGTCCGGCCCCTGTGCAAACAGCTAATCCCCACGCGCACTGTACTGTCCCGTTACTGCACAGGCAAGGCAAGATAAGCAAATATGTCYCAATATCTCGCTGTATGAGTAACTTGAAGGGCACAGTGAATAATGTGACAGTGAACAGTGAAATAATAATAGTGAAGTTCTTTAAAGGCGGTGTCTTACTGACAGGATGGAGACAGGCACAGGACATGCACAGGAATGAGCTTTACAATCTTCACTCAACCCCTGCTCCTCAGTTGGCTCTGATGCACTTGGTACCCGTCCTATTCCCTCCTTCAAGAAACCCAGCGAGAACTTAGGCTTCCTTCAGGCCCTATCCACAAGTCCAACACGAAGCAACAAGCAGTGAGGGGAAGATAATTAAAAGGAAACCAAACCAAGAATAGAGCCAAAACAAACTGCAGCAGATCAGATCAACTCAAAACCCACCATCTTCCCCCATTTCCCTCTGCTCCTGAAGGATGCAYGAGTGTGTTCAAACACCAAGCAGAACTGGCAGTTCAAGGATCAGCCTTGATGTGAAAGGTCTGCCCACTTCGCCAAACATCAGATTTGCTTCCAGCCATGCTTGGCATCTCTCCACCCGTGAATATGTACATTTGAATGCATAATGGTTATTGCATGTCACGCTCATGGGCATTTGGCCCATGTAGCACTGTTTCCAATCTATAAGCACATGAAATATAAGACTAAGAAAAATCTGAGACATTGTGGAAACCGAGGAGGGCTTGAAAGGGCTCCTGGAATAAAACTTGAGCCCCTCCCCACCCAGAGCAGTATTTTTAGGAAGTGGATTGAGAAATGTTTTCCTTGCTCCATTTCCATGTTTACTGGGATACAACATTGTTACACTCGATTGCATCAGAAAACATGGAAACAGCTCTACAAATTGATCTGGCCACGAGATCTCCGAGGTTTTGCTCCTTGTCTCCAAGGAGTTTACACAGCGTAAACAAGCTCAAATAAAGACATGGCAGCAAGAAGACATGGTGTTTCTCCAACAAGCCTCATAAATATCAGAATATAGGTATAATTGCTGGGTAACTTTATTTGGATAGAATTTTTGATGACCTAATTCTCAAGATGTGGTCTAAAACCTTAGAATTATAGAAAATATTGGACAAAGTCAAATTTGCTGCATTTTAAAAGAAGGTCACATAACTGAAATAATAATGGGACCAAACAAGGATAATGCACTTTGCCCATCTCTTACAGCTAGGTCTCTTTGGGAGATGTAACTGCATTGTGGTTTAATAATTCCCAACAGTGCCCAACCACCTGCATTCTTCTGAGGTTCAGATCAGATATCTCACGCCATTGACTCAAAACTTCTATTACCTCAAGGACAGTAAGTCCGTAGAGCATTAMTACCATAGAATAGACAAATCTCCTTCCCTTAATCCTGCCTGTGCTGTCTTTATTGCAGCTGAAGGAGCTGGAGTGCTGTAGGACCACGTGAGAACCTCAGACATGGGTTCTCCTCACCAGGTTAGGTGCGCACTGGCTCAAGGGCTGAAGTCAATGTACCCTTGGTTTTGCCACCATTAAGACCTCTCATGCTTGAGGACTTCTGCAGGTGCTTTTAACTTATGTTCTGCATCTCTCAGCCCCTCCTGCTTGCTGAGATCCATCAGCAACSAGACTCAGCTGCAAAGACTTATGGCAGACTCTGCCTTGAATATGGTTCAAGCAAGCCATTACTTAAACACTTCTGGATTTCTCAGACCTCCCTCCACCAAGACACTTTATAATTGGCCAGAATATCAGGGAAATTGATTAACATGGGAAAAAAACAGTTTACAATTCTTTAATTTGAAATTGAGATCCCTTCAACAGCAGGAAGTGTAACAACGTGCAAACATAGATTTTCAAACATTTCAGTTGTCCTTGCGTGCAATCAATTGGAAATCAATTCGGTTTCATGGGAAAAGGGCTCAGTCTTAGCCAAAARATCATTTTTTGTCATAAAAAAGGCCATAATTTTTTCCAGGCTCAGCATATCACCTAACTCCATGCCTACTCTGTCTCCTTTAGTTTCATTTCCTCACTACAAGAGCAGCCTGGAAATGGAATTCCCTTCCAAGCAGAAAGCAGTTCTCAAAATTTAATAATAATGAAAATTAGGCCTAGTGAGACAAAAAGTGAACAATAAAACAAGCCCCATATAAACTACTTTGTAGAATGGGCTCTCCGAACACTTTGGACTTTTGTTGTTGTTGTTGAAGTTTTAAAGATTTCTTCAATTTATTTTTTTCTTTTATTTCATTCAAAAGAAAGCAAAAAACTCCAAGACTCGTCCCAAGAGGCAGCCAGGATACTGTCATTTTGATTTTCCTCACTGGCAAAAATGGTATTTTTTTTTTGTGCAAAACTGAAGCTTTTCCAGGACAAATTCTGAAATTGCAAAGAAGCAATTTCTATCAGACAACTTCTCTGGTGGAAGACTGCCCAGCAGACCTACTCACTGTCTCCAGCAGCATTAAATAGGCAGCTCCAGGCTCGTCATAGCCCTGCTTTTGCCATTACGTGAACAAGCGGAGTCTTCCCCATCAGACCCAAGTCAACCTGAAAATCTACGGGGATTCATCTCCTAAACCTTTCCTAAAATACCCTTTCCTAAAAGGGCATATTTGGTCCTAATCAAAGCTTGCTAGATTGAAAAGTCTTCAGAACTGGCTCATTCCAAACCAGATTGGATCACAAAGTAGAAAATGGGCTAAGAGCATCTCTGCTCCTGCTCTTTGACCAAGAATCTGGAATCACCCAATTCACAAGCCCCAGTGGCTCAGTTACAGCTGAGGAAATATTCCCATTGGAATACTGCCATACCAAGGCTAGGGCAACACAGATCCAGGACGGAGGCTCTTTGCAGGGTTTTGATGGGACAGAGCAGTGCATCCAGCAGAGCTTGGGGAAGAGCAGCAGCCAACGGAGCCCGCAGCCTCCGGCAGCCCCGCACCTCCGGAGCAGCCGAGCTGGAAGCGGCCGGAGCATCCCGGGGCAGCCGGGCCCTTCCCAGAGCTTCCTCCGGGAACCCGTCGGAGCAGGCAGGGGCTTTGGCAGACAACTGCAGAACGCACCACAACCATAAACGCCTCATTCCCTGCTCCGGGACGTGGCATGGGCTCCTTCACCTGCCCGGGAACAAAGTGTTTTGCTCTTCCTCCCTTTCCCTCCCTCCACCCCTCCTGCTGTCCTTGTTTTAATCTACATACCAGCAATGGGGCCGCAGGCGGCCCGCCAGGGCACAGCTCGTAGCCACCTGGCAAGTGCCAGATCCTCCTCCTGGCTCCAATTAAAACCCAAGACTAAGAGGAGGCGCCACCAGGTCGGTTTGGAGCCAAGACATCCGCCCAGCATGGCCATAGCTTGTAGGAGCAAGATTTATTGGATGGGGGGAGCGGGAGGCTAAAGACCCTCTTGTTTTCTCACCCCAGAAGAGGTTTTTATCACCCTTCGTACGAGATTGAAAATATTTTAAAAGGCCAAGATTATTAACACTCAAGCTCTTTTTTATTTATTAGGCAAAAAAAAACAGGAGGAAATTGTATGGGAAAATTACACTGCAGCCAAATGCGTTTTAATGCAATAATAGCAACTTCTGGTCTAAAAGCTAAGTGGCAAGTGTTAAGAGAGACTCTGGATCAGTCTCTGGGGCTCTCCAATAAAGCCGAGCAGACAGCAARCCATCCACCAGTTCCTCCCTGCTAATTGTCTTCCTGCAATTAACCAATTACCCTCGGATTGTTTCAGTCAGTGCTATTCACACACTAAGTGCTTTCTCAAGCCCCATATAAACCCACAGGGAGGACTCGCAGCCGCTTTCCCTGCCTCTGGTAAATCTTCTGCTTGGACAAGTATGGAGCAGACTCTGTCCTTCCTGGAACGCTTACCATGCTCATTCCCCTTCCCTCCATCCCCATGGATCCCCCGTGGTAATTCCAGCATCCATCCAGGATGGCAGCAGCAGAGAGCCTCGAACACATCTCAGCAACACGGCGTGCTCCATGAAGCAAAACTTTACTCACATGCCTTCAAGTCTTGCTAAAGTTCCTTTTTATTTCAATAAAACCAAGTCTCTCGAGACTCCTTGGGGCAGGAAAAGTGGCCAAATTCTGCCCTTGCTGGAAAAGCAGGACAACTTGCAGGGCTCTAAGGGCATCCCCTTTTCTCATGCTATTTATTCTAGCCCAGGCTGAGGTGCACACTTTATTATCACCTCAAGTCAAACAGTAGGTCATTTTATCTAGCAGCAGAACAACAATGCAAAACTTAATGTTTAATGATGATAAGGTTCTTGGAAACACTTTTTTAGCCAGCCACCACATGGGCAAATGACTCACGGGAAGGTAGTAAACACTCGTCATCAGTCACAATACAAATACAGAGACATCTGACTTGGGTGGATCGTCCTGTCTGCCCGGGGGGAATTAGGGATACCCACTGGAATGTGCTTACAGACCCAGGCTGTGCATGGGAGCAGCCAGAGGCATCCCGAGGGCTGCTCCGGAGCAATGCGAGGCATTCCCCCGGGAAGCAGGGGCAATTCCCCCCTCCCCGGCAAGCAGGGGCATGCAGCTGCTCAGGGCAGACCCTTCAGCTTTTAGTGATTCTCAACGCCATAAAGCGAGGGGGAATCTGAGCTTGGCAGCGAGGTGCAGAACCTCAGCRCTGTGGAGACAAGCAAGGAGCCACTGAGGAGGCGGATGAGTCCTTGGGACTTCTGWCCATCCCTCCTCCTCCAGCTTTTTGCCTATTGATGATTTGGCTGCTKCTTCTAAATAATTTCTTGCCTTTATAACTTGTTCATTTATAACTTTGCTGCTGTTTTTTGGTAGCTCCCGCTGTAAACAGTCACAGCCGGCATGTGGGGATGAGGGGAGGTGGGAATACGTGGGGGAGTTTCATGGGTGACTCACCGCGGCCCCAGACTGAGCAAGGTGTCAGACATCACCTAATAGAGGAAATTAGGAAACCCAGATAAGATAAGCCCAAAGGGACTTTGTAACCAGGAAAGCTGCAACAGCCTAAAATCCAAACACGAGGACAATCTAAGGATCCCAAATTACACAAAACCAAACTGACAAAGCTAAGCGAACAGGAAGAACAAAACAGAGCTACCAGATGAAGCCCTGGGAGCTCTGCATCGCTCCCTTCACTCCTCATGGAACTTGTTCCAGTTCTTTTCCATCCTGGCTTGGAGCAGTTGCTCCTTATCTGGTTGGCAGCTTTTATCCATTTTGCAAAAGAATTAGAGGAGGGGAAAGAAACGTTGGCTCCACAAAGCCTCCCGAATCACAGCTGCAAGGCTGCAGTGCTACTGCTGCCACGGAGAGCACAGATAGGACCACAGGGGAGATGGATGTTGACTTCACGGAGAAACTATGTCCATGCAGGATGCCAAAACCGAGCTCCTGACCACTTGTGGTCACTGAAGATCCCAGGGCACATTTTGCAAGAGCATGGGTGTTAGCCCTGGTCTACCGGCCAAATCCAAACTGGGCTATTTATACTCCGCCTCCCTAAAATACTGCTTGGAGTTTCAACTGGAAAAGTTAATTTTGCTTTTCTGTCTGGAGCTGCGTCACGATGCAGTTGCAGTGGTGGCATGCRGAATGCCAGGGGCGCGGGCTGGTAAATCCTGGGAAGGCAGGGCCTCCTTTCTTGTCTTGCAAGAGCCTTTTAACACCCACAAACTGAAAAAGCTGGCTTGGGATTTAAAAAAAAAAAAATCATTGCAACTCCAGGCTGCTTTCAGGAAGCCCAAATGCACTGACCATGCTGAACAGCCAAGTCTCACTGCTCGGATCTGTTTTCCTTCCCCACACAGCTCAATACTGAATTTCACCCCTGAATTTCACCCCTAGAGATACCCGGTTCTAGAGACAAATTCTACATCTCTGCATCATTTTGAACAGATGCAACTGTCTGCTCGGYGGCAGCAACCTCAAGTACAAGTTTGATAGAACACTTGCCCAAATGAAAGCTTAAATCTAGTGCCCACGATTTTTCCTGGTACCTCAGAAACACTATGGATAAGATAAGCCAGTGGGAACGTGGGCGTGTGAAGGGCAGGCAGACCCCACAAAGCAGATTTCCACTTTCTAATGCTTTTGCACAGCAGAATAAGCCCTCAAGAATAAGCCTTGGTGATTCTTTTTACCATCACCAAATCTAGGTTATTCAAGTGTGCAAAATTTAATGCTGCACTGCAACAGAACAATGATAAAAATAGATTTTCTTTACCTTTCAGAAGTAATAAGTAGGTAATATATAGTTAAAAATAGAAGCTATTCAAATAAGCAAAGGCTGCACATGCCTATAGCCAAGCTAACTTATTCTGAGACATTGTGTAATTCCACTTAGATCTGGAAAAGAGATACCAGAAGCAATGTGTATCAGCCAAAGTTAATATTTGCACAAAAATGGTGAGTCATATAAATGGGGGTTTCCTCTCCCAGCCACTTGCAGCTTATCATCCCATTCTCCATCRATTTCAGTGCAACAATTCTCATCTGATAGTGAAAAACGTTCAGCCCAGGTAAGGACAACTTGATTTTTTTGGCTTGAATTCTAGCTCCTGAAATATATAAGAAAATCTTATCCACAATGTCACGACATGTTATTGCTCAACTGTTTCTGTGATGTGCTTCCTTTTTTCCCAATCCCCAATTATCCTCCAGAAAAGCCGTACAGAACCAATATACTGGCCAATACTCTATGCATTAAGCATTAAGAAGTCTCCAAAATCATCCAAACTAAACCTGGCAGTTATTTCTTTTGCCCCAGTAATACGATGAACGAGTCCTGCTTTTGCTTTGACAGTTGTTCACTGGAAGTTTTATAGGAGCTCATTGCCAGAAACTATTGCTTTTTTTTCACAAAATCCCGAGAAATGTGGAAAAAACAGAACTCAATAATTACTCCTTAGAAAAAAATAATTTAGAAAATTACACTGAAGATTTGATTTTTAAATGGTTACAAAAATATTTATTGCTATTCTTTCTTGTATCAACTATTAGATAAAGATAAAAGAATTTCTTGGGCACTTTTTAATGCACAGGAACATGCTAAAATATTCTTGATATGCAAACAGTTATTTTGCCAGTGACAAAAAAATATTCGGAGTGATGATTACAAAGGGTTGGTTTTTGACTCATGGGATACCCTGAAAGAAGTGGATTAAGAGGAAAGGCCGAATTAACAGATTTTTCTGAATTCTTCAGAACCCCAAAGCCTGACCAGCTTGAAGGAAGAGAAGCAGGAGGGGTTGCCTCTTGCCTACAAGGAGTTCACAACAGGGGCATATGCAATGGTAGGGACTAGCCATCAGATGCTCCTGTTGCATGAACTACGTGGGAACAGGCTGAATCCTGCAGCTTTCTAGATGAACCTCACTGAGGACATCACCAAGCTCCTGCTGAAGAGCAGATCCTAYCATCCCGTTCCTGAGCACCTTGAACGGCTTCTCTGAAACGAAGAGAGTGAGCTAATGTCTGCAATCACCCGAAAACCTGTCTAGTGTATTTCCCTCCTTTGCTTTCTCAGAATTTCCCATTCTGATTCCAAGTATCCCATATTTCTGGTCTGCATAAGACTTCCGATGCGTTTAGCCGAAAGACCCATCGGCTCGTTGGGTTGCCCTTTGCAAGGTGTGAAAGTGTCGGTGGGCACAGGACAGAGCAGGGTGGGAAAGGGCTGCCCCCACTTTGGCATGGGCAGTGATGGAGCTAGGCAAGAGTCAACAGATTGCTGGGGTTGGAAGATCAACAGCTGCCCCAATGACTCAGTTCCCAGCAAAGCACGGTAAAAGAAGGAAAATCAGGAAAACCTACCATTTGCAGGGCGCTCTTTCATTCTCTACCATTAAAATTACTCATTACAGTCTCACAAACAGAAAACACCTCAGAAAAACACCCCAAATTTCTTCCTGTTTTTTTTTTTTTTTTTAAAGAGCACTACAAGCTCCAGGTCTAAGCTCTACCAAGCAAAGAACCTCAAAGCATTTCAAGTTTCCTCAATCATTAGCTTTGCCAAGTCAGTCAATAACTTCTCTCCCTTACAGTGGAGGAACATGAAGAGCAGCCATGTAAAAATGTGGAAGATACCTGGCCATGTTGGAGACATAAGAACATATCAGGTACACATCCAGCTAAGCACAGGTAWCCTGACAGTGCAAGAAGTCCAGCCAAACTATGCAGTTTCCTTCCAGTTCTAAATCTCTGCAATTTTATCATTGCTTCTGACTCTACACCAGAAAATGAGAAGATGCCGAGGTTGCTACTCTTCAGAGTTAACAGGATGCTTTAAGAGAAAGGAGCTTTCTCCGCAGCAACATAGAACCACAGAACCTTTGCACTAACATTCAAAGGAAGGAATCCTTGCAGGCAGAGAACACATTTCAAAGGAAAACACAACAGCTCCACTTCCCTGCAGCATCAGGACAGCAGAACGAGAAGAGAATCAAGCTGAACCCCTGTTTTTGTGCAGTGCAGACGTGACTTGTCTCAGCAGGACGTTGTCCTGCGAGGCCGCCAGGCCTTCCCGCTGGGCAGGGGTGGCTTTCGCCATGCCAAGCAGCAGCACCGAGAGCTCCAGAAACAACAGGGCACCTTGGAGCGGGAGGAAGCACCAAATGACACCAGTTTGGAAAAAGTGACAGGCACCAAAGCGCCTGACAAGCATCAGCAATGAGTAAGAGCAGAAACAGGTAGCGGTAATGGAGAAAATTCATCCTCTCTATCTCTTTCCTGGGCAAGGATGGAGCCAAGAAAGGAGCTTTCCAGGTCAGCATGGGCTCGTGCCGCGATGCAGCTCAGTGTGAGTGAAAGCAACACAGCGCCRCTTGACACGAGAAGCGCCTCTGGAGAACAGCAAGAGCAGCTTCGCATTCCTGGGATTTTGGAAGCCACCTCCAGAATTTAGAGTCTGGACAAACATGAACATGAAATAAAAGCCCTGAGGCTGCTGCTGTGATATACCAAAGAGAAAGCTTCGTTATCTGACCACTTCTTCAGATTTTCTTCTGGAAAAGAAATACTGAGTACTTAAGCACTTATATTACTGCTCCTGGCACAGTGCAAACACCGGGTCCGACCTTAAAAAGTTTATTAAAAGTTTATTGTGCCCTTAATCACACAGATATGAAAAGTGCAGCATTTATGAGAAACATCTAGAGAAGATTCAGGCCTTTCTCCCACCAGCTTCCAGCAGTGGCTCTACACCTCAGTTTATGAACTGCTAGAAAAAAAGAAGTGGGGATCTTATCTTTAAGCCCATGTTATAGCTGTGACCCACTGCCGGAGCAACAAGGAGATCCCGCTGGGGCAGTGGCCTTGGAAGGGCTGCAGCACATCCAACATTCAGGGAATCCCAGCACATTCAGTGCTGGAGACCCTGCTCCTCATCCCCGCTCCAACACATGCCTATTTCTGCTGGACTTTTTGTTTGCATTCTTGTAAAAACCCACTGAGCTTCTACCACCTTATTAGCCGTCTAGACTCGCCCGCGGGTAAACACGGGGCTCTCAAAAATGGGAATTAACACGCGAGGGGAAAAATAAATAAATAAAGAAGGAAATATACCCCAAAGCGGCTGCTGCGGCCAAGCCGGTGCTCTGGGGAGCGTGGCGAGGCGTTTAAAGGCCGGCCAGGCTGTTCGGGCCACCAGGGAGCCCCGGGGGAACGCGGGGTCCCCACGACCCCCGGCGCGCGCGGAGCCGTGACCGCCGCACCACGTGGCGGCCAAAAAACAGGYCGCGGCACCCGCCCAAGCCTTTATAGCCGTGTGGGCGGGACTTCCAGAAGCTCTCCACCAATGGGAAGCGGGCATGCCGTTGCCTTGGCGACGGGAGGGCGGGCTTCGGGCCCGGTGTGATGGCGGCCTGAGGCGGGCGCCTCGGCTGGTCGAGGGCCGCGTTTCCCCCATCAGGTCGCTGCCTTCCCTGGCATTTAAATGGTTATTTCTGTAAACCAACAAATGCAGGAGTTCACGCACACCAAAAACACCGGGGGGGGGGGAGCTGAATATTGTGTAGAATCACAAAAATAAGCACGCTTGTATCTATACATTCACATATACACATGGCTATAACATAATCATGTTCGAGGGGGGCTGCATATACCCTCTATAGGTATATGGCTATAACATCATTATATTCCAGTGGGGCAACTTCTGCTTTAATAAATAAGATGTTATGAAGGGAGGGTGGTCAGCGCTTTGGGAAGAACAACACTGGRCGGGTGCGACTCAGCTTTCCCTGGCTTCTTAGCAGCTCTGAACTGCTTGATATTTTTGGCTCAGCTCTATTATTATAATTTTTTTTTCCCTTTTAAAAAATATGAGGCAGTAGGCTTCCTCCCAAGACACACTCAGGTGGGGCTGCTTCTAACTGCTGACTTTCCCTTGGGGCACCTCATTTTGTTTAAAAAAAAAAAAAGAAAAAGAAGAAAAAAAAGGACAACTCCCCCAAGACACACTCAATAAAACTCAGGCTGCTGTTGGGTCTCCCTGCGCCGTCCCCCCGAGCCACGGCAGCCTGCGGAGCCTCATTACAYACGCTGGCCGAGGCCCGAAAACGGCTTAAAAAGGTTGCAGATGCAAGAGCCCTGACATTTATCACTTGCAAATGAGGGCCCTACCGTCATCTCCAAAGGAAGACTTACATTCTCTAATCCTTATTCCAGGGTACTTTTTGCTTACTTTGTCCCAGGAGCCTCGGTGAAGGCGAACTGAGAGTGCTCTGTTTTATTGCCCCAGGATTTAACTGGCTCCCTGGGGGCGGCTGTTAAGCCCCCGAGGTCTCGCAGTGATCATTCTAATTTGAACATATCGTCCGGAGCGAGGGGCATCTGCCCGCTGCTCCTCCTTGGCACCGCAAGGATACCGGGCTTGTTCTCCAGCAAGGATCTTGTTTTATGATTTGTTCCACCTCCAAGCTGTGCTGGAGAGGCCTCTGTCAGGTTTTAGCTCCCTTTTAGTTACAGGGAACTTTGACCGACTCCACAGTGAGTTTTGCCTGAATAAAAGTGGTAAAACCGCTCAAAGTCAGTCCACAGTTTGGGACTGGGGCCAGCTGTGACCATGGTTTTTTTTTTGTATTGAGAGCTAGTGCTCACTACATATTAAAACATAATACAACCAGATTTGATCTGTGCTATATAATACATATTAACCTTTTTCAAAGTGTTCATTTCTATTTCATTCACTTTTTTTTTTTTTTTTAATGACATGACGTTTCTGAGCAGAAGGGACTGAGCAGCAGGGGAACAACTAGCACAGAGAGGGTCTCCAGCCTTGCCCAAGTCACCATCCACACAGGGCTCAGAGGATCCATAACCTCCCTCACAGCTGCCCTGCATTTCTGAAAATAAGCAGAACTGGGCAATTCAGGGTGAATGGCTAGATAAAGCGGTTGTTTTTAATGAGAAACTCAAGCAGTAGTTAAAAATGCAAGTAAAGAAATATTTTTCATCAGGTCTCAATACTTTTCTGCAAAGCATCCCTGAAAGATTTCCTATCCAACTGAGATCAGGAATTAACAGTTTGCCCCGACCTGCCTGGAGGCTGATTTGACTTATGTTAACTCAACAATATTCAGAGGGACTTGAGCAGCAAACGTGGAGATGCCTGAAGCCAGAATGGCCACTAAACAAGATGAGGGAGCTTATGTGGAATAGCACGTTGCAGTCACAGCTTCTGGTTTGTTGGTTTATCCTTCCATTTGGAAGTTCAGAGGCTGCACTCCAGAAATTTCTGTCTAGCATAGAGCGTAACATAATCTAAACCATATCCAGGCTTCCATGCATTTCCACAGGCACTATTGGGCACAGCGTTATCCATCCACGCTTAGATCTAGGCAAGCTTAGCTCTTCTGAAGAGTTAATGGCTAAATCCCCCCAAAAAGCCAACCCGGCCTTCATTCCACCCACTTGGACCATTGGTTCCTTTAATAAAAAATGTCAGAAACGCAATGATCGTATCAACATGTTTCTCCTTCACAGGAAGTGTTTTGGCAGTTTTGTTATTCCAGGGCACATCCCTTAAAATCTGCAGCCAAACACAATGTTTCTGATTTCTAATCTCAGGAGCGTCTTGCCCATTCATTCCCATCCTGTACTCATGAGAGGCACTTTTCGTCCACGCTTAAGAGAATGAAGTTTATTTGCAGAGTCTGAGCAGAGAGTCTAATGGATCTTCCGAGCGTGCAAACATTCCAGGTGCCCTCGTGGTTAACCTTGCTTACGTGCACAATAACTGCCAGATTTGAGATSAGGAATGTATTTTTCTCTCCTTTAGTTGGAGAAGCTCCCTTCAGAGCCGAGCTGTGCAACTGGTCTTCCTCTTTGGTGTGGGAAATTATTCATTTCTGWAGATCATGTAACATTTTCCTATAACAGACTCCCTACTTTCGCAGAAGCCAGAGAGATTAGTGATTGCTTTGATCCTTTCTGACCCTCTTCATTCAACCCATTATTATCCTTAAGCCCTTTGACCTTTTGTGCTAAAGATCTGGTGTTTGTTACTGGATATGAGGGAACGTTTACAGCATGAGTGACAGAACAGAAGACAGAAAGTATATGATTTGCTGAACATCCCCCAGTTCTAGATGTTGAGATGTACAAGCCAGTACATCTCCCGGTTCCCACCACGTTTTCAAAATGAAAATAACTTGTCTTGCCATTGGGCTGAGGAATGAAGCACCGGCAGCTTCATTCATGGGGGGGATGCAGGCACTGCCAAGTATCATTATGAAAATTCTTCCTTTTCATACAATATTAAACTCTCCTCTTGGCAGGTCCCCTGACACAGAGAGTGTTTTTAGTGAAAATACATGAGGTACTGAATTCTTTAACCCCAGTTCATTTCTTATTATATTAGTCTGTTAATAGTCCTGGGAAGTGCACAGAAAGCCCCAGAGCTGGGTGTCTGCTGCAGCAGGGAGCTCTGGCCCCGTGTTTTGGGTGGCTCTTTGCATTGTGTGAACTGGAGAAGAGGAAAACCTCTTTTCCAAGRGAAAAATGATCAGAAGAATTGACTTCTTGAATTTACAGTCATTGAAATCCAGGCGAGGATTTTTCCCTTGTCTTTCTAAGTTTGCCCACCCTGCATCTACCTCTTGAAATTTGCTGGGCGTAAGGTTTGGGTCGTCTCAGAGATAGCGTTAGGAATCAGCTCTGGATTTGGTTCCTCCCAGAATTCGAGATTTTATTGACATCTTGTCATCAACAGTAGGTGASCATGGCCAAACTGTGGAAGCTGCACACCTGAAGAAGTTACTGCCCAGTAGGTGGGATGAAAATCAGTGCAAAAATTGGGTATTTCTGGTCTGTCACAAATATGATGTGAAAATATATGAAGTGATGTGAAAGGCAGCCTGAAAGTGTAACAGGCTTTCAATACCCTCCAAATGGGGGTGAGCAAAGCCACAGCGAAGGCACTTTCCGTAAAGCTGTTTTACCCTGTTATTGCAGTGGGCTTGGAGCAGGCTCACAGGCCCACATCTGTGTCTGGAGTCACAGATGAAAACCTTTTAACATGCAATAAATTTATTGCTTATGATCACGTGATCATAACTTGAAGAGCCTGGATGATGATTTATGGTGTTGCAGCTATAAATTTTGTTCCTATCTCCTGCTCTGGGTGGATTTCATCTAGAAAGCATCATTTCATTAAGGAGCTTTTTTTTTTTTTTTTAAGAAGCCACTCGATCATAACTGTTTTACTAGACCAGCCAAGGAAGCCAAAAAATCACATAAATCTTATTTTGAATATCACCCTGATTGCTGGTGAAGAATCCGCGAGATAGAACTTTTATCCAGAACTTCTTAGCCCATGATTTAAATTGGCAAATAACAATCAAAATATAATGGCCCTTTCCCAGACAGGCAGAGCATGAAATCTCATTTAATCARTGATTTGTCAGATATTATCTCCCCTGTTTTCAAACAACCATGTCCCTGGAGAACAGATGCCTTTGGTCATGTCGTATTGCCTTTGGAACATGATGTATTATAATCAGAGCACCTGATTTATGGCCCAGTGGCAGACACATACCCGAGTGAGAGTGAAGCCTCTGTTGAATGGGACATTGTTGATGGACTGAAAAGATCATATTGTAAATGCATCAGCCAGATAAAGATTGGGATTGCTGCCTGTGGCACAGATGTGTCAGAGCACAAGAGAAGAGGCAAAATGGTTTGTTCAAGAAGCATGCACACTATGGAAAATTAAGAGTCCGGTCCCCGTGCCTTGGTGACTGCACCAATCACTTTCTCAAATCACTGCTGAATTTGCAGGTTGTTTTCAGATTCTGTCATCCAGCAGTGCCCTAATCTTGCAAACCTTCCCATACAGACGTATAGGAAATCGAGGCTTGCACAGAGCTGCCCTGTAGAATTACAGAGGACTGTGCCAGTTAGTACCTATGTCCAATAGAYAGCAGTGATACTCAAGCATCTGTCCCGATTTCGTCTCCTTTTGGCTCTTTCAAAGAGTTAATTTGAACTAATACAGACTCAAGAGATGTTTCAAAGTTCTGTCCCTCACTCTTTTTTTTTTCCCTCTCATTTTCTTTTTAGCTTAGAGCATGACAGCTTTAGGATGGAGTTTAAAACCATTCATAGCCGTGCACACAGCACCTCAAGGCAACTTCTATTTGCGCATATCTAGAGGAAAAGAAGAAAAAAAAGTTCCATTTTCCAAAAATTCTTCCCACTTCCTCTTCCCTGCCTGTGCCTCTAACCACGGCTGTATATGCAGTTAATTGAAATGGTGTTTGTTTTATCTTGAATAACCTTGTAATTGATGAAGGTGGTGGACAGCAAGACTCCAGAGTCATTTACATACCTGTGCATGGCACAGTAATTTCTAGGAGGCTTTCCACTATTTTTTTTTTCTTTTTTTTTTCCCCCTAAAGAACTATACTGCCCTGTATGTGCATGTTTGCATATATCTATACCTCGTGCTATAGATATTCACGTTCATATAGATCTCCCCACAGTCCATTCACTCTGGCTGCAACTGTCCATTCGCTGCTCATTGAGATCTTAGGTTACCTGGGGTGGTAAGGCTCCTGGCACTCTTCCCTCCAAAAGAAAAACAGCCTGATTGGGGACTGCTTGCTTCTTACAAGGCCTCGATTGTGTGCGAGTGCCGAAAAAGTAACAAATGCAGTTTAATTACTTTGGATGCTTGGTGGCTGCTTTGCAAATCTTTTATTTGTTTTGAGAAGTGCCCCAGCAGCAGCACTAAATTTTGTGTGCATTCGGGGAGCCTAACACACCACTTACGCCGGGGGAGGGAAGACGGTCTAATTAACTGGGCTGCTGTCAAGCTAATAAACTAATGGAGAGCTTAAACAAATAAAAAAATAAAGGAAGCAGACATGATGGGGGAAAAATAAAGTAAGTGGACATGAAGTCTTATGACATGCATTTCCACCTTCCATTAAAAGGTATCCTTGGGCACCCAGAATTTTGCGGATGCAGTTTTATGTATCGCAGTTCAAGGCCCCCTTTTAGGAGGCAAAGATTTAGCAGATCTATCCAGGAATGAGTAACAAGAAGGGAGCTTTTCCCATCCTGCCCAGAAACCAATTCCAGCTCATCAGAGTTGTTCATTTTGGAAAAGAGTCAGATTCAAATTCATGGGACAGAGGGGAGTGGAAAGCAATCAGTGTTTAAATCTTCTCTTTGCCAGCTTGAGATGTTGCATAACGCTGAGGAAAATGTTTTATTATCCCAACTAAGCCTGAAGTGTCAGATACTGACAGCATTTCAGAGACAGGATACTGGCCTTGATGGTCCAATAGTCTGACTCAGACTGACAGATTTTCTATCCCGCCCTCGCAGATTGTTAGTTGTTCCGTTTTGTGCCATGAAGTACGAGCCCATTTTCAACTATAAAGGTTAAAGCAGCATGCACATTACTTCGGGACGAGGCTGAAAGCGAYTCCCAGCCTGGCCATAATCAAGCACCGGGCAAATTTAGAACTTCTCTCATTTAATTTCTCAAAATGCAAGCTGAGGTGGGACACTGCTGCTGGCTACATMGGCTGAGATGATACCTGTAGTGCAGCTACAGTGAAGCTGACACGGGTCACGTTGTAGCTGGAGGGAGCTGAATGACAATTTTTCTGATATGGTCCATGGGCCACGGACAGCTCATCATGTCCTGGGTCTGGGTTTTCAAAAGCAGAAGGCAGCTCAAGTTTTCTTCTTCACATTTCCCTAAGGATTTCCAGCTACATGAATTGTGGAGAGCATTTCTGTCCACAGAGTTTGGACACGCAGAGAAGTGTTGGCTCAAATACAGGTTCTGACTCGTGGTCAGATTGAAAGGTAGACAAAGCCAATGAGGCCTGGTCATGAATAGAGTTGCCCAACAAACTGAAGAAATCAATTTTTAGAAATTGCTTTAAAATGAAAATCTTCAAGAATAGACAGTGGGGCAGAGAAGAATGGCTCTCCTCTCTCCATTTGTCACATTTGTCAAAGCTAGGCCCTTAATTTTTTCCTCCCTTTTACACTTCTTTCTCTTGCTTCTCTGCACACACAGACGTAGCCACCTCGGTCTCTGCACGTGTTTCAGATGCCATAATGTTCTTGTTTGAGGTTTTGTTGTAGCATATACCCGTGTTTCAGCTCTTTCACTTAAGTGCAGAGTGGCTGCTCGAGCCACATCGTTCAAGGCTTATTAAAACCCTGCAGTTCCTATAAGAACTCAGGGGACTTCTGTGTGTTTCTGGATGGTTTATTACCAACTCAGTGGATAACAACATAGCTGGTGCACAGTGTTCTTCTCGTATTTACAAGTGCCTGTCTTAATTGGCCACTATTACTAATTAGGGAGATTCATGCTATATAAGCTAAGGGAAATACTGCCCAAGTGTAGCTTGGACCAAATTCCTTCAAGCCCTGAAGAAGCTTCTCGCTTGAGGGTCTCTGGAACACGATGGCTCTCAGCTAGCACAGGCTGTATCTGACTGGGAGCCCATGAGGCCGGTGACACCTCGGTTCTGGAGCGCTGCCACCCTGGCTTTGGAGCAGCCCGGCTGAATTCGAGCTCTGCTTTCCGAAGGGTTTGAACTCTCCGCTGTTTCCCCTTTCGTTGGGCTCAGGATGAAATATCAGCCGAGATGCTGCTGAGATTTCTCGACTGGGTTTGACAGCGCTCCACGAGTGTGACAGCAAGTCAAAGCAGCAGAAAGATTTCATGATCTGAGAACAAGAACAAAAAATAATACCACATTTTAAGTGCTTATTTTCCTTTTTGGAGATTTCTGCATTGACTAGTAGTTTCCTTTAAGCTTGGAAGGTTTTGAAAGAGCATGAGGTTGCTGGTTACCTTCTTGGAGGCCTCCTCACACGTTCTCCCCTGCTCTGTAGACATTACGGTCAGGGCTGCAGCCTGCCCCAGTCCACATCCTCTGCAATCTTGCYGGCCCCGAAGATTTCCTTCAGCACAAAGTCTTTTTAATCAAGAGATTTGAAATTTGTTAGGAGGGATCATTGCAGAACCATTTTGATGGAAAGACTTGGGTCTTTAAGAA
This sequence comes from Nothoprocta perdicaria, assembly GCF_003342845.1. Taxonomy (NCBI): domain Eukaryota; kingdom Metazoa; phylum Chordata; class Aves; order Tinamiformes; family Tinamidae; genus Nothoprocta; species Nothoprocta perdicaria. The sequence continues at coordinate 1,442,962 of NW_020455060.1, forward strand.
TGCGCACAGGAAGACCTCCTTGTTATGAATATTGCATTCATTAACAAATCATTCCAAAGTCAGCTTCAGCCTGCAAATTGCTTGAAAATTCTTGATTTGAAATATTCATCACTTGTTTATTCTGGTTAGCCAGGCGGGTCTGGACCCCAGATCAGATGAGGAGATACAGCTAAGCAGGAAAAAGAAAGGACAGTGAAAAACAAATAGACTTTGATAATCTCTTCATCTGACACACAAGCATCRTGGTGAAGTCTAATTGCTTTCTTCTGTCCCTGGCCTGCAACTTGGTGCTTTTATCAGCATTTTCAGAATGCCCAAGACATTTGGCTAACTCTGCTTTTTACTGTAATATATCGGTGTGATATAAATTGCCCTTGGCCACAGCAACAAGTTCCCAAGCTGGTTTTGGTAAGGGGGACCCCACGCTGCTTCTCACCTTCTTCTTTGATACACTTAACCTCAGATATATTCCTCACAGGTTATTTATTATACATCATCTTTCTATTATACCCCAGCTTTCYTTGTGGGTATCTGTTCAGCAAAGTGAAATTGGGAAAGGCCTGTTTTGGAGAGCAGTTTAAGTTGAAGTAACCAGCAGAGTCAGTTCGAGCTTTGCTTTGGTCTGTGTTTGCCTGAGGAAATAGTCAAAGCAAGAGACAACGAGCAGCCCGAGCAAGTTAGAATAAAAAAGGCAAACTCCAATACAACTAGCAAAACGGAGTGTTTCTGACACAGCAATATYTCTCGGCGTATTTCCTCCCCGTGTTTACAAGCAAAACAATATTTTGAAGTGTGTATCTCAACTCTCTTGAAATCAGTGTACATAGTCCACTTTGAGGCACTCTCAAGTAATACATTATCTACATGATAGATTCGTGGAAGAAGGCAAAAGTTTGTTAAAAAAAACCATTTAGACATTTAGAGGTTTTCTTTTTCTTCTTCTTCTTTTTTTTTTTTTTTTCATTTAGACCTTCAGCCCTGTAATAAATGAATTGCGCACAGATCCCGGATGGAGTTTCCAGTCTGAAAATAAAGATCAGCATTTGGTATTGCAGTTAGCCACAGATAAAATTCAAATTTGTAACACTTCATTTAGCAGAGTATTAACCCCTTGGGAAGTGAAAGGGAAACCTTCAGTGAACAAAACTCCTCAGTGTAGAGCAGGTAAAAATATATCTCCTCCAGCTTTGCCCCTGCACGTTACAATGGCGTGAAGGTGACCAGCCCAGCTCCAATGCGTTTGTTTAACTTGCTCGGAATTAATCAGAGCACTCTGGGATTAATAATTACTTAATCAAATAATCGCTTCGTGACTCCAACACTATCTTTTTTTTCTTCCAGCAGGCTGGAAATAAGACCTGTGAATATGTAAATTGGAAATGATTAGGGGATTAAGTTTCACTCTTTTTTTTTATTATTTGGAATAAAAACAGCCTGCAGATCCCTCTAAGCCAAGCTATGTCTCTGAATTACAACACCAGCGCCTGTCGGCTGTGATAATTTCACTTCATTAAGTTCCAGATATAAATAGAGAAAGTTTCTTATTTTTTTTCCATGCACCACCTTTAATAAGCACAGGCTGAAAACACAGGGGTTATTGATCCCTGCAGCTATTGGGTCTTTGCGAGTCTGCTGTAACAGTGAAAGAAGACCAGACACCTTCTACCTGTTCCCTGAGCAGCCAGGGACAATTCTGCTCTGTGGAAGCCATTTTAAAACATTTGCAGAAACTGCCAAAAAAGCACTGCRAGAATCGGAGTGTCGGCTGCACCGTGAGGAATGATGTAAAATAAACGTGCGTGATAACTCCGTGGCAGTGGRAAATGTCAGCAGGACTTAAGCCAAGATTTCAAGGCTACATGTCTAGTGTGGAACATCTCCGTATGCTGGCTACTGAATAATTTGGTTGATTTAGTGCTGAGAACCAGTGTYCAGAACAAGGCTAAATACACTTAAGCTCAGAAAAGAAAGAATTCTGTGGTGAAAAGGAACTGTAATTTCCCCAAAATTACAAGACCCAGTCCTTTTTTCTTTCTCCTGTCTTTGAGAATGACTAAGAGATCAAGGCCCAGAAGGAAAAGAAGTTCCAAATTTTGAGCTAAAAATAAGGCCACCTCTGCCCTAACCCAGAGAGAAACCTGGAGATGAAGGATCCCTGATGCTACAACCACCTGTGAAGGACAGATGAATAGATGTGAATTAGACGTTACATGAAAATGATTTTGGGGGATCTCAGCTTCCTCCCAGTTCAATGGCCCAAGAATCTCGGTGGGATCTCGCCATGGCCTCGTGTGGGCACCAGTTGTTACTGCTCAGGGAAGGATCCAAATACTTGGCTGGAGACTCATGTTATGTAAATTCAAGCCAAAAGCTTTAAGGATTCTTTTTTAGTAACGCCACGCACGTGGGGCTTGTTAAGTGGCATTCACTGCTATAGCAGTTCTTAAGGCATTAGGAGGCCTTGCAACTCTGGAGTAGAAACTTAGCCACTAGAGCTAATTCTTATAAGCACCTTGTGGATTGTGTGCATTTTGCAGACATTTTCTGAAAAATCTGATGGTAGTTTCCTGAAAATTAAAAAAAAAAAAGAAAAAAAAAAAAAAAAAAGAATTGCTGTGCAACTGTAATGCTGCTCAGAGAAACCTTGATATTTTTAACAATATTCCCAGGTACTAAGCCTAGGTGTGCTTAAAATCAAAGTCTAGAAATTAGAGAACACAAACTTCATTTATTCAAGGGCAACTGGAAAACGTGAGTGTGTTTCTATGGAGATGGGGTTATTTCCTTTCCCACAATTCAAATCTTTTCCACAGGTTTTGTTTCGTTCTGGTCACCCTAATGTTTCGTTGAGGAGAATGTTTTGGATTTTGATCTCAAGAGTTGGCCAAACTCCAGGCAGAACAATGAAAAAGTCGTAAATCACTTTAATAGATATAACAAGAAGAAAAAAAAGACAGAGAACTGGAGAGACTGAAATATGGCAGTCCCAGCATATCCATCAAACACAGAATACTCTTCTTGAGGTACAGGAGAACACAACAAGTAAAAAAAGTTTAGAGTGAACCATTATAGTGTTATAAGTGGCTTTGATGCCTGAGATGCAATTCAAATTTATATGTAAAAAAAATGTATTTTGAGAGTCAAAAGGAGTCACTGAGACTTAGAACATTAATCACAAGGTCTRTGTTTGCTTCTTTGTGTGATACAAGTTGTGAGACAACTCATTAAATTTTACTCAGAGATATCTGAGCTGTATCTAACTGGTGTCTCTTCCTTTGAGGATACAAGGTGGTTTTACCTTTCCATTGAATGAAGAGAATGCAAAATGAAGCTACAGAGCACTGAATTTTCAATTTGCAGTCCTTAAAAAGTTGCTAGAGAAAATTCAGGTCTTCTAATGAATGCAAACATGAGACTGAGCGTGATTTAGTTGTTTTGTATGGGATATGCAAGGGGTCCACGGGCTGCCCAAGAGTTCGTGGCTCACAGCAGGAAAACTGATGCTGTGGATGCTACAATTCTGATCTTTCTGAACTCCACCGGCTTGATTCTGATTATGCAAAACCAGCGACATAATTGAGAGCAGAATTTGAACTACAATCATTGACTAACACATTCACCTGGCCCACATTATGGATTCTTCGTCTGCCAGTAAAATAAAGAGAACGATAATATGACAAAGGATATTTTTTGTGTTAAATGTACAGAGAGGCACAGAATTGCCTCTGCTCTGTCCTTAGTGAGCAGTCATCTTTCCTTGCTGATGAATTGTTCAGACATATCTGACCAAGCGCTGTGCAATATTTGTACACATTACACACATCCTGAGCGGGTCTGGCCGCTTGGGCCACTTGTAGCCTCTAATGATATTGCTCGAGGTCTGTAGCAGGTGCCTAAAATGACATTTTTGTTATTACGTTATATCATGCCCGTTTCAGGAAATCTAAAATGGTTTTGCAATAATTTTCAGCAATGTAAGAGGGACCAAAAATTATAGAGTATAGACGGAGAATATTTCAAGACTTCTTTCCCCATCTGCTCTAAAGTGCGGTATACACAACCTTTCTCTTCAAAAGCTGATAAATGGTTTAGCCATTATTTAAAGTTCGGGAAAAGGCAGTTACAGAAATAACATTTTAATGTATTCCAGATTAGACTTCATGCTATATTTGTAATAAAGACTTGCTTCCAACATTGGTTGGCAGATCACTCYTATGGACAATTATCCAAATAGCTATTAGGATACGATTGCGCTCATTTCCAGGCAATGCAGGATTGCCAGAACTCAGCTTGGCTGGCGGCTGGAGTTTGGTTTGACTTTTGGAGAAAGCCACAAGAATTTGTCAGTCGTTTTGGCCGTAAGGGAGTCTTCTTGTCTTGAGGCTATTCTTTTTCCTCTTCAAATATAGAAGGCAAAACACGCTCTCGTTTTGTTTGGGTTCCTTTTTATTCTGTTCATTATCTCTCAATTAACATCAGCAGCAGGAGAGGATTGAGATGTGGCTTCGTTAAGAGGCGACAGACCTCTCTGATCACTCCTAGGGAAGGAAGGATCCTTCCCTAGGATCTTAGGGATCGCCTAGGGAAGGGGCAGGCCAATATGAGGAGACCACGTGGATTCTGGAGGGCGCAAACTGAACAGAAGATCCAAGGTCATGAGCTCCTTGCACAGGGGGCCGGGGAGCTGAAGGGAGGCACTGAGCGCCGGGCTCCATCGGCGCTTGCTGGGAATGGAGCCTCCCTCTCCCTGCGTTATGCTAATGTGTCGTTTGGCAGCTCTGAATCATGCTGGCTGGTCTGGAGCTCCACTCGAAGAACAGCAACTCGCTGAGAAGGAAAAAGAGCCCTATGTGCCAGGGAACATGTTCTGTGGTGAGGTGACGTAACCGTTGAGGTCACAGATGCAGTGGGCAGGAAGCTTTTCCATACTCGAGGATAGGCGAGCTCCACRATGGTCCATGAAGCTCCAAGTACCTCCAGTAGTTACCTCTACTAAAGCTTTCAGCAGAAGCAGGTTCATTATTTATTGCCAGGCTAGTGCAGGCCCTCTAGACCAGTAGCCAGCATTCTTGGAGAGGAGGTCTCTCTCTTCCAAGACTTAAAATAGCTGATTGCAAGGCCTTAAAAATGGCACTTCAGTGACTACGCTCGCTGTTCTGCACTTCATAAAATGAAGATAACAATTCTGGACCCAGAGGCACTAGCAGCACACGGCTGAAATGGGATTTGTGGAAGATAATGTGCTCCTCGGGACAACGGGGATACAGGACCCAAAGCAGCTTTGCTTTTTTGTATTTCTGTAATCAGATAAAAGGCTTTGGATCAACATATCACATTAACTGCCGGAAGTTGCCAACATTTCTGAAAAATACCCTTCCAAACTCATGTTTCTCAAGGTCCAGRAATAAAACCTCTCTTTGCGTGTCATGAGCCCCAACTATGGTTACAGTCCTGCATTGCAGCTGAACAGCGAGGCTGCTAAACAGAGGGGCASTAAGTCCAGTGCGAATGACAACATGTAAAAAATACAACAGGCCCTTCGTTATAAGACAGTTTTAATATCATCTCTGAGCTCAGCATTGCCTCTCCCTGCAAAGGCTTTTCCATGGAATAATGTGATATTTAACGTATAGAAATCCTTTCTTGCTGGCGGCGCTCCAGCACAATGACTGCACCGCAAGGGCTGGGGCATATCACACCAACGGAGCAGAAAATTGCTCCAAGGCTAATAGCACCAACACCTTGGCGAAGCTAAGCCTGTCATTAGCAGCGAAGCAGCACCCGTGCCCAATAGCCCTATTGTGTCCTGCAGACCGTTTTGCTCTTTGGTGCAAAGGAGAAACGTGTGCGCGAGCGAGAGCGCCGAGGTAATCCCCGTCCAGCACGTCAATGATGAATGTGCTGCAGTTGGCATAAAGTGGAACACGTGCCAAGATGAGGCCCTCTTGTTCCCCGCAGAGCCTCACCTACATTCGCCCGAGCACCACATTATATTTTTAGCATTTTTATTTTCTTGGAAAAATATATAAACTGCAGTTATAAAATGTGTTTAAACAAATGAAATGGAGCTAGCAGGTGTACAAAACGTCCTAAAATGCTTCCCATGGCTGCAGTTAAAAAAAAAAAAAAAAAAAAGTAAACTTAAACAGTTCCATAGTGGAAAAAAAAATCTCTATGTAGAGTATATAAATGTCACTTTTCCATACAGCACGGTTAGTTTCTTTTTTGACTCCTAAAGTTAACCCAGACTCTTGTTTGGGATCTTCCTTTCCCATAGAGATGAAAGGGGTGAATTCTCCTGTCACTGTTTGGGAGGACATAATATCCTCAGCAGGAGGAATCTGGAGCTCCCCAGCACACCGCATGGAAAGCTAATCTGCTGCAGACCTCTTGTGTATTTACTGTTTTTATCATCTTCATATTCATCTTGGAGAGAATTTAAGTTCAGAGTTTGGAAATTATCTATATTCAGGATTTAGATTTTTGTTTGGTGGACTCCTGTAGGTAAAGGGACTATTATTGAGATTACAAATCAACATTGGACAATAAAAAATGACTGTCTGCTTGAAAGCGAGATAAGGTATTTTTCTCTGTCCTAAGGCTRGTTTTCAGGTTCATGCTGTCCTAGCAAAGCTACCGAGAAGTGCATTATCTAACAAAATGCATGGGGAACCTCWCGCCTGGCCCTTGACATCACAGAGCTGCAGGCAGATTTCTTGAGYGTATTTGCTCCTTTTTGGCATCACTCTTGTTTTGCTTCGGTCCCAGCCTCCTGAAACACACAAGATTCTTCCATGTTGGCCACCTGGAAGCCAAAATCTAGAAATAAACCCCCCATGCATTCTTAAAGTCCCCCTTGGTTGCCTTCACTTGGGCCATAGGCTTCTGWAACAGTCCAATGGCCCAATTTCTTCCTGGCAATCAAGGAAAACAAAACACATTATTTTTAAATTAAGCAAGCCCTCACTTTTTTTTTTTTTTCCATGGGAAATTACTCAGAGTGCAGTAAAATGTGTCACATTCACATTTTCAATCGTTCTGAAACAGTTTGGTTCCCTAGTAGTTCTTTAACGCGTACATTTCATGCAAGATCAAAATTTATTAAAACACATTTTCCCACCTCTGCTCACTTGCTTAAATCCAAGATACCCTGCGTAACTCTCTTTCCACTCTGATAGAAATGTTCTATCAATTATTTTTAAAGGAAAAAACTCAACGCTCCTTATATGAATCATAAAATAAATACAGTTACTAATTTCTACTGTTCTACGTGATTAAGACTTTTTACATGATAACTGATCTTCAGCTAAGCATCTCAAAATACATTCTGGATTAACTTAGGCTCAAAGAATTTTCTGAAATGTCTGGATCAGATCTTCAATCCTATTTATTTTATTTGACACCCACTGTTGCTCCAGCACATTAATTTGTTTCTCTAGCCCATTTAGGGTGCCGAAATAAGCATTAATGTGCAATGTTGAAATATAAATGGATTATTCCCAGCGGCATGTCTAGTTATCTTTTAATAGGTCATTTGCATCTGAATGAGGAATCATCTTGCCACTGCTCTACAAAGTTAGATACCTGCTTTAAATTTCTTATCTCCTAAGTGGCTGGGAGAATGACAAGTCCTGCAAAGGGGTGGGAGTCAGGTATAAAGTGAAGTGAAAAAGGAAAGGGGAATGGAGAGATGTTTCTCCTGCCTGGGTGTGGGGTTTATGCAAGAGGAACTGAGGGGGGAAAGACAAATGACAGTGCAAGAAATTGTTTCGGATTCTAGAGCACTGATGCCTTCTTATCTAGTATAAAGTTATCAATGTTTGAGTTTCCACCAGCTCTTTGATATCCCTATCTCTTAACAGAATTACAAGCCTGTTTCTCAGGAAGGGTTCCTTAAAGCCTGAAAATACAACAAGAGGGCGCCTGGCCGTGCTCCAAGCAGCCCGCGACGCACCTCAGAGAAGAACTTGGGGAAAAACTGTTCAAAACCCATGGTCCACATGTGGCGTGAAGTTTAACGCGATGATTTACAGCCAGGCTGTTAGCACTGGAGCTGCATATTCCTCCCTGTCCATATGCACGGACAAGTGAAATCCTTTCAGAAAACAGGGTGGAAATTTCTGGCTTCGCCAGGAGCCGGCCTGGTTTCCAGCAGCTCGTGGTTTGGATTCCCGYTCTGCCCCGGCTTGCCGCAGCGAGATTGAGTTTGCTGTTTCTGGACGGAGCTGCTGAACAAGATCCTGGAGCCTCAGGTAGGCGACGTTTCACCATGGAGCAAGAAAGCCCTGCCTGAGGTCTTAGGGAATGGAACCTCCTAGTTAATAACTGGCAAACCCACCGGAAAGGGAGAGAGCTGCCATCGCGAGGTAACGTATCAGCGCTCGGCGTTGGGTTTCTTATAGGTAAAACATAAAAATACGACAGTCCTCGCATTAGCGGGCTCACTACTGAGAGGTGCGTGCAGAAAGGGAGCACCGCTTCCTTCCATCTGCTATTAAGGACCTTGCAGATGTGCCAGAAAAGGGAAAACCGACCTTCTCTGGAAATGCAGCAAAAGGTCTTTTCCCCCTTAAATCATTAAAGGAAAACTTAATGATGCATCAATTTGCACAGTGCATTTCAGCCAGATGCGCTGAGGCATTCTGGATATTCAGCTGGCTGCTTTGAAGAYGCTAAAGTCGCTCATTTCCTTCTTAAACTTAATAGACTTAGAGTAGATAGTTGCAACTGCATTTCTCTGTCACTGCTCTGGTAGAGTTTGGAGGCTGGTGTGATTAGTAATAATATCTGTTGCTGGATTTAGCTCTGCTCTACCCAACATGTGCGAGCTCCTCTTTGCAAGACTGGCAAAAATAACAGCGTCGAGGAGCACCAGAACACTCAGCCCCGCGCAGGGACAGATGAAAGACAAATCTGGCTGACAAAAACCTGAGGCATAAATGAATGGTTATGATTATGTTCAAAATGGCAATGATGAAAAGAGAAAAGCCTGTGTTTTCCAAGGTCCTTTTAAATGCAAAGACTCATCTGTAGCCACCAGATGCATGGTATGAAATTTTCATTGGCTGTAGACCAAGTTAGGGACAATGCTGAACGTGAAACTTGCTCATGTGACCAATGTTATGCTTCATTTTCAGCAGCGCTGTCCATGGAATATTAGATATTCTGGCAGTTATTTAATAAGGCAAATGCACACAAGGAGCCCTTTAAGGTAAAAAGTAAAATAATCTCTATTTTCTCTTCAGGAGGTTTTGGCAAATGGGAGAAGATGGAGAAGAGGGAATAAAAAGTGTACATGAAACAAAAGTTTTAACAGTCTGTCTGACCAATTGGTATAATTAAGTTTTACTTTAGCCCTCAAAAAACCCTAGGGAAGTTTGTGGCATCCTAGTTCATGTGCATACTAAGCAGGGGATCATGTAACCTTCATGCAATGTTGAAAAAGGTCGTTTTTTGAAGAGTTATAGCTCTTATTTACACCAGTGTCAATCTGAGGTGGCTCTTGTCTGCAGCAGTTTTAACCCGGAGTTACATCTGGTTGCACAAAGATGAGCAAGGCTCATGGAAGTTCTCCAAATTGCATGTGGAGGGAATATAAAAGAAGGAAGGAACATGAGCTAAACTGGATCAGCTGGAGATCACCCCAACTGGATCACCCCTCAAAAGGGGCTAGTGGTGGAAAGGTGACAAGGTGTCCCATGTCCTATGTGAAGGAGCACTCAGCTCCTCCATGGCCTCATCTCCTCCTTTCTGGCTGGTCCTCAGGTGCTTCTTTTCCTTGTGGAAAAACAGTAGGAAGAACCACCTCTTCAACCAACGTGAGTAGCAGAAGTGAGTAGATTGGATGAAAAGCCAATATTGGTTTCTTTAAGACATACACATCTGCCCCCAAAACATACATTTGCTCACCATAAATAGACTTGAGTGCTGGAGCTTCTTACAAAATAAGAGCTGGTCTTACGCCTTCATCTTGTCCTCTTTAATACTTAAAACTATCAGTTTACACTGGAATTATTTCTTCAATTCATCACCAGAGTAAATCCTTAGCCGCTGAGATCAGTCTTGGTGCACTGTGGTGAAATTGGATAAAATCTGCATTGGAGCTTCATCAAGAATAAAAAAATGTCTTTTTCATCCTAAATGGAAATTTCCACAAATTCACAGAAAGACCGTGGCTTTTTTTTTTTTTCATTTTTAGTTCAAAAAAACCTGAAAGCAGAAAACTGATTTCAGTGTTTTCTGATGACACATTGAACTTTTTTTTCTTATGAAATCTTCCCTCTCCTTGAAAGAGAACTAGAAAGAAAAAGGATGAAACTCTCATATTATTTGTATTATTCATAACCAGTTATCACCAACTAAAAACTTAGCTTTATATTTTGCTGGCGCAACCAGCAAACACATCAMATTCCCCTCATTCCCTGTCTGCTAGAAAATGCAAGCGTGTGCTGGGGGAGCTGGTGACATTGTCCCGAGTTTTGGTGACATTTTCTCATTTTGCTGAGCAGGCTTTGTAGGAACATCCTGGCTACTTGATCAGTCAATTAATGTAATTAAGCAACAGAGCCCAAAAAACTCTCTGTCCACATATACATACATAAAACATCCTCAGACACGGGCAGAACTGACTCAACAGAGAGATTATAAAAGCACCTTTAGTTATATTTGGAGGTGTTTCTTTAGAGCTCCTTGAAAGCCCGTTCCAGTGGCAGTGCATGCCTTCACAGCCTAGCAAAGAGATCCGTTTTCATCTGATGAGACTGCAGAATTTTTGGCATGTACTGTAGGCTGCACGTTGGATTTTCACAGTTGCAATTGGCAACGAAGACCAGGACTTATTTGCAGAAGAAATAACGGAATTTCGAAATGGTAGTTTTCTCCTGCTGTAAAGATCATCATCGTAAAGGAAGGCATGAGAAGACTTGGTGTACGAACCCATTCAAACCCTTTCTGGGCTGATGGTCTTCCTGAGAAGTCCTCAACCACGTTATCTTAGTGAGAACATAGGGAAACACAGACCAAAGAACAAGTGCCATGCCAGTCATTTTACCATATAAGCTACCAACGAGATCCAAAATTATAAACTCTGATCCATGCCTCTTTTTCCCCCTCTATGCAGTCCCTAATATGATATAGAGTTTTAACAGACAAACATTCCTAGGGTATTTCTAGAGCGGGGCATATAGGTTTACAAAGGCCTTATGGAGGGAAACTTCTTTTAGACAATGCTGTTATAGAACATGTCCTCACAGAATATTCAACCCGAGCACATTTCCATTTTGGGCTTGCAACCAGGTGTGTCTGAGCTCTCCGAGCAGGGTTTAACCCGGCGGGATTCCTGGAACACAACGGCAGCCTGTCCCCATGTGCTTTCCCCAGCAGCTTCTGTTCCTGAACAAGCAGTTCTTTCCTTGCACGTAAGTCACCTACATGCTAGAGAAAAAAGAAAACAGGAGGAACCTGCAAGTAGCTGCCTTGGATAAAGTCCTCCAACTTACAGAGGCATCTTCTTCTTCTAGGAGCTTGGGCTGTCTCGAAGGCTGGGATTGTGTGTGCTGCTCCATGGTACTCTGATTTTCCTGGTTACAGCACCGCCTRAACTGTCTGCTTTGGGACCTAAACCAACAAATTGTAAGTGGGGGCAATCAGGACATCTCCTTCAACCTCCCCTGCACTACCGAGTGCCAAAACCTCACATTTTATATGTTATCGTTTGTAAAAAACCTGCCTGAGCTGCTCCTCTATGGTTTTCATGGAGCTGGTTAGACACCTGCCTGGGATGGCTGATGTTTATTCAGTCTTGCACCTTTGGAAGGATGGGTTGCATGATTACTTGAGATCCTTTCCACCCCTACTTTGCACAATTCACATTTTTTTTTTTTTAATCCCGTTGCATCAAATGTATGTCTTTATTCCTTTCCCAGGCTATGAGTCTCCTTACCTCTTCTCCCAAGCAATCGCCTGCCTCCCTAGCGTAAAGCATTAAAGCCACCCCACTAATCACACAAGGGTTAAAAACCATGATTGGTGGGCAAAGACCTGCCCCCCTTTTTCCTGCAAGGTTGGGTGAAATTGTGAATAGAGACTGACAGCTTGCCTGAGTGTTTGTGGTTCCATTTGAAACCACAGGACCCAGAAGCACATGGTTTAGATTCAGTGTCTTTCTCCAGCTAACACGAACCATTTGTTCAAGCAGCTTGGCTATCTGCTGGAGAATAGTTTTGCACCGGGATCAGCCTTGATTCACCCCAGACGGCCAAATACGTGGGGATAGAAACCCCAAGAAAAAAAGGAAAAAAATCCCAAACAAAGGCCTGCATTTACTTTTTCTTGTTTATTTTTGAAGCTTGTAAAGGAGCTACTAATATCCTGGTTAAAAAAGAAAAGCTGAAATGCCAATCAAAAGCACTGCCAAATTAGATTATGTTTACTTCAAAAATATATATTTCATTGCTTTTTTTTTAAAGGCAAATGCTTGTAAAATAATAATGTCATGGAGGATATGTGAAGAAGAGACTTTAAGTGACTCAAACATATTTAGACCAATATTTTCAAATTTGGCTGTGTAAAGCGAGGCACATAGGAAAGGCGAGGGTTGAGCCATTAAGCTGTCATGCATAAAGTGCTTAAACATACACCTAATTTTAAGCATGTACTTGAGCCTACGCTGCTCTGTGCACAGCGGGTCTTAAGTACTTCATTACTAATGTGCTATMGAAATTAAAACCTTTTTGTCTGAATTGGGAAAATTAAAACACATACGAAGGACTATCCAAGTCGGGGCATTTTGCACGGCTGCAGGGGAGTCAGCACACATTATTATCCAACGGGTCCCCCCCATTTCTGCTTTGCTCCCGTGTAACTCGTGAAGGCAGGACTTGCCACAACATCCCATTGGGACCCGTCTGCAGAGACACCATGMAAGTGAGCAGCCCTTACAGCTAGGTAGGATATATATTTAAGTTGCCATTTCCACATGCCAGCGTCAAGACAGAATAAAAACACTCTTGCTACCCATGCTGTGAGTCTGCAATAGGCACCCAGCTACCACTGCTGCCAGAGTCCAGAGCCTCCTGTGCAGGGGGAGAGACAGCAAAGAGGAGTAACTCAATGAGCTCCGGTGGCGAGGCAATAAACCAAGCGCTCAGCTGCCCCAAATCACAAGTATTAGGGGCGAAATGAATTCTCCTAAAACAATTTCCCATTCTTCTAGACCTCAGGATTATTCGTTTYATCTTTCTCCTTTCAGATACTCCTGAATATTACATTACAAGGCGCTAAACTGCCTCCTGCACCCAGCGGCTAAGTACCTTGGAAGAAAGAAAGAATCCTGCTCTGCTACGCCTATCTCCTAGGAATAAGCGACCATAAAATCTGTGTATGTGTGAAACCACAATATATTCCCCTGTTCTGTCATTAAAAGCCACTCACAACATAAATGGGAATCAGGGGTGGGAGGCACTCACCAGCAGGGAGGAACATGCGATTTCATACCAGGAGTTCACGTCTCAGAAAGGATTATTTCTGGGAATGCAGGAAAACATACATTTTGTTTTAGTATTATGGGAAYATTCAAGAGACTTATAACGTTGCTGCCTTCAAAGCTATTACGCAATCACACACACACATATATATATTCTCTCTCAAAGCAAATGGAAACACCTTCCCTGGCTCTATGATGTCTGCCACATGGAGCAGCACGTAGGTAAAGGTGGGATGACACCGTTGGCTTCTCCCACTTCAACATTTTTTCTCAAGACTTACCGTTCCAAGACTAAAGGYGCCATCAGAACATATCAGGAGCCCTAGGACGTGACAGTCTTTTCTTAAAATACAAGGAAGGAAAAGAAATGCAAAATGGTTAATTCTTCGAGCGTTCTGTTTCCATTTAGTCTGTTTTACTTGCAAACGTGGCTTCAAATGTCTGGGATTATCAGACCTTTTTTGATGAATGATATTATGACAAGTTACTTCTACAGTTTTTTCTATTGGGAGAAATCATGTTTATGGAAACATAGGAGGGAGGAAAAGATAGTTTCAGGTTTAGGYTTTACTTTCCTATAAATAAAGCTTTCTGAACTGTGTCACATTTGGAAATGGAATTATTTTCTGCAAGAAAAATAACAAAAAATCAGGATGATATTTAACTAAAATAAGATTAAAACAAAAAAAAATTAAATGAATAGAATGACATAATATCGCTTTTACCAACAAAGGAAACTTCTAGTCTTAAAATGCTGAAAGACTTGAGTGTTGTAGCTCTCAAGAGGGTCCAGGAAAGTTTTCCTGGTGGTAACGATAGTGCAACTGCCTCCTTTGGACAAGAGTAAGGAGCCTGTTGGGGSTTTCCCATTCCCCAGGGAAAACCAGGCCTTCCAAGAAGAATCTAGAGATGCAAAAGCATCAGGTGAGCGAGAAAGATGGGGAGGAGGAGGCAGAGATCCCCGTGTGGGGAGGGAGAGGAGATGCCCAGATGGCGGCRGTACCATCGGAGAAGGAATGATGACCAGGGCACATCCAACTACCAGCATCGCAGCATCCTGCAGCGTCGCAGGAGCTGGTGGGTACCGGGCATTGAGAAGCAAACAAGATTGAACAAAAATATGAGCTCAAACACGTGAGTAATTTATTTTTAATCATATTTTTCCTAAGGTCTTTGCAGCCCCGTTCCATACACCCGCTAAGGTGCCGCAGTGAAGCCACCGAGGGACAAACGAGTGGCTTTGGGGCCGGCCACGCCAGGCACACGGGCGGTCTCTCATTTATGGCGAGGCACGGAGCCCGAGCAGGGCGCCAGGCGCAGGTGACCTCAGGCACCCCAGACACTCGTCTGCTCCGGGTTACACTTCACTGGAATCCTGAGGTTTTACTGGCCTGGAGCCAGTTCAAAACCCACTTGAGCCACCCGGGTAAGGTTGCAAAGACAGTATTGTTTGAAACGTCTCAAAAGTTCTACACACCACCTGGCAGCCTCCCAAAACCGTCTTAAATGAGCCAAAACTATCAGCAGCCACCCACCTTCCTGTCCATTATCCTCTGATTAATGATATTCCACCAACAGGGTCCRACATTCAGGATCTCCCCTCTGCCCAGTCTCCGCATAAACACCATCTTTGAGACCCAAAAATTCTCTGCGCAGTTTTAGATGGGGGTTTCTCTTTGGAACATGGTGGCTGTGCAAAAGAGGCTTCTCATGGGGTGAGAGAGACCAGGGCTTGGGGCATCTTCTGAAACCTAAATTAGAGCAAAGCAGGAGAAACCAAATCATGATAGACGTACAACGCTCCATCTCCCTAGCTGTTTTGGGGCTCCTTATCCCTTAACCTTATACCTCCTCCAGAATCAAATAGCCGTAAGAAATAAGCAACAGCAGAGGTGTTTTGTTGGAATAAATCATTGAACAGATTTAGCTCCATTATGGAAAAGAACATAAATGTTTATTTCCTGTTATATTATAGATGCTAGACGCAGCTTGTAATTCACTATAGGCGCTATTTAGGCCTCTAACTTTGTGGTCCTGCTGTTCTGTTAGGCAGCGTGGAACAGCAGGGTATTTCCAGGTAAGATGCTTGGAGACACATGTGGCCATTTGGGTTTATGCTTAAATATCTATCCCTCAGAACCAGCTGGGCAGCCTTGCCAATGAACCCCCACATCCCTTCCAGGAGCACAATTTAAGAACAGGTAAAGAACTATGATAACATAAGGACTGAACAGGTGAGAGGAATACATATATCAGCTTGGGAATAAACTCTTTCAGCAGCCACCGTTACTGCACATCCCCAAACCCATGACAAATTCTGGCCTAGTAAAGGACAAGTAATTTCTACCTTGATACCTGAGCAAGTGGCAGAAGATAAGCATCTATTTTGGTATTTCATCAAGAGTTGGGCATCAAAATTCCTTAAAATCCTGGCTTGGGGGTGCTTTAATGTTACCCAGAAGATCATTTCTTTGTGTCCCTCTACTTTCTTAAGCATTAACCCCTTGGAGAAGTAGRCATAGGAGAGGGAAGCAAGGGGATGTTGTGTATTGGTTTTATGGCCCAGCATGTGCACTCAATGCCACTCAGAATTTGACGCTATATATTTATAGACATACATAGGTATACGTGAGGCTATGCATGTACATGTATATATACACACCCATGTATATATAGACACATGTCTATATGAATATATAGAAAAATAGACAGATCATATGATTTTCTAAGCACGTTCATTTCCATGAGAAGCTACAGAGCACATATTCAGCAGTGACTCATCTTTCAAGCTCTTTTTTTTTTCTTACTGCTTAATCCAAGAAACTCTGACTAAGTCAGCTTTGCCACGTCCCAAGTGTAGCAGGGATTCCTCATRGTCCTTGATGCAAACAGAACTAGTAATTCTCCTCAGAAATAGCAAGAAACTGCTATTTGCGGGCTCGTGCTTTACGCAATGATGACCTTGGCTGAGGTAACCCAAATGGAAAGGGCCCCAGCGCATGAAGTCAATGCCACTGTGGTAAATAAAGGCAGCGCCAGGACGGCCCAATTTCAACATCCCCTGGCAGAGGGAACAGAGCTGGGCAGGGGCACCACGCGTATGAGCTGTATTTTCTTAGCAGCAGTCTGGGAACCTCATGGCGCTATGTCATCGTGAGACAGGCCAGTTTTGTATCGCAGCTTGTTGTTGTTCTTTAAGAGAAAAAATTATAATGCAGGTCCCTGTAAAGCTCTCCACAGCCATTAACATGAACTACAACCAAATCTGATGGACTGGAGGAGGAATGATGTGTGCTTGTCAATGGCATAGACTAGCGTAGCCTCGGGAGATTTCAGGCATTGACAGGGAAAATCAGAAAAAAATCAAACACAAGAAAGGTAGAAATCATTTCAGCATTTTGACTTGACATTAAGAAATCACTGTGTGAGCCAGGTTGTAAACCAAGATTTAGAACACAGCTCACTATCATTTTGGAGAGAAAGATTCAAACCAGGCACATGCTAAGTCCACAAATGCCATTTCATTTGTCAGGATTTCTAGCCGAGATCCTAACCCCATCAAGGCAAAACCAACTGCTCAGATTCATTTAAAGGCTGCCTAACCTCATAGCAACCTGCTTACACAGCTGATTTGTAGGGTTGACCTACCCTAGTCTTCCTGCCAAATTCTAAAATATCATCACGAGTGTCCAGCGCACCTCAAATCACCCTAATTGACCAAAACACACTTTAAAAATGAGCTACAAAACCAACTTCACTCCTGAGACCTCCATGCCATGCATCTTCCTTGCGTTGTGGATGGATGATCCTCTTGCCATGAGGTGATCCCCAACTTTCAGGCAATTCCTRTGCCCTAAGACTGGCTCTCTGGGTGCAGACAGGAGTCCCTTGACATCCATCACAGCTGCATTTTAACCTCTGTGATCACTTCTCTGCTGGATATGCACACCCTTTGGAGAAGGCTACATTTTCATCCCTGACCCATTCAAGGTAAGAGCAGATTCTTCATCTCCTTACTCACAAAGCTTATTCAGGAGTCTGTCAACAGCWTTTGTCCTTTCTGATTTTTTCCACATATATTTACTATGTGGCTTCTTCCCTGAACAGGCTGTATACTCATTATTATATGAAATAACATTTTACTGGAAGAAATATTGGCTAAGAAACACAATCTAAGTATATATGCCTACCATTTCTCCCTGGATTCCCAGCTTTCTTTCATCAGGACAGTTTGGATAAAATGATATTACCTCTCTTGGGTGTACTTCACAGGAGCCTTACATTTGTGATGAATAAAACAATTGTGGTGAGACTACAATAAATTAATTGCATCATTTTGTATGAGTAAGAGAATGGGCAGGAAGCCTCGGAGCAAGACACAAATCTGACTTCTGACTTGGGATTCGTGGTTGAAAGACTGGTATGAAAGAGAAAAGATGTCCTAGGAGGAGCAGGGAGGGGATTTGAGGGAAAAGAAAGCAAAACCAGCCCAGCTCATTGTGGTTAATAGCAAGCAATTTGGAGTCTCAATTTCCCTTCACCCAAGTACGTGGGAGATCTCAATTTCTTATTTAGCAATCAAAATTTGCTGTTGAAGAGTTGCAAAGAGTTCTGGTGAACCAACATCTCCGCCTTGAAGCTGCATTACAGGAGTCCTCTAGAAATCAAAGGAGGCTCCTTGGAGAGCCAGGAGGGAAATGCCCATCCGCTTAGTTTTGTTGTGTCTAAAGGAGGAGCTGAGCTGCTGTTACAGATCACTGCTCACACTGACAAATTTAGCCATTCAGGTGTGCTACAGCTCCCTCGTTGCTCAGTTGGAGGAAAATTTATCTTTAACTGCAATAGCGAGGCTAAATTTTGTCTAACGGAACAGAATACGTAAGAAACGGCCCTGTCAGGGCGTGCAGGTGGAATGGGAAGAGCTTGTGGAGGCTGTTGGAGTCCACAGGGCCGTGCTGAGATGCAGGGTTGGGGGTGAGCATTGCTTAACCTTATCCTCAAACAGCCCTAAGCTGCCGTGTTCATCCGCACAATAAAGTGTCCYATTGGGAATGCAGCTGTGATTCCACAACCATGCTCGCTCAGCACATGGGCAAGGGCTGCTGGCCCTCAGCGAGCCCGTGGTCACCCCGCTTCCCTTGGGAATCCAAGCAGGATCAAAGCAGGGATCAGATTTCCCACCTCGTCCTGACCCCTTGGCCTGGGAGTGAGAGGAAAGACACTCCTTCAAGCCCTTGCTTGATAATCCCAAATTTGTTTGCAGGAGAGGTGTCAACTTGTTAGAAGCCAATTACAAAAACCAAACTGGTGGCTTGAGAAGAAAAGAACCAAAAGCAAAAGCGCCGGGTGCAAAAGAACCTGGCCATGTTTGGGCAAGAGAGCAGCCGGTGACAGGACATTTAACCTTCACGCAGGTGGTACYTGTTCTTCATTCGCGTTGCTGGTGTCCTGCGCCGAGAGCCAGCTTGCGTTACACGTCCTAATGGAGTGCTGTGCTCTTCTGTTCTCCTTTCCCAGGTGTTGTTGTGTTCWGATAAACAGCTTCAGACCTTGCTGTTGCCGTCCACGATGGGTGTCCATAGCTTCTTCTGAAGAGGTAAGAAAGCATCTTATCCAGATAAAAATCACCAAGGACATGGGGTGGATGGAGAGGGGACGGTTATTGGTGGTGTCATCATGAGCAACCAGACCCATGGTGCTTCTTGCCTGGAGCAGTCAGAGGTGGTGAAGATTCCATTCTTCACCCATTATCTCAGCTTGGGTTTTCTTATACATGACAGTTGCTATCAGATGTGTAACAAGTTTTCTTCAGTTATCCTTTCTTCATGCTTAAAAAGCATTTTTGCGCTCATTTTTCAAATGAGACATACTCCAGTGTTATCATGAGCAATGACATACTTTGCTGATGCATTAACACATAAAATATCCCTAAGGGAAGTATTATCGATGATTATTTATTTTTCAGTGAAGGGTTAAGCTATCCCTGCTGCTGCTACATATCATGCTTACCCACCAACAATTAAAAAGATTTTTTTTTTTAATTTCAAATTCTTGCTAATAGCCTTTGTTGATATTTTGAATCTCATCCCCTGACAGCTGTCAGGGGAAGACATGAGGAATKTTCCTGTAAGGTTTGATCTGTTCTCAGCATCTGAGCTGAACGGGTTTTTTTTTACCAGGTCTATAAGAGTAAGCATCCTCACTTTGCAATTAAAAAAAAACCAACAAAAAAACCCAAATGGAGGTACTGAGAGGGTAGAACTGACACTACTTTCTTTTACTTTTCTTTCTTAATTTCTAAARACTTCCTGAACTGACTGGAAAATGTTATTCCAGCATTCTGTCCCCAGACGAGCTTGGGAGATGGAGGTAGGATTTGCTAGGGGGAGTTATGATGTGTGCGACACGGTGACGATAGGCAGGTAACAGCTTCTGGTGGTAATACCAGGGCATGAAACGGAGGCTAAAGATCAGAAAAAGCCTTCTCCATCCACCCAAAGATCAGCAGGAGAGCTCGGTGCCAGCAAGCCATCAAGCATCACCCAATAGATCACGCTGGCTTGCTCCTCAGGGCTCAGGCCTGGCCTTTGCTCCAAAGTGGCCAAGCTTTGCAGAGCATTTGGATTTGGCTCGGAAACTGATGGACGGGGAAAGGAGGAAGGTTCTGCTGGTGGAGCTGCAAAAGATGCAGGGGAGGCGATAGGCTCTGCTGGGATAGGTGAGGAAACCAGCACCTTGCCTTCCTGGGAACCCTTCRGATCTGGGGTTTATTGGGTATTTTGAAGGAAGCTTTTTCTGCCTTTGGACCACATAGTTCATGTGAATCTGAATGCCAGTTATTTCCGATTTAGTGGAGGGTGGGAGGAGATCAGGATCCAGCCTCATGTCCAAACCAGCTCAGTCCGCTGCGCTCTCCATCATCCATATCCCTCTCATGGTCAGGACCCCATTCCCTAATCCACACATCTTACGTGACGGCATCAGGAAAACCGTTGTGCAAAGCTGCTGCTCCTCATTTTGAAAGGACATCACCACTCTCTCTTTCCCAGGTGGAACCACTTATTGCTGTGGATACACTGGATACTGGGAATACGCAGGAGCCCCGCCAAACTACTGGTAATAAGATTTTTATTGTCTTCTTTGGGAGTCCCCACCCCCAACCCTACTACYCTTCTTTGGGGATGGTTGTTAGAGTGATAATAAACTCTGGTACCCATCCAAAAATGCTCTGGTGCTGAAATCATACACAAAATACACAGGAAACGTACACAAGTTATCAGCACCTCCCTTTACCACCATCAACAGAAACAAAAAATAATGGTACAGACCCCCTGACGGAGATTGTAAATACGCAGTTATRGAAGAGGAGGCTAAAAGGTAATGACTTCACATTTATGCAATGCTTTTCATCAAAAGAAACCCAAGCACTTTGCAAACTGCCCAGCATTTCTAGAAGTCATTGCCAGACTACTGATGGGTAGCCACTTTGGGGCAATTTAGGAAAGGAGGTGAAAAATCCTAAATTCAGAAGAAATGGAGGAAAATTCCAAGCTCCCTCCATCCCCAATAGTGTGTTTACAAGAAGCATAGCCTAAAAAAAAAAAGCGTCCAAATTGCAAACACCCAAGGCCTTATTTATACAACATAGAAATGCCAGTGAAAATCAAAATAACTTTGTACAAAGGAAGAGCATATGAAAAGCAGCGGAAAATTTCCAGCCCAATGCATAGGCTGCTCTGATTTTACAATGTTGTGTGTCTCACGCTTGCTAAAGCCTCCCCATAACAAGGACTCCTCTAAAGGGGGTGGCAGGACAGACCCCATCCCTAATRCCAGTTTACTCATTAGCACCAGGCCCATCAGAAGTCCCTTTGGTGCCATCCACTCAGGAGCTGCACTTTGTGGCTTGGGTCTTTGAGACTTTTGCTGAAAAATTCTAGCTTTCAGTAAAGACTTCTGTGCTTTAATGTCCAGGATTTTTTTTTTCCAAAGAAAAATCTGATTTTCTCCTGAAAACAAGATATTTTCTTTGTATATTTTCATTTTCTTAAATGGAAACCCCATGTTTCCATCAAAGACCAGCCATAACCAATTCAGCAGGAATCTCCATCAAAAATTAGTAAGCTGTGGAATAAGTAATTAGCTCAGATTTTGCTCTCATTTTTTCATGAGATTAATTTGATATAATAGCCTTCAGGTAGTCCAATGAATTATTCACTTATTGACCATCTTTGAATAAATGTTATGGAATTAGACAGAATTTGATAGAAAGAATTTCTCCCTTTCTTATGGTGGTGTAAATCAGAAGGAATGTATTTAATGTCTCTTAATCTTCTATGGCACCTTAGAGAACTAATTCTCCATTTCTATCTATTATSATCCATCCTTTTATTTAGAAAAACAAAAACAAAAAATCCCTCCTTGCACCATTTTCTTTAAGCCAAGTTAGACCCTTAAAAAAGAAAACAGAAAAGCAAAGCACACTGAGCCTTAATTTGGCAAAAGAGAAACCTACTAAAAGACATTTTATTGTTTAAAACTCAGCCTGAAGTTTTTCTGCTATAAAAAAAACAAACCTCTTTGTCATTTGCTGGAACTACTGCTAGCAAAAGGCTCATGTATTCCATTGCTCAGGAGATGGAATTAGATTTCCGCAGGTTTGTAAAACAAACTATGGTCTAAGAAGGCTGTCATGGAATTACTCCTCCGATTTCCAGGCAGATAAGTGAACTTTTAATTAGGGCTCCAGCGGTTGCATAGGTGCAACTGCTTTGCAGTTCCTCAAGCCGCCTAAGGGATTTGAATGCCAAGTTGTAATTATGGTGAACTGAGCATGCTCTAAGAGGATTTGAACTCTTAGGCTATATATTTCCTTTGTGTGAGGAGGAAGGATTTGCTTGCTGAAGAAAACCTCTAATCTCGTGGAGGTATGAAAAACGCCTGGACTGGATCCTCAGCTACTGTAAATCAGCACATTCTGCTCAATTTGGGCAGAGCCAAGATGATTTTTAGCTACTAAGCGTGAGCCCTGGTGTCGTTTTCCCTCCTGGTAGCTGGGATGAGGTCCTCATGGAAGGAACACATCCATGGCTACAGGGCGAGCCTTTGCCTTTGCTCAGGGGCATCTGCTGTCAGAGAACCCTCCAGCATCACGTTGTCTCAGGCTGATACAGGTTCTGTGTTTCTGCTAACCATGGACAACACGGTATAGCTCCAGAAATGTGCAGGGAGATKAATGTCTCAATAACCAATTTATATTTCAAAGTAAAAAGTCTTCACAGCCTTAGTGACAGCTGGAAAGTGGCTACTCTAGACCGCTTCAACAATTTCAATATCGTCCCTCCCTCCTGCTCTAAATGGTTTTTGCTAAAATATCTCTCTAAATCTGTCCCTCCTCTTGTAAAGTTCTGGTTTCAGCAGACCAGCATATTTTGGCCTGGAAAAAAAAAGTAGCCAAAGTCCCAAACAGCCTATTTCATGGAAAATTCTCAGCTCAGTTTTAAGAGATAGCATGCTGGGCACGCAGGACTTGTGGCTTCAGCTCCCCGTTCGCTTAAGAACAAGATTTGGGAGAGTCACAGAAAGGAAGATTTCTCATAAAGCCCCACATTCCGAGATGACTTAATCATCCGCAGCCTCATAAAGGTCACCTTGCCTCCCATGAGTAACTCGCACTGCCTCGACTTTCATTTCACTTTCACTTCATTTCCCTCATTTCTGAGCAACTAATGAAGGCAGCCAGAAGCAGCAAAGTCAAACGATGAGTCTGATCGTGGCACGTAAGCATTTGATCCCCATTCCCTTCTCCCACCTTCATCYACTCCCTCAGTCCCTGGTTGATTTATCCTATTGCTCTTGCATTCCTTTGGGTTTTTAGCTTCTGCAGGGGTCTGTGGTGAGGACAGAGACCTCACAATGAAGATGGTAAATGTACCTGATGTTGTCAGCACGTTCTCAAGCATCTCCAGTGCTTCCAAGCAGGAGAGCTGCTCTGCCATGGAGGAGATTTCTGGTAGCCCTCTCCTCACCGACCTTGCAGCTTGCCCGCAGCACGCAAAGCAGGAACATGGTAAGCACCCAAAAAGATAAAAATAAACCAAAGAGCATGGGAATAATCAGGTCCATGTGGATTAACAGCATTATTTACAAGTTTCTGCATGATATAGGCTTGAACGTTCCTAGAAAAGTGATCACTTTTATGGTGACTCCTGGTGTGGGTTCTGATTCCTAGTGTTTGGCCTGAGGGGACAGCAGCCCTGTGGAGGGTCCCCAGGATGAGCTGCCACATCAAATCCCATCTGCAAACGCTCAAGCCAACAGCATTGTGGCTTTACATGTTGTATCACACAGAGAGAAATGCCRGATTCCTGCAGATACTCTCCATTTTTATAGCTCGCTTCTACTCCACGGTACCATGTTGAGTATCCATTTGGGCTGACTGGCCTTGAAGAGGCATGTTGCCAGATCTGGCTATCTCGTGTCACTAACTCCAGCCCTGTCCCAAGATGTGACCTCTCAAACACCTTGTTGTACTTCAGAAATCACGCTGAAACTCAGGGGAAAGAAAAGCCTCAAACTGGTGGCACTGAGCAGCAAAACAATGAGGGGTCTCAGGGAAGATTAGGATGGATTTTCAATATCCTTTTCAGAAAAGACTCACCCAATACCCTTCTGTTTTCACTAAATGAGCAAACAGAAAAGATAGTTCAAGCTTTGGCAGGTGGAAAGGCTATTGATTTCACCAGAGGGAAGTCACAGCAGCTGTATCGGAGATGATTTTGGCTCTGTGCGCTTACGGAAGTTGTAAGGAGCCTGTTGGCTCATTGCTGCCAAATACCTCTAATATATCACACACAGAGTAGATGCAGCAATAAGGAAATGGGAAACAAGCTTATTTTAGGGATTCTTTTCATTATCACTCACTGAGAGCTGTTGCTCCACGCGTGTAGTTTTGCAGAAACCAAAGTGTGTAGACCCTTCTCTGTTGACTTGTAAGCAGATGCAAGCCACGCAATAGATGCTGTTTTGTCTTTCCAGGTGCCTATGGGGTGCAGGTGCACATGGAGAGCCACAGTTTTTCACATGTGATAAAAGAGCCTGACCAACTGCAGCAGGCCCAGGGGCACATGGAGGAGCCAAGTCACTCCACAAAGCGTGTCCTTGCAGCAAGCGACCAGTTGGGTGCTTCAGAAGATGATGCAGCTTATGAAGATGATCAAATCTCAAAAGCCCAGAGTACCTGGACCTGGTCTGACTGGAAGCTAATCTAAGAGAGAACATCTGAAAAAATCAACCTGATCAAAGAGTTTTCCAAGGAGAACAATGCAAAGGCCAAGAGCATTGTCAGGGAAATGGCTCTGCCAGCTGGCTGGGGGCTGTAAAGGGCTCCCTGAAATAGGGACAGGATGGAGGTTAATTCCTGCTTGCACATGGAAGTAGTTTTTAGGTTGCCTGGGTGCTGGGTTGACATGGTGGTGTAGGCAAATCCCCTCAGTAAATGGCTTTTGGCAGCTGTATATATGTATATGTTTATTCAACAATAAGCAAAGAGACGAAAAGGCTTTGATTTTCCCCAAACCATTATTATAGGTGGACAGAAACTCACTGTTCCCATGCAGTGAGTTAGATGAACCTATCTGCACCAGAGTACGGTAAAATAAAGAATACCYGACCAAAATAAAGGCAACTTGTTCTGGAGTTTCATAAAGTTTCCATCCTTCCTTAATAGGTAATGCAGCTATGGTAGGAGGGTATTTAAGGTAACTTGCTAAGAAAACTTTTCTCTGAACAACCTGCAAAACTTTGGACAACTGCTGCAAAATAATGGCTTCATTTTGTGGCACTGGACCAAAACCTGATGTGCTTTGGATGTCCAGGGCGAGACCCTGGTTTGGAGCAGGACTGGTGGAAATGGGGGGGRTTTTGTCCTTTTGCAAGCGCTGGAGCACGTTGGCAGTTAGGAGACTTAGTGAATTCATCACAGCTTTTGAGAGCGGGGGAAAGAATAGAAACTACAAATACAATCCTATACAATCCTACCCAGTACCACAAATAACTAKAAAGGCAGTTCAGCCTCTGGCTTTTTAGACTGTCTCTACTCTGCCCAATATTAGCTTTTTAAAGTCCTACAATACACAAGAAGCTCCCAGAAGACGTTTCTGGTCTTAAACGGCCTTGAGCAGCCCTCAGCACCTTCTGCAGCCTCTCCATAAGGCTCTAGACCCATGGGCCTCTAGAGCATTTAATCTCTCCTTCTCTGTCCAGCCCCAGGCTCTCTCTCTAGATGTATTTTTCTTTCTATTCATTATTAAGGACCTGGTAAAAGTTCGCTGCCACAGGTATTTCCTGCCATTCGTTCATTAACATCTTGAAAACAACAATAAGACTTCCCCAAGATCCAGGATCAATCCCTTATCCAATACAATGACATTTTCTCTGCTTTCCCACAGCTTGCTTTAATGGAACATACGCAACCTATAGTCATCCTACGCATCCAAGAAATCTCGTGGGGATTTCTTGTGCTATTGTTACACTCAGACACACCACAAACCTCAGCGCCTGTGGTTGATCCAGTCCAGCACACACAGWCATGGATGTTTCCAAAGAGCCCTTAGATGTTCGGGAATGCAGAGCATCCCCCTCCTGCCCTTCTCAGCATAAGAGCATCCATAAACATATAAGCCAGGCTCTCAGGTGACATGAACCGGTACTGAAACCAGGTGGACGATCAGGCCAATAGAAAAGTCAACTTATTAGAAATATTTTTTAAAAATCCCCTTGGATTTTTTCTAATTTATTTTGTAAAATTTTTTTTTTGTGGACAGAAATAAAAGATGGATTATGCATTTTTCAAAATCAGTGTAAAAGCTTTAATTTCAGATCAGTTCAACAGAGAAATTTTGCACTGCGAAACAGAACTGGCCGCAGATCTAGCAGCCTCTCCTCTAAGCATCCCTGACCGACACCAACTTAGCGTGGTTGTCTTTGCAAATAAATGTTTCTTAAGCAGGGTAAAGGTTGCAAATACCCAACCTGTCACTAGAAGCAGAGTTGGCTTCCTTCCTTACTGCTCACCAAGCACAGGAGCAAGAAGATGGATGGGGCAGCTAAGCTAAATGCTAGTCTGCGGTTGGGGAACTTAGATCATTTGCTCCGCTTTGGTTCCYGTGTCCTGCAAGATACTGGGTGATCAGAACAGTCTTTCTGCTCCCTAGTCCCCCGCTTTGTAAAATGCRGGAGACCTGGAATGAGAAAGATGCACAAATCCCAAGAGAGAAGCCAGGGACCTTTGCAAGGAGGGAATCGGCACCCAGACAGATTGTGTCCCTGTGATGACAGAGCCACAGCTCACGGAAACACCCTGCGCCAGTCGCTTGGCCAACTCTATTGAAAAACCTGAAAAACAAGGGTGGAAACCTGGTGAGCCACTCGCCATGTGTCTCTGCAGGTTAGAAATCGGAAACTCTGCTTCACAGCGTTACAGCTCTTCTCATGACCATGACTCAGGAGCACAGAGTTTGCAGCAGGAAAAAAAGAAAAAAGAAAGAAAAAGAAGAGAAAGTGAGGCTGGGCAAACTTAGCAAGAAATGCTCTTTAGTTTTGAGAAGGAATTTGGGGGTGGATTTTGGCAGCTCAGGCTTTATGTAAAACCTCCCTGCTGAAAATCAGATCTATTCCGTCTTTTTCCCTTATCACATTTGCCCTTTATTTTTAAGCACTCCAGGATCACAGCACAGACCTATGCCTGGAGCAGAAGGCAAGACCTCCATTGCTGTGCAGACTTTCTAGGAAAAATGGCACCATATGAAAACACTTGGATCCTTAATTGGCCTCATTAAAAAAGCTGGCCATCTGGACCCCACTCATTCTAATTAGTCACCAATAGAGCAATGATTTGGTCATAAAAAAAGAAGGAAAAGAAAATCAAAACTCTCTCCACTCCTTTAGTCCTGCTTTTACATGCAGTTATTGCAGAGAAAACTCTCCCCTCTGCTTTCCCCTGGCCAGGGCGGATGTGTTCTCACTCAGCAGCCATCCACCCTGGACCTCAGTGGCCAAGAGCTTGTTACTTGGCAGGACCACTAAACCYGAGACCATAAACTGCAGCAGTCTGGAAAGGACACAGCTAAATGTGGCAAAGAAACCAGGAGCATGTGATTACCCCACCCTTGACTTGTAAGTCAGTCTGGTATCCGTGCTTCCAAATGTCATCACTGCAGAAAAGCTTGGAGAAAAGGCAAAGAAGGGAGCCAGCACTCTCCAAGTGCCTTGAAAAGTCTGGGGCTCTTAACTGGCACCCACTTGCCTCCATCCAGGCAAYTTGCCTTTGGTCACTGCTATTTGCTCCTCGTGCAACAGGGACGGCTTAGGGGAAGCAGAGTTACTCCTTCATTTATGATCTCTAGATGCTCATGCTCCATATATTGCTTTGGATTCATTGAGGTCCTGTCTAAGTAGAAACAACAGCACAATTTGCCTGGTGCCTTTTTTCAGATGGGCCATGTTTGCCCATCCTGAWCTAGAACAAGCCAAAACACTAACAGAAACTGCCAAAACATGCTTTAGTTAATGCAAATGTAAGAGGACTTCAAGCACAATGTGGTTTGCAGTAGCAGATAGGCAGCGTAGGGGGAAAAAACACAAATTTGGCTTGGTTCATCCAGTGCTTACAATGCACCAGTGGATGAATCAGTAGTAGGTGGTCTTAAAAGCAGAGAAATAGCAGCAGATATTTTATTTGCCAGCATCATGCTTCGCACCTCTCAAAACCCCACCACCCTTCGCTCACGGAGGTCTTTGCTCCTGACCAGTCTGCAAATATTCCTGTACCATACGCACATTTCCCCAGGAAAGAGAAATCATCTGTTGATAGAAGTCTCCTATCAACTCCCTCCTATTTCATGCAATGAAACGTCATCGTTTTGCAGAGGTTGTCACAGACCTTGCTGAACCAAGCTCCAACGTCCCCTCTGGGTCCAGAACAGTCCTCTCCAACCGGGGGAGAAAGCTGGCATTGCCACCCCATATATTTTACAGTTAATCTCACATCTAGCTTGAGGGAAAATACCCCACAAGACTAGCTTCTCGCTGGCCATGAAGGCCCTGGCTTGCTGGACACCTTATTAATAATACACGTCTGAAGGAGAGGGACACGTGCAGCTCTTTATATGGGGTTATTAATCGTCATTATGATTTCCATAGAAGCTTTAACGTATGGTAAAAGACCTATAAAGAAACAACCAGAGCCACTCATCGATTTCACACTGATCTGCACTAAAAAAATACCAGCTTTTTTTTTTTTTTTTTCTTTCTTTTAAGGAATAATAAAACAAAGAGCTTTCAGGAGCAGCAGAAGGCTAATGTAAAGTGATATATTTGAGACCCAGGAGTATGGTGTAACTTACTCTTGCCTCTGCGGCCTGTTTATTGTGTTTGTCTGGTTGCCCTGGGAACCAGCTCACGCCGTTTCACTTATTTTATAATGTTCCTGTAAATGTTAGGTAGGGCCGGGATTTATTATACACTGTCAACACCTAAAATGGAACGCGCCGCTTAGTGTCGTTTACTTGGCAGGGCGCCTTTCCATACTCCCTTCGAAAAGAAAATTAAAAATAGTCCTTCTTATATAGAGCTATAGCAGGGCGAGCGTGCAGGGGTACGCGCATGCACGGGCATCCCTGCCTGGACAAACCGATGCTGGATGGTTTCCAGACGGCGCTGCCCGGGGAGCTGCTTTTGGGTGGTATAAGGGTGTGCTGGGGAAGGTCTGAGCGGTGACCTGCAGCTCTGGGTGGGAGCTGTGACTCACAGTACGTGTGCGAGGTGGGTGTTGAGGGGCYGGGGAAGGCGTGTTTACCAGGAGTGTTTATTATCCCGGAGGACTCGGTGTGATCCCATCGCCTCCGTCCCCAGGGGCCTCCCTCAATTCGGAGCGATGAATCATCAGAATTATTAGGGCTGGAGCGCGCTGCTTTCCGCTCCTCCGTGACGGGGCACATTTGACTGCATAGCCCTGGGTGTGAGATTTTAATTTGCTTTTTTCCCTTGGGTGGTACCCCTCAGACCAAGGCACAATGTTTAACCAAGACGACCATTAACCCTTTAAATGCTAATGTGCAAATGCAACAGGCAGCCCAACTCCTCCTACCTAAATCACTCCATCCTTTCCTCACTCTGTCCCCCAACAGCAGCCTTTTCTCCCATCTCTCCTTCTCCTTTTCCAGGGCTTTCCCTTTCCCCAGGGCATCTCCTCACCCGCTGATGGAGGTTCCCAGCTCCCCTGGCACTGCTGAGCGCCCCATGTGCAGCAGCTCCCGCTTTCCCTCGCCCCTAGATGAGATGGATTTGCAAAATGATTCAGCCTGACGGCGAGCACCTCCCTGGCCAAGAAACGCTCCCTGGGAACGTTTGTCCTCGGCTCCACTCCCGATTCGCCTTTACGTTCACACGGGGATTCGGATCGAGCAGCGACAGGGAGCTGCTCCGGCCACAAACACAGGCCGGGTAAAGAAGAGGTGGATCCGTCAAAGAGGTGAAAAAAATGACTTTGTTCCTCCCCACATTCCTCGCTAATTCTGCCTCCCACTGACCAGAAATGTTTTCTCCTTGGCACGGAGCCTTTTACCGCTGAACAGCTCCAAGCCCGAGGAAACCAGCCAGCACCCAGCGCACTAAACACGTTGGGATTAAGCAGGGCCCTGAGGCTGAAGGCACAGAAGATGGAGAACCTCCAAAAGGCTTAAAAAGGCAAATGGAAAAAGGCAGAGCCCAAGGAGGGAATGGCTAGTGAGGACACATGATGCTTAAGGAGGGACGTTTGATGAGGAAGGTTCAGTCTAATGGGGCCACACTGCACAGTGGGAGTTTCTCCATCAGTTGGTACAGGCTAAGGATGGTGAATTTGCACAAGAGATATTACAGATTAGGATTCCTCTGTCCTGGGTGAGGCTGAGTAATTCAAATCTCAGCTCCCTGMTCAATAAAGAAACCCCCAGCTGCCTGTGAAGCACAACTAGAGTGAGGCTTAAGCAATTCCTATTTGCTGTGTGACCTGAAATACTTGCTTGAAGACTTCATGCCTATAGAACCCCCAAAATGGTCTATCAGATTTGTGATAAACATAAGCCAATAAAACAGAATGCCCTGTCTTGTTTAAAGGAAAAGGGTTGGATAATTTTTTTCTCTTTCCTTGTTTTCTTTGCTGATAGATATTCTGCAAGAAAGCATGAGTTGTACACACATATATGGGACTTTTTCCTTAAACATCTATGCACGAGCATCAGCTCTGGGAGCAAGGAGCAGAAAGAGTCCCTCCAAAGGCAGTTACCTGAATCACATCCAGCACAAACATATATGTGCACATACCCTCTCCTATTGCATTTTTAGGAAATATTTCCAAATGTAAACCAGCAGAATAAGAGTATGCTTCTTTTTTAAAAATAAAAATGTAAGTATTAAATGAAAATTAAAGTGACAAAATATCTTTTTAGTCAGCCTAAAAAGCACTATATATGACGGTGACAAAATAACTTAGTGAAATTACAGCTGTTCCTTTTAATTGCCTCCTAAGTTGCTCTCCCAGTGCTGGTAATTGGACCAATTTGCCTGCAGAAACCTGTGAGGTTTCTGATGCTACATGATTTTTGTCTTGCTTAATCAATCCTGCAAGAAACAAGGCCCATTTCACTGATYGTTAACCCTACTACCATTACTGTGTGATAAAAAGAAACCACGGAGTGTTGCTATATATAGATCAAATATAAAAAGTGATATCTAAATTTTATTCCAGCCCTACCAGTCCTTACAGAAATGTGGCATTTGCAAGCATTTTTCTTTTTCTTCCTTTTTTTTTTTTGTGCTTGGAGGCCATCTATAATTTAACAGAAAGATGAGCTATGCCTCACATGCCTAGCAAAAGAGAATAAATCATAAAATGGGCTGTTTAATTTTCTTTTGAAAAACAATTCAGGTTCTCAATGTTATGATTTAAGGAGGTTCTGCTATTCCATTTCAAGATAATTTATTATATTATCTTGCATAGGAAAATAGTGGAAGAGACATCTCGCAAGATGCTGGCGTAGCTCGTAATAAGGTCACTATCTGGGAGCAGAAACCATCTTCTGCTTGCTGTCACGTAACAAAACGCTTGCACATTGTTTCTAAACAATGCGAGAGCAGCTAAAGCTCACAGGATGGCAGTGATAGCTTGATAGATCTGCAGCTCCTCAACACAAAGCCGATCTACCACCCAGCTCCACAAGTGATGCCAACACAGCCTTTCCACAGCARTCTCCACCAGGTTTGTCCACTTTGATCTAGGACTAAATTGGTGTCTTTTAGATTATTTTGCCTTCCTGCCCTCTCTGCTGTCCCAAAGAGTCCCATGTCTGGTGGACGCTGCCTTGTTTCTCCACCCAGCATGCAGAGACACAAGGAACCCCAYGGGACCTCAGACCCAGGAATGCAGAAGTTTGTGCCTAGCTCTCAAAGCAGATACGGATTCATATATTCATAATCCACCCAAACACAGACCTCATGAGCTTCCAAGGCCTAAGAACTCCCTTCACAAAACCCAATTAGATGCTCCAACCAGACAGAGGTACATTTGCTGCAGCAAGGCCAGGTCCTATCGGCCTGGCTTCTTTTCACTAGTGTAAATTTCCATTTGCCATTACCTTTTTTTTTYYTTTTTTTTTTCTCCTTTTTATAAAAAGGAAGTGAATTGTAAGTCTGCAAAGATTTATAGCTTCATTCTAAAATATCTATCATTTTAAACGCAGCACTGCTGCTGACATCTACAGAGCTACCATAGATAGACTGGTAAAGTACTTAAAAATTACAATATATCCAGATACTTTTCAAGTACTTTTGTCAGGCATGGACTGACTTGGAGACATGTTTCAGAAAAACTGCTATTTACATTTCAACTATATACTGCTTCTCTCCCTGTCCTTTTCCACTGCTCCGAATTGCCAAGGCTTTTGCATAAATAGAAATTTTCCCTTTCTGCTCCCCCCGTCTCTGTACCCTGCAGCCCAGACCACAGTATTGGACCGGTGACATCACTGCCTGTCCTCAGAAATTACTGTGTAAYGTCAGAATATTTGACCTGAGGCGTTCGGGTTTTTTGGTGTAACCATTATTGAAAACACAGTGGTTGAGATTTACTGGCTGGTAAGAGCTTATAACGATCAGAGATTACGGGTGGGACTTTCAAAACAGGGTAAGCCTTGAGCGCAGTTGAATTTGTACTCCATTACCCAGCAGCTTTTCAAAGCTCCACCCTAAATCTGTATGAAATTATTCTAGCGGCAAGCAAAGTATATTTACCTAATGTCAAATATTAAACATTACTGCCCATTAAAATATAGGGCTTCATTATACTTGGCCTGGTGCAGATGTGCAAGAGAAGAAGTAATTATCTCTTCACAAGTTATGTGTCTAAGCAGAGGAGTCGTCACTAATTTCTGGTGTCTGCTGGTGGAAAACGAGCGCYTGCTTTGCCCAGCTCCAAGGGAAGGGAGCCACATCTGCAGCCCCAGTAGTGCCAGGCCCTCCATAACACAAGGTAAAGAAAAAGAACAGGAAAAAAATAAGACTTCTAATCAAGTTCAAGGATGACCAACATTGCAATTCACCTGAATAAGGTCAGATTARGATCTTATCAAGGATTTTACTGAAAAGTTATAGGACAGATCGATGAATGAAGACCCTAAGATGAATGATCTTTAAATTTTGCTATCCTCATTGAATACTTGCAATCAATGCTCAACAGGACAGTAGAGTAGGAGGGAACAACAAGCACATGGAAGATCTGCCAGCCCATATAACCCAAGACCTCACTAGCTTGGTTTCAAAGTAGCCTAAAAAGTGCTCTTCAGCAAAGACATCTCTCGATGCACTAAAAGAAAAGAGGTAAAAGTATCCTTTTTGGTGAAGTCTTTCTAACACAGCAATGTTCATCCAGGTTCTACCTCATTTCCCCAGGTCAACAGCAAAGGTTGCAGCCATGTCACCTTAGTAGCTTGAACATGTTTAACATCTGCTCCTTTCTGCTCATGGCGGATGAGAGGAACAAGAAAAGACAGCAACTTTTTCACATATAATGCYTTTAGACATCAGCAGTGCACAATAAATAGGTGAAAAACCCAATGTGAGGCCTCAGTCCTGAATTCCCTAGCCTTTGTGAGGTTGGACATGGGTGGCTAACATGAGTTTAATGACAATTTCTTTCTTTKCTCCTTTTTTTCTTAAGGGAAAGGAAAAGAAGGAGCAAGGGGGTTGAGCTGGAGAAAAAGGGCAGCAATTACCAGTGAGAGCAGCTGGGGATCGGTCCCGCTCCCGCTCACTTTGGAGGTGCCAGATCAACATGGGACACCGTCATTATTATGGCTTAAAGTTGGCTAAGGTCACCCCGGTTCATCTGTTTTATACATTGGTAGCCTTCTCCTTATTACTCGCCAAACAAACCTTTTTATTTTTGCACACGTTTATGTTGATTTTGTGGTTTCTGAAATTGGATTCTGGCTCCGACAGGCCTGAGTTTCCACAGCAACCCCAGGCCTTATCTGCTACTGCCACTTGGCAGGCGGACAACAAGGCCTTTCAGTTTACTTCTCCATTTCTTTTTATATATATTATTTTCTTTAAAAGAAAACTTTTTTCTTTGGCATTTTGATTTTTTTTCCCCYTTTTYYTTTTTTTTTTTTTATTTTCACTTTTCCCAGCCCCTGCCATTTACGAACCACATAATTAATTGCGCACATCCTGCGCCACGCGGGGCTGCCGCGGCTTTGAAGTCCCCATAGATCATTTTATGGAGCCATGGGTGCCGCTCCTTCCAGCGCGGCGGCAGGCGCCAGCGCCAGCCTGGGTGGAATTTAGCATATCCTACTCCAGGTACGATAAAGAAACCTTGGCACCTTCTGTTTGTTTTTACTAATTTCCTTTCCAAGCTGCCTTTTCAGTGTAGAGGAAAGACCTCAGGACTTAGAGTTTGTTATTTTCTCTCCAGAGTTAGTCCCTGGTCCCCCTTTCGTCCTCCCTCCCCTTCCTCTAAACCAGACTGAACTGCTTCTTCGTTTGGTGGTAAATTTGCCTTTTTCGACCCCCCCCTTCCCTTTCTTCAGGAAAGCGTGGTCTGATCTCACATCATGTAGCTCAGAGCTGCTATGGATCCTGCAGCAGCAGCAAGACCAAAACCCTGCTCCATTAACCCTTAAAACCAGTAACTCATCTCAGCACCTTCTTACACACACAAAAAGTAAAYTGTGCAATTCCCCCAAAGGGGAACACATATTTTTGACACTGATATTGAAATCTACCCCATAGGGTTGATGAAAATTTTCCGCTAAGCTGAGAAGAAACTGCATTAGGAAGAACATTTGCATGCACACATATATGGGATGAACAGGGAGCAGATGAGCAGGAATACCCTCAACCAGGCAGATACGCAGGGGAAACACAGTACATCCCCCCAGCACAAAGGAACATTTGCTTTTTGGGGAAAAATAATGCAATTCCCTAGCACTTTCTGCAAAGAGTCACAATATGTGCAGATGGGTTTAAAGCTGCAGCCTCAAAGGAGCCTGGACYACGTTTTGCAAAGAGAAAAATAACCACTGGGGTGTGTGCATGGGGAGGTTGTAGCAAGGAGCTAATTTGGGATTAATCCCTGAAGGATCCTTATTTCCTCTCTAGAATGATGGGTATTCTATCTCCCAGAGAATAACAGATAAAGAGATCTTTTCTGCAGACTTTCAAGTCAGGTTCTGACATCTGCCACGAAATTGCATTTCTGCCTAAAAAGTCCATACTGGTCAAAAAATCTGGCAGAAAAGATCTTACTCTCCCTGAAGTTTTAAGCAGTTTCAAAATGATTTCTGTGCATATTTATGTTTCATTTTTATAAAGCTATATTTATTTCACGGTTACACAGGGTCTTATTCAAAATCCCATGTTGTAAATGAAAAGATTTCCATTGATTCCAATGGGCTTTGAACTAAACAGTTAAGGGTTCTTTTCCATGGGAAACAATTCATTACAAAATCCCAGAGGTTCATTTTAAAGACCTATATAACAGATATTGTTTTCTGCTAAAGTCTGAAAGTTACCAGTGACTTTTGTAAAAGGTCTCTGCAAACAACAGATTTTCTGATAAGCTGTCTAGCCCCTAAAACATTAAAACTGTTCACCTCTAAACTGACAAGAAAAATGCCAGTTTCATTGTGCAAATGTTTTTAGATCATTCTGCAGCTGAATATCGGTCTCTTTGGAAAGAGAGTTATGAATATTGAAGCATTTCTGCATCAAAAATACTACTTATSACCAGTAAGGATAGTCCTTTGGATTGGTAAAAACTATGGTGGAATGCAAAATGTGCAAACAGATGTCTRCTGAAAACTACATTTGTTGGCAAATAAAGTGTTTGCACAACAAATTTCACTTTCTCTTCTGCAAACAAGGTTCTGCAGACCAGACACTAAATTTAGGGGCATCTAGAGAAGCTTTGCCATTGATTTCACAGTGACACTGCTCCAGAATTTAACACTGATRGAAGGTTTGGTTTTGAAAAGTACCTATATTCAACTTTATATATTTATAGACACTAGATTGATTGGTCAGTCAATTATTCCCTGGTATTTTATGGACTCCAGGCCTGTCAGTTCAAGTATATGAGCCTATGAGTTTCAGTAATAAAACTCTATAAATCTGCTCTAGATTTGGACTGATAACAAAACCTGAAAGTTGGGAAATTTCACATCATTTAGGTGACATTATAAGCACCCACCACCTACCTACCATGGCCTTAAGATAGAATGTGAATATTAAATATATATATGCATGCATAAGTGAGCTAGTTAAAATAGCCACTGGGATTTATGATAATTTCCTAATCTCTAGGACTTTTGCAGTACAAACGTACACGTTTTCCCTGCAAGACACAAAGCAGACAATGAAGCTGCAGAGAATGTACGAGACTGGTTTTGTTTAACTTTGGTCTTCTCAGTTTTCTCCCACTGCCATTGCCCTCTGGCTATTTTTATGGAAGTAAAAGAAAATGCTTCTTTTATGTATTGGAGCTATGTATGCGGGTGACTCATTTGGCAATATTAATAAGTAGATTCGGTTTTATTTTGAAATCTCCAGCAAAATTATTGAAATGAAAGAAAAATAGTCCAGTTGCAGAATGAGTTCCTACATTGGAAGGATTTTACTTTTCATAAAGTGTTCATAATTTCACGGAATAAAGTTAAATATACACATATACACACACAAAAGCAGCATGAGTTGCAAAGAAAATTTGTTCAAAGGGAGGTTAGCTGGGGGTTTGTTAYATAGACGTAGGTGCAATTCATCCCTGCAAGGGGCTACAAACCCTTCACTCACATTTAATTTCAGGATTGTAAAATCATGTTGTGCTGTAAGGCAAGTTTTGCTCCTAAGATGCCCCACTCCATTCGCCACTTACTGTGGGTGGTTTATTTGAATTCAGAAGAGATGCCTGAATTTTTCCCACGCCTAGAAGGTAATTTTAAAAGCTATAAGTAACAGTAAAGGACACAACCTTGATGAAAGCTAAATACAGGATAACCCTGCAACAAGATGTGCCTTAGGCAGTCTCTGAACATTGTCTCTCAAATTAGCACTATATCATGCTTTTTCTAACATTGCCTCTCTACAACACAACATAGTTTTATCCCAGTGTAGATGTTCCCCACATCTACAGATCCAATCCCTAGTTTCTCCAGTGTCTGTGGCTACATAAAAGAGTACCAGGAGGTAAGGGCAGGAATCATTGCTCTTTGCCAGCCCTGAACCAGTCTAGGTAAATAGTCATCAATAGGATTCCAATAATTAAATTCCCCAGGTTTTGATCTTGCTCGCAGGAGCAGAGTAATTTCGGTTCCCTTATGGATCAGATTATCTTGAAAGGTTACGATTCAAGCCTTCTCTTCCTCCGATATGATTCTYCCAGACCCTGGGACTGATAGGGCTCTGCACAGCACCAGGTCTATGTTTTCTCTGTAAATACAGCCTACAAAATTTCAACAAGTCAGCCCTTGTGTGCCACACCGAGAGATTGATGACAAACCACATTATTTTTCCCCTCCATATAACTGCCCACAATTACAACGGTGCTCTCTCAAAACACTGGTGTGTTTTTGTCCAGGGAGGAAAGGGCGCAAGCACCGTCTGATATCTCAGTGCGGAGCTGGCTGCAACACTGAGTTGCATTATTTGGGGAAAATGCCCTTTTTCCACCCTCTTTCCTATGCATGATAAAATATCAGACCTGCCACATGTGCTTAGTAGGGTCTAACACATCAGCATAGGGAACCCGCATAGAAAGCAGAAGGGAAGGGATGAGGACTTTACAAATCTTCAGTTCCCTGGCCTGCTGCTCTGATGATGAAGTTGCACTTAAATCAAGGGAGCTGGGAAAATCAGGATCCTCGGTGTTTCCTGGAAATTGGATTTGTAACACTGCTGTTTCTGCACAAAAGATCCACATTACCTTTTTTTCCTCTGTTTGAAGAAAACAGACCTGACCTAAGGATATTGTTTTGCTTGCATATAGGGTGCCACTAAGGTATAAACTCACCAAATTATAAAAGGGCAGGCCCAAACAATTAGCCAAAATAGATAAATCAATAAAAGGCTCTACTTCTCAAAGACAAGACATTTGCCTGAGAAAGCAAAACTAACTTTACTCTGTGTTCCTTTCTAACTTAATATCAAATTTCCTTTTTTTTTAATGACATTCCTCCTGCATTTAAATTGTATCTCCTTAGACATAATAAGATGGTAGTACTGGGAAAACACTGATTGTTCAATGCTCTGATGATATTTCCAGAGCTCCTGCTGTCCCTCAGATAACTGAATTCCCAGACTCAATTGTAAGCTACTGAGCAAAAGCAGCACCTGAAAGCCAGTTTTCTTACTAGAAAGTGAAAAATGCTTAGAGCATCAAACATATGTCAAAATCACTAATTTGTCATGAAGCTGCTAACGGCTGATATCATCAATCATCTTGACACATTTTACTTGAAACAGCGCTGAAAAGGTACAAGTCTTTTATTCAAAAAAATGGAACTAATCTATTTGTGTATACTCCTTGAAAATACATTTTTGTATTTTGCATAAGAATTTGATTTGATGCAAAATGATTCTGAAATCTTTCTCCTGAGGTCCCAGATCCAGAAATCTGGAACAATCTTGGTTCAGCTATAGATGAACCAGAACTAAAACACATACTGCCAGATTCTTTGCCATTGTTTGGACGACAGAGCAAACTGGAGTGTAAGATCTCAGAACTGAACTGCTGAAGGGCATTCCCAAGCACAATTTTAATTGTGGCAAAACACTAGAAATCTAACTAATTCCAGAAGCACAATACATGCAGTTAGCAACACATTGTACATGCATTTGAAGTTCTGCATGCTTTCTTCAGGGGGTGAAAATGGGAAGTATTTTAAAGAAGTTTTGGCACTGAAACAGGATAAAGAGAATTGGGCCCATGCCTCAAAGTAGTTCTGAAAATCCCACTAGTTTTCCATGCATTTTCYGACACCTCTCTGGAAAGTCTACACAGCTTAATCCTGAGAGCTACAACCCTGCTCTTAAGCTCTGTTTGAAATGACTTCAGAATGAAGTTAACAGAAGTGGCCACCCTCTGCATTGACCTGCAGAAACCTCGTTGCATTTATAGCAAATACATATACATTTAGCTTGATTTTTTTTTTGACAACTAGTCAATTCAGAGTCTTTTAATCAGTGCGACCATCTGTAGGCACTTTGGAAGTCTTGCTAAGATGACAGGTCCCAAGCTGTTGGGCTACCGAAGTGAAAATGAGAGGAAGAGACTACGCTGTATTTCTTTTCAGAGGAAGAAAAAAAGTGAAAACACAGAAGGAAAGCAATAAAGCAAAAGGCATTTCCTAAAGGTAGCCATTAAATCATTCAACACGCCAGCCCCTCGAGAGCAGCAAGGTTCCTCTTTCCTTTCCAGAATGGGTTTTTGCTAACCATTTCTCATCTAATGCTCAGTGTCTTCACCTGTCTCTCTGGGCATTACTGAGGCTGGATCCAGCATGACAGCACCACATTTCTCTGCGATGGGCTTTGGCCCATATATCACTTTCAAAGATTTTTTCAATGGGTCCCCAATGATGTCAACCAAGGGCTCTGTTTTGCTCGTGATAATGTGCTAATGCTCCGAGACCTGGCATAAATTTTCCCTACGCATCATCATTTGTCAAAGTCACAACATGGGGTTGGAAACTTAAAAAACACAACAACAAAAAGAAAAAAAAGTAGAAAGATATAGAAACCCCAGCTTTCATTTTTTCTTGTCCCATGTGACTCTCCCTTTTTCCTCCCTCTCCCTTCCCCTTTTAATCTCTAAAACATCTGATTGTACAGAAATGGTATATAAAGGCTTTAGTTTCTCACTCATGTGTGCATGTGTTTGCATGCACAAACATTTGTGCTGGACATTTTTATAAATGGAAAGTCAGAACTCATTCAAGGAGCCTTTACCACCTTTGGGCAGTAAAATGCTTTGCGAGACGTGGTCTCCCATTGGCACTCATTCCCAGTTAAGTCATCATTTGGGCTGATAAATTTAAATGGAAAAACATGGTCATRTTGAAATGGCCCAGCAGCCATGGGGATTTGTTTTTAATTATCTGAGGGAACAATCCCATAGACCACATCAAAATGTTCTCTAGAGTTTGTTTTTCTTTATAAAAWAGGTAGGAGAGAATATCAAGCTTGTTTCAATTTTTCTTTTCTTCTTTTCCCACTAAATTTCTTTATTTTTATTTTCTAAAAAAATCAGCTCCAGAGTTAAATGATTTCTATGCCAATTCCTATAGTTACAATCAATGCCTGGTAATACATAGAACATTTAACTGCAGGCAGGTTTTATATAAAGGCAGTCTTAGATATAAACATAATCTAGATGCATTGGTATTTTTGCTCTCTTCCTCAGAAAAGATGAAAACCTGAGGCAGCTCGTTAATTCATCAGAAAAAAGAGTGAACAAAAAAACCCAGAGAAGATGCATTATTCTTTTGGTTGGTGTGATCATTGTTGTTATAGACATTTCACTAGATTACAAGAAATAAATACTCATTTCTGTGTTAAAAACATGCTTTCTCCACAAATATCTATACTCATCACCTCCTAGCCCCCACACCACCCTATTCCTTTGCTTCTACTTATGATAGCTCTTGAAAATAAATGGTCTTGGATATTCAGCAGGCTTTTGAGCTCTGGAATTCCAAGGCAGACAAAATACACATGTCAGGAAGGGTACTGTATACATTAATGTTAACCTATACTTAATGGGGCATTCGAAGCCCAGAACATGAGCTGTGATGGCCTTTGAGTTTTTCCTACTGCCAGGCTTTTATCTCACTACTTCAGAAAAGCTCTATGTAAAAAAGAAGATAAGAAAAATAAAATGCCGATGGAGAAACAACCTGAAGTCAATCTGGAAGAACCATATTCTTAGAATAGATATTTTATTTCTTATCAACAATAGCCAGGTCTTGGCTAGAGTCAGAGGATGAAAGCAGATATCAACTGAAGCATAAAAAAGCAGAGCAAAACCAATGGAGTTTTACCAGAGCTGCTCAGTGTCCTACTGCTACTCTTTACACAGCTACTACTAAATATGTTAACATAAAATGACCATTCAAGCTCTTTCAACCTCTCCTCACCRGTTTACTCATTGAGTAGACCTCATTTGTATGGAAAATTAAAGTCAGTGAGAGCAGAAATGCAAAAAGCAAGATCTCCAAGACATTTTGTGCAAGCATGGGTGGCAGAATCTTGCTGAGAGCATCTTGCAGAAGATGGCCTGTAATTTATGGCACTATTTTCATTATCCATTAATGGATAGATTATGCATTGCATGTTGCAATGGATTGCAACATCTACTAGCCACCAAACAAGCAAGAGCACATGGAAACTAAGTGGGCTGCAGCTACTGCTCTGTAGCTGTACTCTGTCATCTGATACACAGACATTTTTGCCCTTAAATATTCTATTAAAGGCTGACTGGCCTCTCTGCATCGAAGTGGCTCCGTTCCTGCTTTCAGCTCTCTACCGGGCCCAGAAGCTTTATCATCAGTATAGCCTTACAGACGGTATCTTAAATCACGGCATGAAATCGAGCCCGTTCTGCAAGGGCTGCCCATGCGTGCGCTGCAGGAGCGCTGGCAGCCTCCCAGCCTGGCCTCCTTCCTCGCAGCCTCCAGCCCAATTAGACTTCACCTCAGGTAACTCTTCAAAAGAAAACCCTAATAATCCTAATGTGATGGGCGACATGTCAGGAAAAAGAAAATAACAGCCTTAAATCCGGTATTAACCTGCAGTGGAAAACAAGCCATGGGGTTGTTTCCATGAGAAATCTTGGAAGCCACACAATGCATGGAAGGGAATGGGATGCATGGGGGGGGCGGAGAAGGGGAGGGCACCCGGGGAAGGGATATGAGAGAGTCCTTGGCCAAGGTCTGCTCCTAACCCACCACTCCTGGCTTGGGTTTCAGGTTTCATCCTCTACAGAGAATTTGCTACACTCGGTATCAGGGAGATTAGAAGGGAAATGTTTACAGAGGTCTTTTGCCAAAGAGCCAACACAGCGCTGCAATGATCGCACTTTCTCTCTGATGCACTGGGCAATGCTCTCCCTTGCCACGGGGCCTTATCCTGCCGTGCTTCTGGGGTTCTCTACGTTCCATTAAGCGCTCCGGAATTGTTCTGGTTTCAGGATTTGTGAAGCAAAATGAGAAGCATGTGTTGGGTAACGGTTTGGAAGCACGGTGCTGTTCACATGCATGTACAAATGCATCCAACACTGCTCTCGATAGGAAGGATTCAAAGGAAGAAGCAAAAGCAGGACAAACGATACAGCTCCTCCACCTTTGTCTGGTCCTTGATGTGACCATTGCTCCTCAGACAAGATAAGGGCAGTTATTCAACTATTTTGGAAATAAGGGAAGGTGCCTGCAATCCAAATTCCAGGCAACCAAGGATCACAAGAGCAGGGAGACACTGTAGTCAAGCTCCCCGTGCCAAGGTCAGAAGGGGAAGGRGGTTCCTGCAACACCCCATCACTCTCCTTGCGATGGGACCTCAGCCAGCTCCCCAATCACCAGGATGCTGGAAAGCAGCTGGATTCATTCCAACTATCTAGTCTGTCAGTCCCAGCCCTCCTGCTCTCAGCAACACGTCAAGAGCCACTCCACTCTAATGGATGGGAGTTACMTCATGGCAAAACCAATGGAAATTGGACAGGAATTAATCCTCATATGACTATTAAACTAGCTCTTCATCAGGTATGCTTTATAGAAAAAGATTTAAAATTATACTGAAAATTATACTCTAAAAACTGTATTTTGGAGGCCAAATAAAATGTCATATAGCAGCTATTCTTTATGAGAAAAGAATGCCTTCAAACCAATTAAATCAAGGCACATAGCTACGTATTCATATGGCAAATTAAATACATTTTTTAAAACAAATCCTATTGAATGTCAATTAAAGGTCGCAAAGGATATTTAAAAAATTCCCAGTTTGCATATTTAACTGAGCTAATTTTATTAATATAAGTATAAATTTAATGCACAAGTTATTTAGCATAGACTTTTTGATATGGTACAAAATCAGTAGTTTAAATGTATTGAAGAATGCTGAACTCCAGCAAGAACTGTAGTAAAACCATCTATGCAAAGAAAAATCTGTATTTTAAGACTTCTCTAAATTGATACTAATGACTTTAGTCAAGAATTTTTTTTTTTTTTACTAGGACTTCTGTGCATATTCATCCTTCTTGTGTCATTTCTGTCACAAATCCCATCACAGAGATGGCTATACAGTATTTGATAGACCAAAGGAACTAGGTCTGCAGTCTCCAAGTTGGAAGCACAGGTAAGTTGTTCAATAAGGCTGAGCAACACCATCACCCTAGAGCTGGAATGGAACTATGACTTCTAGTAATTTTGGTTTAGATGTTTCTGTTTTAATTCAGCTCCTGCAAGCTGAAAACCTGAGTTGAAAGTATCATAATTCTTAAAAATGAAGTCAATTATAGAAGAATCACTAAAATACTGTGTTTTAAGAATAGATTCATGTTCCTAAACATTTAGGAAGGCATTTTTTTTTTGAACAGAAATTGACAGCCTTGTGTTTCAAATCAGATTTTCAGTGCACATGTTTTTTACTACAGCACTCGACTAAGCGTGCAAGCATGCACTT
The DNA here is from genome assembly GCF_003342845.1 of Nothoprocta perdicaria. Classification (NCBI taxonomy): domain Eukaryota; kingdom Metazoa; phylum Chordata; class Aves; order Tinamiformes; family Tinamidae; genus Nothoprocta; species Nothoprocta perdicaria. Next base: position 1,486,712 of record NW_020455060.1, read on the forward strand.
CATCATAGGTCCTCAACCATTGACTCCAACTGATTATTTGCTTAAAGCTGAGCATGAGCTTAGGAACTTGGCTATATTGGCGCTCAGATTCCCACCAGTATAATATTCCAAAAGCTTCCTGTGATTACAGTATTTCTTATAACGGGAACCCCAATATTGCTATGGACTTCAGCAGCCTTGGCCAATGTCAACAGAATGGGAGGTGCTATTTCATTAATTTCCCCTGACTAAGGACAAAAATAACTCCATGTATTTCTTGGTTTTGTGTTTCAACCTCCAGGAGAACAATTTTCTTAAAAATAAAGAAATTGGTTACAGTATACTTTAGTCAGCTACATTAGACTGCAATTTCAAAAGGCATCAGTGATTTGAGAGACTGATTTTTTGACAAGAAAAAAATGACCACACATTTGCTAACATCAATAGTCACCTTTCCTCATGCATAAAGCATATGAACAGATTTTTGGCTGTCAGTATTTGAACAACAGAAAARGGGAAGGAAGAAGCATAGACGTGTTTTAACTTTCTGACAAACTGTTTTGATGAACGGGGATCCCAGCACTGGCTCAAGAGTGCGGACAGAAAAACAGCTCCCTATGGTGCAGGCCAAGATCTCCTCTAATAACAGAATGAGTGAGCAAACCAGGGGAACCACAACTTTCCTACTGTGCAAGAGACCACAAATAATGGAAGATAAACAGATACAAGAAGGAGCAGTTCATTTTCCATGCCCAGCAATTTTTCCAGGTAGAACTGAGTGTCAATGTATTTATGATTTGGTCTCATATCTTTCCAGGTCTTCCTTAAAACAGACTCTAGTTGGATTTGGGGTTTTGGTCCATTTTATAGAGCACTTAGTCCTTGTTTGATGAGAGGCTAAAATGAACTCTTGTAAATCATTCTGCAGCCATGTAAAGCAGGACTATTATAAATTTGTAGCTATCCAAATGGTTAAAATCCCAGTATAATCAAGGCCATGTGCGTAACTCCTGACATTTTTCAAAAAAATGCCTTTTTTCACTTTTTATTGTTCTGAATTTTTCTACTGCGTTATCAGTAAGAGCACAATCATATTTGAGCTGGGATTAATAATTCTGCAGCCACTAAACATCTGAAAACTCTTTTCTCCTCCCTTTATTGGTGCACTTGGTTTTGACGAGCACAACACAACATGAGAGCAGGGAGCTGCTGTGTTGTGAGCAGCCAGGTGCCCATCTGTTTCAAAATAATSCTTATAGTCACAGGTAAGCTTAAAATACTTTAAAGTCATGTGGTGTGCTGGTACCTGGCAAAGGCAGAGCGGGAGCAGAAAGTTTAGGACAAGCTGATGAAGGATCCCTCTGACAGGGTTCACCATCACACGAGCTCTTTGCACCACCAACTCTGCATCACTCCATGCTATCCCTACAGAACTGAGGGAAGTGTCTGGTCTGAGCATCGTTTACATGAGTCTGGACAGCCAGGGACTGCTGAGCGTTTGGGMTTGTCCTCAGAGACATGTCCCAAGCCATGTGGGTCTAAACTCACTGAAACCCTTGGCTGAATGGGGTCACCTGTCCATGAAAGTGTGACAGATTTAGGCTCCAGCATGAGTTCAGGTCCACATTTGAAAGTGTACAGTGACCTATGCAACTTTACCATGGTACCCGTGTACATCTACACATATACATAGAGAGCAAATGTGGCAGGCGAAAGAATAAAACCAGGTCTAAATGCCATTAATTGAACTAGAGGATTATTTTCTCTAGTGTGAGTACTGCATATGCACACTGCCTACAAATATGAAAGATGTACTGGGAAACACCCTTAGACATAACACATGCATGCACATGTATACATTTGATATATATTTGTACGTATATACACAAACAATCCCAGTCTGATAAAGCATTGCCTCAAAAAAGGTCTCTGAACAGTAAATCCGGGGCCAGATTTCAACTCAAATTCCCAAGATAAGGACTGGAGGGAAGAAAGCCCACAGCCATCCTTTTATCCTTCTAGCCACATATGGCAGGACTATTTCTTTCAGCAGATGTGAATAAAAATAGATATATTTACAATTGCAGTCAGATAAAGAATTGGGCACAAGTGAGCACAGAGCAGCCRTTTTCATCAATGCTAATACCATAATAGCCTGGATTATGCAGTGCACTGTAGCTATAACAACATTCGTTTGCTGTCAGCGCTCCTGTGTAAAAACAAATTAGGCGGATGATTAATGAATATCAAACCCAGCCTGTGGATTCTCCTCCGCGACGCTTCAGCGCGGTGTGAAACCCGCTGCCGCGGGAGCTGTGTGCGCTCCCCGCGCCTCCGAGCGTCTCCTCGGCAGATGTGGGCATCCCTGAGAAAGGTGCCTTTAACCACAGTCTTTTCAGACTCTTCTTTAAATCAACACATAAGAGAAAACACTGAAAGGCCAGAAACGGGTGATGAGGTGAGAAATATATTCTTTAAATCTGTATTTAGATATAAGCCCCCATGCAGGGACAGCAGCCCAGCAGCAAGCCCCTGCTCTGATAAGGACACAGCACTGGGGCAATAAAGCCACCCTTTTGATCCCCAAGCTGGCACAGACACCAGCAGACACTAACCCTTGTAGGATGCAGTTAATCAGCACTCCTGCCGTAAAGAAGTGTAAAACATACCGTGATCTGTCACACTGGTGCTATTCCAGTGATTTACCATACAATTAGCGAGCTAATTTATGGACGCATGCAATGGTTCAAGAGATTAAATCCAAGTTACCCCCAAAGTAGGATACAGTTTCATAACAAATCCGCAGCACTTTCATGAAACACCCAGCTGTGCAAAACACCAAACTCGGGATGATACAAGCGCTAACAACATCCTGATTCTTCTAAGAGAGGCTCAACTTGGCAGTCATGTTCTCATCTCTACATGTATTTACACAACTCTRAAGCTCTGCGGTTCGACATCTTTACTACAATTTAACACACAGATGCTTAAGCGCTCGAGTGAGCTCGAGGAGCTGCTAAACCTCGTGCTCTGTCAATGAACATTCGGGTCCCTCGGCTTAGGGACAATAACTCTGAAGATCACCAGCTAATAGAGATATTCCTGATGAGACTCAGCCATGACATCTGGCAAAGACATATGCAGACTCTGATGCGTATTTTCCTTGTTAATCAAATATTCCCCCCAAAACACCCAGGCCAGCAGCAGTCAAATCATGCATGGGGTCCTCTGCTCCTGTGACAATCCTCCCCTCCCCACCTTGATTGCAATTTCTTTTTTAAACTCCTACCTTTTTTACTACTTCCTAGATCACATACCTGAACGGAATCAGAGCGAAATCTGACCACAGAGAACTGGCATCTGTCATCAAAATATACCTCCCGAGGTTGCCTGTTTGTTTTTCTTGCTGCACATATGTGCTCTGCARCATCGTGGGTATTTTTAACCTTTTTTCTGCTTTGAAACATCCACCCACCTCCCTCAGCATATTTGGGGTGATTTTGCATAGGAGATTTAGGCTTGAAGATCACTTTAAAGATCACTTTAAATCACTTATAACCTATAAGGCTACTGCTTTGCTATTCCTAGTATTTTCAGTTAAGTGGTCATAGTGTTTCCTGCAAGCATAAATAGGTGACAGACTTGATTTCCACGAGCTGCTTGGGCAGCTCAGCTGCTTCCTTGCAAATCCAGCTTGCATGGCTTTGCAGGACCAGCAAGCCCCTAAGCAACAGATGGAAGGAAATCACCCTAGCTTTTCACTGGGGTTTGATTGCTTTCTACCCTCTGCCACCCCAGGCTGTTTTATCGGGACATCCATCAGCACTGTCCCATGATAGGCACTTTGCTGTCACACAGTGCTTCAAGGGCTGTCCTGGAAATTTGCTTTATTTGATTTGAAAAATGAAAGTAATATTTTCTTTTTTTTTTTTGCAAAATTTGAGACCTTCCAGCTGCTTTGTAGTGATGATCCTCATAAGAAAAAGTCTCATTTCTAAGAAAAAAATCTGGATTTTAACTGCTAAAGTAGTTTGAAAGATCTCCTTATTACTAGATGCATATTGCTGTATCTACTATCTCTGCTGTTAAGATTGAAACATAGCAGATAAGTAGATGATCTTACTTTCTTGCCATAATTCATCAAGTCTAAGTGAAAAAGGACTCGGGCAGAAGGAGCTTTGGTGCCCCACGGAGCCTCTGGCTAAACTTCATGCCCGAGTTTGCAGGTGGTGCCAGATCCTCCAGCTTCCTTGCAGCTCAACAAGCCTCTCGGAGCAGCCAAGAACAGGCTCCATGAAACAGAAAGCTGCTTGGAGGCTTCTTGGGAAGAAGCCGGGTAGTCTCAACCCCGGTTCTGCCAGAAACCTGCCAGCCTTGGTGGTGGCGTTTGGCACCACAGATGAGTCAAGGAAGGAGATTTGGATTTTCTCCCTAACCCTCAGGGGTCCCTCTCCTGACACGTGAACGTATGGCTGCTCCAAAATATCCAGAGAACTTCTCCCTTTCCATAATTCAGTTGGAAAGTGAAGTAAGATATAGTCTTCTTGGGGAGCTCAGAGCAGAAGTGCTGCAGGTGAGGTCCAAGTAAGGGCTTCTTKCCTGCTTGCCTTCTTCCCCCCTTTTTATTTTTAGGAAAAAGGGCAGTGGTAACGTTACCACGAAAATGGGGCTATGAGGGATGAAGTTAGTTATATGAATAGGTGCTCAAATACAGCAGCGATACCACCCCTTTTTATTCATGAATGAGTAAAAGGCAAGAGCACAACTTGTGTCCATCACCCATCCCTTCTTAAGGGACATCATGTAAAGGTACCGCTGGTTATTGGCATCTATGGGGTTAATTGTTTTCTATATTATATACACACACGTCTAGTAGTTATATTATATAAAAGACTCTTTACTCTTATCCCCACAGCGTGCAATAGGACTCCACATATAGCACACCAGAAAAATAAAAAAAATAAAAAAGCCCAACAACTGCCAAAATCTACATTTTCATTTGGCAAACTAGTTAAATCTATTCATAATCTGGTGCCTGAATCAAGTTTCAGACCAGACTAGACTGCCTTGGCTCCTGGTTTTTGTTGCTCGACCTGTCTCTGACTGAATTTAGCTATGATGTTACATCTTTAGCTGTAGAAAATTCCTAATAATGGTAGCCTGTTTTATTTTGCCACTGGAGGGTACAAGTTCCAGCATTTCCTTACTGAGGTCCAATTGGAGCCAGTTTCGGACTTTTTTGGACAGAAACCTTCCTTGTTGCTTTGCACTGTTTTCTTTTTGATTTTTTTTCTTTTTAAATAATGTTCACTTTTACAGCTTTTAGGAGGCTGAATAAAAAACATAGCAAATCCACAGCAAAAYGCGTGCTGCCTAACAAGTCACCTGCCTTGCATGGAGCTGCCCAGAGGGGCCCAGCAGCCAGAGCTGCAGTCTGGGGCTTATCTCCTGTTGCATTGCTGGAGCCCAGGTTTAGACTCAAGCAGGGACCATTAATTCAGCTTTAATATTACAAATCCAAACGATACTGTGATCAGTTGCAGAGAAATGCAAAACTGCAGCCCTCGTTCACCATTTTTCTCAATACAGCACCATCTAAGCCATAGGACTGCAGCTGGTTTAACCTGGGRTCTTAGCTAAGATTGAAGTGACCATTGTTTCACCTCAAAGGAAATAACCATCTGCTTCAGGAGGTGCTTCTTAAAGTCTGCCAAAATCCAAGGTGGAGTGCAAAAACTCTACATGAGCACCAGGAACTCCTGATGGCATCTCCCCTAGCTCAGGGATCTCTCACTGGGACATACCTGGAACTTTGGACCAATTTAAACCAAAAACCTTCCTTGCAATAACCCTTTTGCAATGTTTGGTGAGATGTGCTATTTGCTGAAACATTTACAGTTTTCTATAACGCTAATAGGCGAGCAGAAATTTTGATTCTGTTAGTAACACTGCATATGGAACAGAAGAATATGGTCAGGATTCTYGCTCCTAAATTTCCGTTCTTTGGAGACTATAAAAGAGAAGAGAATTTCCTGGTTCATCACTTACATCTTCTTGTCTCTCCTCAAATTYTACTAGAAAAATGTCAGACTAGCAAAGACCTCATAGAGCATTGTCCCTTAGCAGTAAAAAAGTCAGTGTCTTAAAGCTCTGTAATACAGTAGCTTTGCAAWGCAATGCTTCATGACAGTCAACGGGAGCCAAGCACTTCATGGTTTAATATTTAATATTCTATGCTAACTTTTTCAAACACTTCAGGATGGCCCCCAAAGTAATTTTTATTTAGAATTTTCCAATAGTTAAATCATCCCCAAATCACCATTTCTGTTGCATAGCATTGCTGAGAAGGTGCTTCTGGGACCTATAATTTTAGAGTAATTTTGTATAATCCTAATTTYTAGACACTTACTGGGATGTATCCTRTCATTAGAGCATTCAAGCAACAACATGTGGTTAACCAATATTGTGCAGAAACAAAGCTCAGATAAGGAATATGCTCAAAAGGAACATTTTGCCTACTATTGATATTAAAAAAGGTGAGAAAGAGGATTATAGAAGTGCGAGGTATTAACACAACCTCCTTTAACCCAGTCTGATTCTCTAGCACTACTACTACAAAAAGAAGTTTATAAATCTGTTATAGCTTCTACTTCMGGGAGCTATTATCAAATTTATAGTGGTATTTGCATGCATGAACTCACTACCAGGCTCCACTAGGTCCATTTGTATCAGCAGGATGGGAGTTTAGGCTCAAGCCTGAATAGATCGTAGGCAAAGAGGTTTGAGCAGCCTTGCAAGGCTCAAGAGCACATGCATTTAGTCAGTGTTCCCATTTCAGCTTGTATAACTTGGTAATTTGCTTTACAGAAAACAGGTTAAAAAGAGGGAAATCGCATTGCACAAGAACTCCAAGTTATGCACCATACTCAAAAATACTGCCATTTTTCTTCTGTAATACSGTATCTTCATGTAAATATCTTTGAGGTGAGTACACATACATGATATATCTTCTCTTTGCTCCATATTTCTATAGCTCACACAGCCACTCTGCTGCCTATCATAAGATGCTACAACAGTTACACAAACTAAAACTCAATTTAGCATGCACATTCATAATATCCATGCTATACACTGCAGAAACATGCAAAATCTGCGAACAGACATTGCACCTTTAATGGTACCTCATTATGATGCTGTCAGCATCACTGACAAGTTATSTTAATGCAATTCACTCCATAAAATTAAGAACAGGCAAATTTCTCACCCACAATTTGCTCTTGCTCATGTTCCCCAACTACTTCATTTCRATAGTTAGAGCCCTTAATTTCCAGCCTAAAATTCATGGTCTATTTACACACAGTAGCTCTTGTTCCAAAATTGTCCTTCGGCTCAAATAGCTTGCCTCCCTTCCTGCTACTTAGTCCGAATATACTTCCAGAAAACAGTTGTAAATAAAGGGTATTTGAATTATGTCTTCAGACCCTAACAGCTACAATTTGGTCTTGTTCTAGCCAATGGTAAAAGAACCACTGGCTTTAATAGGGCCACAATTTCACCTTGAGGGACAGTGATGTTATGTCCCTGCCTGGTGAGATCATGCAGCCGCCGCTGGGTTTTCTCTCTATCAACAGCAATTTGGGGAATGGGGAGGTGGGAGCTAAAGCACAACACGGTTTTGCCTGAAGAATGAGGTTTTCTCTTCATTTCTATTTTGAACTTGTCCAAAAAACCCTTTCTGATTGAGGTAGAGAAATAATTGATAATTGCCTTCCGGAAGGAGAGTTTACTTTCTTTTGACCCTGCTTTGGAGTTCTTTATTTTAAGATAAGGCCAAATATTGACAAAGCTGGGGCTGAGATTAAAGTACATATAAAACAACATTAGTGGTGCTCAGGGGGGGAAAAAAAAGCTCTTGCTGTAAACTCTCCCCGGGTAAATAAATGACAATGTGCATACTGAAAAAATCCCACTGATTAAAAATGCACGCTTTGAAGTGGTAGCATCAAATTTCTACTCAACTACAAACACATTTTTTTTTTTTTATCCTGATTTCCTTCAGCTCAGACRAACACGAGTGGCTGTGGCAGCACAGCAACAGATAAACCAATAGTCATTTAACCAGTCGCACTTTGTTATTGCTTTTTCAGAGTGGAAGGGAAGCAAAGGCTCTTGCAAGCCCAGTGTTATAGACCCAATTCAGTTATCTTGGTCTTTACTGGTAAAGTTGCATCAAATATTTGCTATGAAACATTGCAAAGTGACTTTGCACTTTGTTAATCCCTGATGCTTGCATAGTGAGAAGCATTTAAAGTTGTTGTAYACTTGTTCCCTTAAAAGGGCCTTGAAACAGGGTTTGTATTCTGTGCATGGTTCGAGAGCATCAATAATTTTTACTCCAGGCGATTTACCGACTCTTGGTTGTGCTTTCCTGCCTGTAAGGAGGCAGTTTTCCCCTGCTTAGAGGAACATTCCCAGGTGCTTCAAGCCCTTGGAAACTGCAGCCCTACTCCCAACCATATCCTTTCTGCTAGTGACAGTTTTAGTGAGCTAGAATTGCAGAAGCAATTAGCAAAATATCAAAGCCTGGATAACATGCCTCTTCCCATATTTTTAATGTGTAGTTTTAATAGGTCTAAACTGTTTTTACTCCCCAAACAAAAATCCTTCTCATCCCTGTGTATTCTGTCCCAGTGCGGTACAACAGAACACGGGTCGCGACGTTCCTAGCGGGACCAGCAAGTGTTTACAGCCTTGTCTGGCACCACATGAAACCAGTACGCTTATAAACAACCCGATATGATCGGAGAACTCGCCAATGATGGATCGCGGACCATTTTTGCTCTTCCATGAGGACCTTTGAGTGCCCTAGGAAAGCTCCCGGCGAGATTTTGTTGCTAGTTATTTGCTTTCCTTGGACTGCACATCATGGTAGAAGTGATGCTGGATATCTTTCCTATGCTGATGATACAGGCTTATTTGTCAAGTAAACAAAGTGCAGTTTATACCTCTTGCTTTGCTATTTTACTTGCCCACTCAAAGGCAAAGATTTTAAGCGAGTTTTACCATTATATGAAGCTATCTGAACAGTTTTGAAATATTTAGTAGTCTGCTCAGACACTTTCCAAAAGCCATATAAAGCAGCTATACATTTTGATTGTTTGTCACTGTGGGGTTTATAAATCAACATAAGTGCTAGTATCTTCATCAGGAGATGAGACATACATGCTGTTTCCTAGCAACAAATCCAGATTTTACCAAAATTTATCCAAAGTTTTTGATCAAAGACAAGCCTAAAATGCAGATGACACCAATAGAGAAGTTTCTCAATCATCCCAAGTGCAGGATAAATAGGGTAAACTGCTGTCTCAAGATACCCACCTTTCTATAGCAACTGAAGAGCTACTAAACTGAAGAGCAACTAAATGCTCTGAGATGTATCTGAATACACAATGAAGCCTTGATAAAAGCAATGTTACCAATGAAAAATTCATGGAAACATTCATATCAGTTTTAGGATAAGAAGGTTTAAGAACTTTATACCACTATCATTATATTGATTTCAAGCATCAAGGCTTCTGCTGATCACTTGCAGGAAAGAAATATCCCTCTTTCCTGCTCACTGYATAATTTGGCTCTGCATTTTGTTTTATTTTGCTTTCTCTGGAGATTCACAAGCAAATATACAGGACCTAAACTTACATAAGCTTCTTTAGCATTTCCGGGGCTTGCAGGCACTATCTCAATGAATCATTTGTTATTGTACATGAGTGTTTGCTCATTGGCATAGAAATTATCACGAAAAAACTACAGCTTGTTCTTCCACCCACACGCCAAGAGAAGCCTATAATGCAAGTGCTGGAAGAGACAGATTGATGACACATTACTTGTCTTCGTGCATTTAGGATCAAAAAATAAAGCTCACAACAGGCAAGTGTCATACGCTAAAAGCAGCGAATGAAAAGAACAAAGGCAATGAGTGACAGGATCACACTCCCGTCTCTGCTAGTCACCCACAGAACAGATTGCTCTGCASAGTTTGGAAAAAAATGGTTTGCCGAAAATAGAACCAATAATATTGCAATCTGTCCTTCGAAACAACTGCCRTAGTCAGGAGAATCACCTCTGCTGATGCTAGCAGGGCATCCTCTGGGAAAGTTTGGGGTAAGGGCAAATTCAAGCAATCTGGGGGTCTTCCACGGGGCTATTCAGCAGGTTCCAACTCCACTGGGCAATCTCCGACAGAGCGTGTGAGTGGCTTTATGCCTTCTCCACAAGAAAAGTTTTCCACTGTTTGTTTTTTTTCATAGCCAATCTGCATGTAGGAACAAGGAGCACTTGTCAACCATGACATTAAAAAATAAGATGGGTCCAAACCAAAACCACAGATCTTAAACGCCCCCAAAGCTGGTCTGATGAGCTGAACCTTGCGGTTCAGATTGTATCTGCCTGAAAAGTCTCTTTAMAAATGTTTGATCCAGCACTGCATCTGCCAGATGTCTGGGGAAGACTTAAAGCATCGGCCAAAACGGGTAGCTGGATTTCCTTGTTCATGGCTCCAGCGAAGAAGCAAACAGGGATACAGGAGCAATTTGCCAAGAGTGCTTGCATCAAGGAAACCTCTCAGATCACGTTAGGTGAAAATACACTAACATTGGTTTTAAATGCAAACTTTCTCCTTGCTTAAGCAATCAGCAGACCTGCTGATTTAAAATCAGCAGGTAAATTGCTTCAAGTAATGCAGAAGGAGTCCTGGTCTTTCTCATTTCCATCACTCATGGTGAGCAGATTCAGCCAAAATAGAGCAAAGCTCGCTTGCAAATCTTTAGAAAATTTTGGAACCAAAGTTTTCTAGTATATAAATCCCAGAGCAACATACGTCACAAAGTTGCTTACACTAGACCACAAGCAAAAGTTTTTTTTTTTTTTAAATCTACTTAATTGAAAAAGAAAACTCTCAACAAAACCCCCTTTCTGTACTTTTAGTTAGGCAGTGTTCATCCATCCATCAAGACCTTGTGATATTTGGTGAGCAGTTCTTGTTTAGAAAGCTTGGAGAATGATACCAGCAGTAAAAACTAAGTTTGTTTATTCACTATTTAGGTATCATGAGGGCAGTTTCAGCACACAACTTTCCTGGCCAGGATCACGGTGGTGACACAAAGGCACCAGTCTCTGTAGAATAAGATATCAACCCTTAGATTTTATGGCTCAAATCCTGGGCCTCTACCATGGGTACACCTTGGGTATGTGTGAAGACYGCAGAGTGGGAGCTGGAGAAGTGTCAGACTTGCACAGAGCTCAGAACATAAATTTGAAAACCTGATTTTGCTGTTGTTGGCACCTGCCAACAATTCTGACCTAACAGCAACACTTAGCTGTGACTTGATTAGCATCAGATATCTGATACAGGAACTCGCAGCAAATCCGAGCCAACCAGCCAGCAACTGGTGGGAGCAATCCCAGCATCGTCCCGAACACAGGGATGCAGAGTTGAACACTCATTTCATATAGCACAAAAAGCAAAAATACCCACTTGCTAGGAAACAACCCTTAGAGCCCTTTTGCTCTCTGGGCCTCAGCTCCCAATCCTCTAGACTTTAAAACAAGACACTTAAAACACCTGCTGCAGGGTGAGAACCACCCATGCCACTTATGGCCAAAGCTAAATCAGAGCTTTCCCAGTATCACAATGTAATGGGGTTATTTTGCATCCTGTCTGGATTTGCAAAAGCAGTAGAGAAGGAAACTTAAACCAAAGTCAGCCCTAAAACCTGAGCCTCAACCGACAGGCAGTTCTGACTATGAATCACAATAAAGCAATAAAAATTACAATAAAGTTATAATACTGAGCTGTAGAAGAATCCTTCTTCCTGCTGCAAGTCCATATAACTGAAAAATTTGCTGGTCAAGTGACAGACATTCCTAAAGTGCTGTGTCTTGGGGCATTAGAGGCAGCTATCTGGGGTTTTTAGGGACAGGAAAGCAGTTCTCCCTTCAACACTTTAAATCACAGCCCCTTCAGGGATTCCTGCCGATTGTCTGCCTTTGGAGGATGCTAAGTGGTTACTCATGTTTTTAAATAGGTGCTTTAAATCCATTAAACCCATTTAAACCTTGTGGTATGTGGGTGTTTCTGGACTGGATGTTTTCCTGGATCCTACTGGGCTAGCTGCAGATTACATGGCTGTTTCAGACTGCAGCGGATCACAGACTTGCTGACTCAGATGATGTCTTCCAATCTAATGCCCTTAAATTCCTAAAAGAAACCAGAAGATTCTTAATTTTAACCCACAAGAGTATCTACATGAAATGTAAGGTGCACTTTCCCATTCCCTTCTTCCCCAAATGTTCTTCAGGAGAGTGCAGATGCAGGCAAATTAATCATAATAATCCACATCCATTTGGACAGGGCAGTAGAATATATACGCCTACATGGTATTTTAGTTGAAAAGAATCCCACAGCATGGGAAGCAAAAAGGAAGGTGGGCGACTTGGTTGGACCTTTAAATATTTTTTTATATTATGTGAATTTAGCTGAGCACACATTCTGAAGAGCTGCTCTGAGCCTCATACTAATCTCTTTGCCAAACCCCCAAAATAACTTATAAACGTAATGGTCTGAGATGGCTGAGCAGCATTTGCTGAATGGTAAATTCAGTTCATTGGAAAGAAGTACTTGGGCTTTATGAAAACAGCCTATTTAATATGGACACAAGGAAAACAATAGACTGAAGTTGTGAATATTTCAAGAGCAGCTGGACTGGTATTTATAGGAACAAATGACATGCACAAAACCATAAGGACGGCATATTCTTGTGTCTGACACTTTGTCTTTTACACTTTTGTTCTGGATAAAGAAAGACTTAGAAATAAAAGTAAAAAGTGTGTTGAAAATGGCTGGAGTGTGATCAGCTCCTGCAAGCTGCCAAGCTGATTTGTGGACCTCATTGTCCATCCTGTCTTAGGGGTTAAGAGAAACCTAAGGGAACCTCTGCAGTCTTGTCTCAACTCCATCAAAACTCCAATCAATCACCTAGYGCTAGGTGGCACAGCACTATATACCACATGGCCTAACAGGAATGCCTTTAAATCAGCAAGAACCTGGCTACTCAACATGCAACCCTCGTGCCTTGCACAGACCAAGAGCAACCTCTGCCCACTGAATGGGCTGGAGGTAAAATCAAGTGTATGGTCATTGCAACGGTTTCTCTGAAGACCACTATGTCAAGGTGGCTTAACCTACCAGCAGTGTTTGTTTTCTCCAAACAAAGCACCATAGTCCTGCTGTTGTGGACATCRGGACTCCCATGAGTATCCACAGGAGAAGCAATGGAAATTACTAGTCCAATTAGTATTGAAGGGCCAGGGTTCAGATGCTGGTGATAACACCTGGACAGCATTTCCAAGGAAAGAGTCTGTCCTTCTGAACCGAAGCCTTGTTCCTCCTGCTAAGCAGCTATGTGGCAAGAGGGATTCCATGTCTGTCCTGGTGTCCAGGAGCCAAACTTCCTTGGCAGCTTCTCCGTGTCTTTTAATGATGTCTGAGTAACATTGTGCATACTGGTAAGCTTCTGGAGAGACTACTCCAAACAAAAATAAACTACTGGTTTGTGTAACAAACCTAAGGAGACCGCACATGGAAACCAAAGCAAGTAAATCTGGCTTATCCTTGTAACTGTTGACAATAACTCCTCACATTTGAAAGAAAATGGGCAAGGTCTTAAACCAATGTGGATTTCCATGTGGCCCCAATATTTGAAAACAAGTTTTTGAAATCATGTAATTGGAAATATGCTTCTGAAATCATGACATTGATCAGAAAGTTTTTAAAGGAGAATTTTCGTTTGGGGTAAATTTTGTTGATCCAAGGAAGCTGTCAAGGATACAGCATGCAAAAGGGGAGGATTAGCTGAATTATTTTCTCACAAGAGGCTACTTCTCTTGCTCCCGGTGACACTACCACTGTACATGCACCACTTCCAGTTCAAAAGATGAGGTGTTATAACTGGAGGTTCACCTGCAGCTCAAGCTCATTAAGCTTATTGTGACTGATAGAGGATCCAGTACAAGATTCAGGTTTGTAATGAACTTTATGAAGTACAGTAGCTGCACAGGGACACCAAGCCATATTATGAAGAGATTACTATGAGAACCCAAAATATTCAAAGGAAGTTCTTGTCTGAAGTTCATGGGTGGACAGCTGAGACAGAAGAGATAGAGAGCAGATTTGTTTTCCTTTACTTTGGCCATGTAAAAAGTTAGGCCTCTAGTCCAAGCTGGTTACCTAAACTCCATGTAGCTGATGGAAGAGACAGACATATCCAGCAAACRAGTCAGCCCACTCTTCCTGGACAGCTATTCGAGGGATGATTCATCCCTCCCCTGATTATCAAGGGAGTCTACAGAGCTTGGATTACTACAGCTAGATTAGATAAATCCTGTCCTAAACCATTTGCCCACTGTTGTGTAACATCATACAGCACAGGTAGGAAGCTACTGAAGATTGACAGTTATTGCTTTATTTTTTTCATCAAGTCTGATCCAAGCTCCATTCAGATAGAGGGCAATTCCCTTTTGAACACAGTGCTGCAGAGCAGCCGAGGCTTTGAACAAAGCTCAGAAACTACAAAGCTCCAGGACATTTTACACAGGCTTTTACTGTTGGTATGAATCACTCGACTACCACAAAAAAATGCCACCTTGGAAGGAATTTGATAGGATTAGTTGTCAAATATTAAAAAAATCTGATCTGAGTATCCATAGAAATAAATCATTAATCTTTTAATATCAGGCAGCTGCACAGATAGATGCCAAKCAGTGGCATAGTCCAAGCCTGGCCTAGCAAGGCAGAGGGGAGGGGCAGTTCCCTTATCACTATCTGAGACTACTACACAGCTTAATTTGTACAATTCACAGCATTATAGCCCTGTGCAGCATTACAGTAGCACAGCCAGGCATTTTTTTTTCCCCCTGACAGAAAAGAGAAACCAAGAAGTTCCTGCTTCAGAAAGAAAAGGGCACAACAGATTCAAAGCTCCATCTATTCTGTGCAGCAGCAGAAACTCCCGCCTGCATCCCTGCCGAGTTTACGTGCTAGCAGAGCCTACCAGGAGGCTTGCAGAGCTGAACGCTTTCAGCTGCAAAACCTCCGCYGAGCTCCCGGTACTGCAGCGATGTCCTGGCATAACCAGCTGCTTCCGAAGAGCTGCCGAACAGCTTCCAGCAGGCAGATCCAGGCTAACCTGACACTAAGAATCCTTTCAGTTTGGGCTGAATCCTGAAGAACAAGAATGTATAACTTAAATCTGCTACATTTCCAGCTGCATTGCTGGATATTCTGGACCATCATTAACTTAAGTCCCTGGATCTCTCTGGACAGCACAAAGATGCTCTGAGCAAGTTGTTGCACATCTCACACCTTCAAGAAACACACGCCACAATAGCTTCCAATCTGTCACCCACAACAACAGCAAAATAGTCCAATTACTTCTGTGAAACACAGGCAGTAGAACAAATAWGCCTCAAATTAAAATCACACACAAGCTAAAAACCTCTATAGTCTTTAAGGGAGGAATGGATTAGAGTAATGCATGACTATTTTCCCTAACACTTCTCCCACTCGCAGACACTGAATGAGATCCCAGTCTCTTATTTAACTCTGCTAACTGTCAAGGCTTTGGAAAAAGGGCTACTGCAGCTAACATTTTGCAGACTTCATTGCCATGCCAGCTCACACCTTCTAAATCCCAACTCTATTTACATGAGGGTGGGACATGTAAATCCATGGAGGAAGGAGTTATTCTAACAAAGCAACCTACTGCCACCACTTGATCAGAGCAGGCTTTGCAGGACAMAATACCGAGCTTGCTTGTAAGGACCATTTGTCTTGATCAGGGAGGTGGAAAATATTGAATTGTACATAGATGAGTTTGCAATACTCTACAGTGAAATCAGCATTGAACTACTGGTTAAAAGCAGCGTGAATATAACATTAGACCATGTATCCACACTTGGTTTTAAAAGAAGGATAAGCAAACGCTGCCAGACTATAAGCACAACCCCTGAAACGCCTCATATACACGACACCTAACAGGCACGTGATGCTTATTGCTCAGTTTTCATTACTCCAAAAAGATTTTAGTCCTGTTCTGATGATTACCAGGAGTCAGAGAAGAACAAATACAGGACAAGTCACTACAATAAACCTGCAAACAGAACATCAGAGGCTGGACTGCACAGGGCACAGCATCAAAGGGAGTAGGGACCCGCAGACTTCATTTACTGGAAGCTTTTTGACACTGGAACCATCCAAAGAGCAAGTTAAGGAAATTTCACCATCCTGGCAAGTGCAAGAGTGGAACTGAGCAAGGGCAGGTCAGCAGATCTGCAGCAATGGATGTTGACAAGTAGGTATAAGATGTGCATGTGGTCCCCTGGGCACACTTTGCAGTTTGCAAGGTCCTTAGAGCCTGTGCAAAGAGCTCCAGCTCCATCCACTCAAAACTGTCCGTGTGGCACAAGTAATAATTAAGTGATAGAGGTTTTAGTGTTATCAGCAGTGAGGATTATGAAAACTCATCATCTAGACAGGTTGTAGCACACAATACAGCACTGTTGTCCTCCAGAATAATGGAGTACTTCCTTATAAATCTGGAGGAATATATAGATATTTCCCCCCACACATTGCATTCAAATCAGAACAGTATTTTGCCTGTTCCATTTCAAATACTGCAATCAAAGAGAAGCCAAAGCAGCCCAAGCTAACTATAGGTGAAAGACTGCAAACTTCAGCAAGTTTGGGAGCCACGTAAAGTCCAGGCCAAGCATTCARGTATCTCGCCAGTTAATCACATTTGTGCTGTGCTAATTGAATAGACATGATATGAATATGCCTTCACCTCTACCACGCTCAGAGCAGCGCAATCAGTCTGCAAACCAGCCACCCCAGAGCAAAATAAACCACCTCGTGCACAAGATTGACTTGCAGAGCTACCATKGAGCTATCCAGGCCCCACAGTGCAGCCTGGGCCAGCTTTGGCACCTGGACAATTGCTCCCAACTATTTGGGAATGAGTGAACCCAGCACATACACAGCACAGCAGCAGAACCAGCTCCGTGCCTCAAGTCCGTTGCTGTGTCTGTAGCTTTCCATGCGGTTGAGCCTTAGACAGCCTGGGGAAGATGATGATCTAAACTGACCTAAATTCTAGGTCAAACAAAATTTAGGTTAATTTCACTGATGTCATTTTTGAAAATTTTAATTGGCATCAACTCTCTGGGGCAGGGACTTTTTTCCAGAGCGCGTGTACAAGCTAAATCCAGTGATGGAGTCTCATGTAGTTTCCAAAATCTCTGATTTCTTAAACCTTCAGTTTCCAAACTTTTTCATATTTATCCCTTACACATTCATATTATGGCATTTCCTTCCTAGCAGCTCAAGACACTCACGCACATACACAAAGTAGGGAATTAGGGGGAATTAAAGCTTCCTTCTTTCAAAAGGAGACTTGGTAGCGACTAAAGTGATGCTAACAGAGTCCTGCCAGAAACAGCCATTTCTGTGCACTGAAAGATCAGGAAAACATAAATGCAAACAGAGAGCCCATTAAAAACTGGTGGAAAAATGGAAGCCCTGGAAAGGCTCCAATATAACTAAAAAGCAATCCAGGACTGTAGTGATTCTGTGTTTGTTTTCTGTCTATTTTTCATGATTTGCTCATTGTCACTTAGAACCCGATATCATTAATAGAGCTGACCAATGCTATTTCTAAGAAAATATTTTCATTGAAAAATATTTTCCTGAACATAACTTTCCTGAATGTGATGGTAAATTGTTGAAATACTCTTTTTATATGTATAAACAATTCACCTTTTTAAAGCAATGTTTGTTGAAATTTTTAACTGGAAATACTACCACATATTTGTCTATTAATCATGTATATAGCATTTTCGCCTCCTTTRACAAGATTTTTTAGCGTATAAAGTATGTTACAAAAAAAGCAAAGCGGGACCTGTCTAATTCTGTGAGATAAAAGCAATGATGGTCATGCAGGCACAATAGGTCACGTTTTAAGATCCAGAGTGGATCTAATCATCTCAAAAAATCATTTTGGAATTTACTGCATTGTGAATCAAGTATGTGCTGATGGGGAAGGTTGCTCAATAGTGTAGAACTTGCTTAGAACATCATCGAACTCTTTCTGCAGACACTGGCTGAATGTCTTCTTTCCAATTCTGTGGGTCACAGAAATAATAGAACCCCTTTTTTATAGAACCCTTTTCCCCCCTTTCTCCTTTCCAAAACACACCAGCACTGAATGTACCAAGATTCCACTGTTTTCATCCCTACATCTGCATTATTTTCTTATCCATGCTTAACTCCATACATGGATGAATCTTCTCCCAGTTTGCAAATTAACCTCAGGGGATGGTTAGGAAGATAACATGAGATGTCCTGACACCGAGATGCATGGAGAGGGATAAAGCAGGATGAACTCAGCCAGAGCCCAGCCAAAGCAAARGGGAATGAAACCAATATCCCCATGGGGAAGGCAAGGAAGTGGCTCTGCAGCCAGGGCCACCCTAGGGCAGGACCACCTCACCCATGGGTTGGGACAACCCCAGGTAACAGGGGATTAGATGTGGCRAGGGAAAAAAATCAGGGCACACAGGCAAGGAATTGTGACTAGTTTAAGGGGAAAAGGAGGTTCCTCAGCTATGTATTAAAGAAACATCTTAATCACAGTTACGGCTTAATTTTGTGTGTAATTACAACTCTGCTCTTCCCTCACGCCCCCACCCTGTCAGGGGCTAATTCTGTGCACATTAAATACTACCCGACCATATACACGGGGCACTTATTTACACAGATGCAGCACACTGTGAAAAAGGACAAGGGGGGAAGGGAAGAGGGAAGCACTGGAGCCAGGACACGAGGCGCAGCCCCACTGCAATGGTAATTTGTGGTTTCTCCTCCACCGTTTAGTAGCCACAAAGAAGCCTTAGAATTTTCTGGTGAGAACCAGGAGTCCCCTGTTCCTTTATGGGCAAAACACTGAGCCCTTACACTCCTACCCAATAAATATTTCATCTGGTTTGGAGGGAGAAGGGGTGGAGTCGGGCAGAAATTGTGTTTCTCAGATGCAGATCCCAAGTTGGTCTGTCCAAAAGCGGGGATCTTGTCTGACCTCCCACCCCAGCGCCTGGGCACCCACATGCATCTCTGGGTGCCAAATATGCAAAAGTGCCATGGAARACTGCCCCTGGAACCACCATTGAGGGACAGGCATGAAGGGGAGCATATCCACGGGGCTCCCCAAAAAGCTAGGAAAAGCTGGAGAATTCATACTAACAGCTTAATGGTAAAAACTGCACGCAGAGAAGAAACTCTGAAACAAAGCAAAGCCGTAAAGAATCAAAATATAAAGAGATAGGATATAATTAAAACAGTTATCTGACCAACACAAGTGCCAAATAGCAATCATCTTAAGATTAATGCATACTTGATATTACGATGGCCGCTTTAGAAAAGAGATTGCTGAAGACATTTGTGTTCCTGTCTCACTCAAGGTAGTTTTATCAGATTTGGTGGAGTGGCAACTAATTTAATCTGCATTTTTCTTACAGTAAAGTGGCCAGTTCAAACTGTATGTAAGTGTAGATATGTGACACCACCTTGCATGCTCATGGGCTAGATATAAACTGCATCTTATTGTCACTTACCCTAGGGTTGCCAAGTTTTCATGAGGCAAACAGCTCTCTAGGAAGCTTTAACTACTGATAGTGAAATCTTGAAAGACTCAAAGCAAGGCAGCCACTATCATAGGCTCATCGTATGAACTGCTGCAGCTCTCCAAAGAGAATAAAAGGCATAATGCCCTCCAATATGTTAACAAGGATAGACTTGCATGTGCACTCATAGAATCTTTTCTTTTTGAATATTGACTTGACTTTTAAAAATTCACATTGGTCTAGCAAAGATCACCTATCCAGCCACTGTGGACAAGCATACGATCAAGTTAAAATCAATACGTGGTGACATAGTCAATAGCTCCTGAAGATTCAGTGTTTCATACTTTATTTAATCTCCAGCTGATCTCTTGTATCACTTGGTGATCAAAAGCTGCTGGCTACCAAATTACCTTTTTGCTCCATTAATTCCTTACGCTGTCAATACTCTTGCAATGCTGCAACTCACACGACTCTGCTGTCCTTACTGCATGTCAGTGCAGAGGACCAACATCAGGCACTATAAACCTGTCTAAAGTACCCATATTGACAGCAATCAGTGCAACAAATACCAAAGTCCTCATGCACACGCGAGGTTAAACAGCCAGTCCCCTTCTGCAAATTCAGCTATGGGAACCTCGTGTCAAGAGAGCTGGCCAAGGGCATCCTTAAAAATCCACTAAAAAGGATTTTTAGCATCTACTTCTTGGTGAACGTCTCTGCACCAGAAGGTCAGAGGGTTGGGGCAGCTCAGGTTTATCAAGCCTGTGTTTATTTTCAGACTGGGCTGATTGGTGTAAGATAGCAAACAGTCCTTCAGTAACCTGCTAGCAAGTCTTGTCTGCCTGATGACTCAGGCTTTAGAGAGCCGTGTTGGGGATTCTCCAGGCCAAGCCAGTAAGTTCAGATTTCACTGCATTATGACTAACCTGATTTTAAAAAGCCAATGCATTCTCCAAAGGGACTTGTTAGAATTTTTCTCCTTTAGCAGCATTTGGGTGAATACGTATGTTTGTTTTTATACCCTCTAAAAATGCACTGAAAAAAGGGAGAGTGCTTTATACAGCATTTAGGAATGGAGTTTGTTATTCTTATTCACAGAAAATAGTCTCCAGTAGCTATATCAGCATAAAATGAAGCTTCCTGCATCAAGGTGGAAAGATCTTGCAAGCAGGTGAAGATATATTTTGCTGGAAGAAAACACTCTTAATTTAAAATTCCAATATCTTTTCATTTTGTGTGTATACCACAGGGTTCTTATCCCAAGTTACACTTGCACAATCCATGTTTTTACAGTATAAATAATGCTTCCACACCTGTCCTGTAATCAGAATCTCTAAAGAGCTTTGGAAATGCAATAGCAGCAAGGTGAAAGAGTCATGATTTTGAAAGCTGAGCACATTAAGAAGTTTAGAAGTTATCTGCCTAGCTTCTCCACTCAGCTGCACACAAGTGCTGCAGCCAACAGTTCAGTTTATCCAGAGATTTCTTTTCCCTGACTCAACCTTTTCATTTAGAAGGTCTACATCTGAAGAGTTTTAAAGTACCAGGAAAGAATGAATAGAAATGCACAGCCCATCTTAAGATTTATGAGTGTAATACACAGCATCAGTTCATAAACCTCCCCAGCAYAAGTCCAACCCCCATTCCCTACGTCCATCAAGCCAAGCAAGGGGGATAAAGATGCATGTAAAATTCGCAGAGCACCTACATCCTAGCTGAGCCGTCAATGCAAGTTTGATGACTATCAGGTACTCCAAGGGCAGTGTCTGCAGGAATACCTTTTGTGCCTCCAATAAAATATATTTTAATAAAAAATATTGCTGCCTCCTACAAACCCTGCCAGAGTTCTCAGCCAGTGACTACCCTGGTATTTTTATGCTAAGGTGGAGTATTATGAATGGTGAATCATAGATATTCTTATTCACCAGAACATGCAAGACCTGGCTCATAGRATAGTGCCTAGCACCTCCTCAGGCAAAAACCTGGTATACAAACTCAAATTGCTATCTATTTTTGTTATGATTGATAATATATTTGGTTTGGTAAGATGTTCATACCAGTTTTGATTTAACTCAACACTTATTAACAGCAACAAAATGTTAGATTTCTACAAGTCACCAGTAAAAGTGCAAGAGATTATAAAAGACCAGCTGTCTTCATTGTTTGAACTTACAAAAATTTTTTTCAAAAAAGTTCAGAAACATAAAACTCAGTGATATAAATGCCATTGAAAATCTTCAAAGCAACAAGGTGACAAGAAAAAAGTATTTTCCATATTCTTTTAGCTTAAGATATAGCTGATGATACAGGGAAAGAAATTATTGCATTTTAAATACCCAATTTTAATAATGATGGTATCTCTTAAGTTAAATAAAAAGACAGACTGAAGCTGGAATAGACATATTCCCTCCTGACATGAAAAGCTGCAAATATCATACTGTTTAAAATGATAATAAATCAGCCTAGATCCTGAAGCATATTTATTATGTTTGGAATTAGCAATAATAAAACCAAAGCTTCTGCAATATTCACGGTGGAATTTAATGGAAATAAAGCGAACCTCCAGTTTGATTTTGCGCTTAGTGCATTGTCATATTTCTGGACCCAAGGCACTTCTAAAATTACATTACTTGAAAAGTTGTAATAAGGGCATTCAAGTGTAAATGGRCATATTTTTATCCGGGGTTGCTGCGAGCCTGGTGGTCTCTCTCGCCCCGCCGAGGGTGCTCAGAGCAGCCCCCGGCCCTGCCTTGCCCTGGCACCCGCCCCAGCACAGCTCAGGGTGCCCAAGGTGCCCTGGGAGGGAGGTCACCCGCCCAGATCCCGGCTTTTCAGAGCCAGAGTGGTTTCAGCAGCTGTGAATAACTTTCCAAGTGAAGCTGTATGTAGGTTCCAAAAATAAAACAGCATTTCCATACCTTATTTTTGCTAAGTTYATCAGTCTACATCATCTTTTTCAATTTATATGTATGCCTCATTTTTGAAAGCTTTCCCTCCATCCCTTTTACCTCCGTAAGCCCAACAGTTTAATTCTGCACATGTTCTTACATATTTGTATTTTAGAAAAAGATTTGAACGTAACTCCCGGATGGAGTCTCACTGGAATAACCTCAAACAGGCTATTACTACCTCCACTGAGATAAGACAAAATAATAGTTCTGAGCAGACCTGCACCCAATTCACTTGGAAGTAAAATTAGTTGAACAAAGAAAGGATATTAGTGAAATCTGCATTTCCATGTTTACCGGTTGGCTCTAGAAATCTCCATTATGCCATAAAGAGACAACTGTGACCTCACCTGAGAAAGTAATGCATTAAGGGAAGAATACTGGAGAAAGAAACATCCTGTTTTTTTCAAGTATCAGAGTTTAAGCAGGTGTGGTTACTGGGACAAAGTGAAAACAAATATGTCCTATATGAATGTTTTCCATGCAAAATGGAGAAAGATTTTAAAAATATTCTGCAAACAGAAGCTTTCACACATGAATCAAACTGAAATGAAATTGTTTTCCCCTCTGTTTTTGTGAATGGCTGACACAAAAGGACACRTAACAGATTCCACGCACATCAATTCCCCCATTCTTTATTGCAGTTATATGAGATTTTTCTAAAATAAAAAATCCCAAGTTAAACTTTGGAAAGATTCACTGAGCTTCACCTTCAAATCAGCCTGGACTAGGTTTCATGTGAATTGTGTCTTATGGTGGAAAACATGCACACAAAATATGGTTTTAATGAAACTAATCCACTTCAGCTCAAGGTTTGCATTAAGGTTTTCATTAGTGCAAACCTGAAATTCAGMGCTGTGCATTAGCTTACAACCTCTTGTGAGTCTGAGTAACACAGACATCATTCGTGGACTCAGGTTTTACCATCCCACATTTTCATGCATCTTTAATTGTAACTGATTAAACCCTATCAAGACAATCCTCAAATTTTTTTTTTTTTGCTATAATACACTTTAACTGCACTCATATAAACTATCAACAATAATGGTAAAATAAAAAGTTTTAAAAATGCAAACACTTATTGATCTCTGTATTTAAGCTATCAGCCTACCCATTAACTACAGAGCACTTCACTTTAGGGATGAAATGCTGAAATGCAGAGCTTGCTTCTCCCGGAATATAAAGAGAGGAAAAGAAAAACAAACAGCCTGGGAACACTGCTGCTGGCAGCGACAGCAAGGCTGGAGGGGACGAGCTGCTCTGTCTGTACCTGTCCTTTACCTTACTTGACCTGGGCACCTTCTCTCCAGAGCTGCTCGTTCCTCTGGGCACTTTTACAATCCCTTCTCAAAGGCCAACTTTTGTGCACATTATTTGTCAAATCAATTAAGCAGGAAGGATGCCAGTTTTCTCCCTCTGTCCATTATTTTGACCCAATTAATGCAAAAATACACACACCTTCAGTATTTCCAGCTCTATCTGTATTTGGCATGCTCTACATTGGTAAAGATCTGAAGAGTCCTGAGCAATTTGGACTTGCACAGAATTTGGGTTGCATTTAAATGAAGCCATAAGCAAGATTAAAATCCCTACCAATATCTCAGAGATGATAGCAGTCACATCTTAAAACACTGAGCAGTGTTTAACACTTAACATCTTAAAACACTGTTAAAACACTTAAAACAGTTTTCAAACAATTCCTGCCTACACTTAGTCTAATATGTAAATGTTACAATTTTGCTCTCCAATAAAAACCTTTACCCATAGTAGACTACACTAAAAGGACTGCAAAGTTTGGAGCAACAACAGGATGYCTGTGGCCAGCTATTGACTTCATCCCAAGTTTCATGATTTGGCTACTGTCTCTCAACCTTCCATTAAAAAGTCAAATATTGGTTTTTAACAGAGAAGGTAGGCTTGAAAGCACAATTGAGAAGTGTTTCGGTTTTAATTATGATTTTCAAATTACAATCAACTTGCTAAGGCAAAGCCATCCTTTGAGAAGACCTGCCTATGGTTCTTGATTCTTGCTATACAGAGAAGATACTCTCCATAAACAGACATGGGAACCTCCTAATCCAACACCCACCTCWTGCATTTTACATGTTTTGAAACCATTATGTAAAAAATCCAAACCACTTCTGGTGGCAATTAGCCTCAGAATGACAAATCACATTACAGACAGAGAACACATTAATTTCCCTGCTCTGGCTGGGGAGACGCTAAGCAAGCTAACTGTGGAGATGGAAGTAATAAACACTTGGCTGCTCGCTTGATCTTCATTCCTTCTGTTTCAGAGGAGCAGATGCCACAGGACTGACAGGGAAAACATTCCTCTGATGTTGGCCGTGTAATGGAGTGATGATGGGGCAGAACTTGCTTATACCTCCCCACCAAGCATCCCAGAGATGCCTGTCTAAGCCGGCAGCCTAATGCACCCTGAAGAAGGTTCTCAGAGCAAGTCACACTGATTCCACCCATCAAGGAAGTCCAATCACCTTTTTCTGATTAAATGTTTAGAAGAAAAGCACGCTGTTGGTTCAAGAACTGTGGCGAGACCTTKACTAGATGTTGTGGCCACAAGCCAGTAAAGATTTGCTTATTTTACCTTCCTACAAAGCAGGAAAGCTGGCATCCCCATGTTGACAGCTTCCCAAATTACCTTCAACATACACGCAGGCCTGGTTTTCTGAATAGCCCCTTGGTCCTGGTTGGGTGGTGATGGCACAGGGCTACCTACCAGCWTGGCCAATTCTGTGCCATGCCCTCCCTCGGCTGGTTGCAGGTGTGGGTGCCCCAGATCCYCTCAGCAGCAACACCCCATATGCCAGGAATGTTTCTCTCCAAACAGCTCCTCCTCATGGATATGCTCCATGCCTGTGTGTCTGGAGCCGAGCCATTTATTTTTCCTCTCAGTAGGCATGTTTGGAGCTGTGGGTGGCCTCTCCTGTTTAAAATAAAGCATTTGGGAGGAAGCTTTGTCTCTTGCAGACTCAAAACCAGAACATCTGCCCTGTGCTATGAAGGACAAAAAATAAGCTAAGCTTGGTCTACTAGAACACTCCCCTTCTTACKCACTACATCTTTTCTTGCTTGGAAGTGCAGATGCAATGGGAAAAATCAGAAACACTTTCAGAAGGAAAGGCTCAGTCTGTTTGAAAAGTTCCTATGACYTGGGAAATCAACACACAGGGACTCATTTCTACATGAAATGAAAATGAAAAGCTCTGGAAAGAGATCTTTCCAACCATGACTTGCAGTATTGAGATCCTCAATCTCTATCTGTCCAGTTAGGCTGCAGAGATATACATTAACCTAAGGCAGAATATGCTTCATCCTCTAGTTCCTGTGTATTAAGGGAGCTCTATTCAGTGTTTTGCTCTGCTTGCCTCCGCTTTAACCTGTTTGAGGCACAAAATAGCCCCTCCGTCATGGCTTCTAGCCTCATTAAAGAAATATGCAAAAGAAGCCAGATTTAGAACAGAACTTTTTTTTTTTTTTTTTTTAAAACCAGGGCCTCCAAACATATTGCAAAACCATCTTGGCAAGCTCAAAGACACTGAATTCTCTGAAAAATTACTCTCAACAACCCACCCCAGCCCATTAGTCGCAGGCATGGACATGCAAGGACATTACAACACAAAGCACGGAGGCCTAAGGCACCTCATCGATCCTCCCTGCAYGGGACAGGTTGGTTTTTTGCCTTCTCTTTCACCATCCTATACCTTTTAATCTCATAATAAATATTCTCCTTCCGCAATGGAAATTTGTCCCGTGTAGGGACATTTATAGCTTGTCACTGGATGCTGAACCAATGTAAACACATCGCAAGGAAGCACCCGCACTTCAGCCTCCTCACTCACAATTGTTCCTGACACACGGAATGACTCTGGGATGTTTCTGYTCCTGCAGGCCACATCCTGACAACACGAGAAACAGGCTGCAGTGCCACTAGCCCTTGATTTACTTAGTGTTCATTATATCACTGCTTAACTCAGCGCTGTACATCCACTGCAAACCCCATTTTTCTGTCTGAAACTTGGCTAGGAAATGGTAGGAGATGCTTCATTATTGCCTGTCTTTAAGTGGAAGAAGATTCTATTTTTAAAATGGCACTTTGCAGGTCATTAATCCACAACCTGAATGAGCCCTTAGCTGTTGACCTCCCCAGTGACCAAGTTATTTACTGAAGATGAGAAATTACTATTTTTCAGAGTTTTTTCCAAAAAGGCATTACACATTTTGGAGCCAATATGGAACATTATAACAGTCTTCACAATACAGAGTGGCTAGTATCCTTAATCCACCCTGAAAGATATACAGGGCATTTTAACAGTGACTCATGGCAGTATAAGAGAATGCTTACGTAATGTCCTTAACATGTGATGTATATTATTGCTTCTTGCATATATTCAGTCTAATAACTCTGCATGGCATCAATATTGAGCAATTATCCAAGAGTATTTGAGCTGCAAAACATTCACACAATCTGCAAGAGTCTTGATATAATTCCCATATTAACTCTAGTGTCCATGATTAGCACTAACAACTCGGCAGAACTGAGTTTTTAGGAAAAGCTGGGAAATAAGATGACTGCTCCTTTCACATGCTGATTATACCTTGCAACAAACAAAGAGAGGTTTCATTAAACTGAGTCTTTTCAAAGTGGCTTTCTGGCAATAGTGACACTTGATATGAACAGTAAAGAAAGGTGGATGCTGGAGTTACTGCATAGAACCAGACCAGTGACCCCAGCAGACCAGCAGCTGGTCCCTCACAGCAGGCAATACCTGGCATTTCAGAGGAAAGGGCACTGGAAGYAGGGAGATATGGAATAACCAGCCCAAGATTAAGTTTCCAAGGAAAGGAACTAGAAGAAAATTTATGCATACAAATGTCAGCCCCAGGCTCCTCAAGAACATTTCTCCCTTGCTTTTCACATGTCTTCAATTAGGCCTTCTACATCATCATGTCTTGGAGTATCACATATACCCAGTGCTGCTTTGCTCATATTGTAATAAACCACCACACCATAAACAGTGGCAACAACTTCACCACATATCTCTAGACAGCGGTGAATTAAAGAGTACGTGATGATGAACAGAAGGTCCCCCCAAATGATACTCCCAGCCTAAGTTTCCATGGTTTAATTGGTGTTTTGATTTAACAGGGAAGAACTCCATGGTGGCATGTTGTTTTAGTGGTTGGAGCATGACATAAAGTAAAGCCCATAAGTTCAAAGTGTCTAGCTGTTTACTGGAATCCCACCACCCGAGAACTGGCAGGAGAGTCCCCAATTACTCATCTGCGTTAACTCTTTGGGTAAACATTTTCCTGTTGAGCAGAAGGTCGAGCTGCACATTCCCTGACAAAAATCCATGTTCAAAAATAAACAGAATGTATGCCTGAATTATGGGTTTATTTTGTACAAAAATGGATCTATTTACACAAGCGCCTCTCATCAGGACATGCTCATTTTCCAGCCTAGCAAGTTCTCCTCCTGTGCGGAATAATTCCCAGGGAGCATTAGATCTAAATATTAATGAGCAGCAGCCTCTCAAGAGGCAAGAAGGGTGTTAAACCCCGTCAAAGACGTGACTTTAGGCCTGGTTTTGTGCCTCCTTCCCGCGCAGCGAGCTGGGACAGCGAGGGAGCTGGCAGACACCCGGCCCGGCTGCAGGGCTCCGGAGCCACGCCGGGAACGCCAGCCAAAGCCTTAATGACAGAAACACCTACGTCTCCCACATATGCCATAATAAATTATTGGCATCGACTGAATTTCCATGATGTCAAATAAGTGTGAAGGAAAATAGACTGCAGCTAAGCAGAGGAAGGGGGTGTGGAGCAAAAAAATACAGGAAGGCACCGTTTTTTCTTCCCCCAAAGAAGGAGGCGGCACATTTGAAAGCAGTAATTGAAACAGAAACCAGGCTCACAAGCACTGCTGTGCAGAGACTCTAGCTAGCAGCAGCCCTGCAAATCCAACACATTTCAAAGTGCTTTTTAACTGTATGCACCAGGCACTGAGGGTTAAAGCAAGGTAAGTGTGCATTTATGTAAGATAATAACTAGGATAAAAGAAGCATCAGGGTGTTTGTAGGTGGAGTGTAGAGATGCTTCCTCTCACCGCCCAAATTGCATTTAAATACCATTTATCAACAACAGTTTCTACAGAAAAACAAAAGTTTGAAAGATCAGAAAATGGTGTTCACCACACAAAGCTGAAGTCTTATACCTCTACTGCTTTTACAGCTATGCCAATCTACTTTTCCCCTTGATTCTCCACCAGTTCTATTTTTAAGCTTTAAGTAACAGACCACCAGAAAAGTTCAGATTCTATATGCTGTGTTTTAAACTGCTGTGTAGCACTGGCAAGATAGGGACATTCCCTTATCAGAGAATAAACTGAATAATCTAGTCACTGCAAAGTCATCTAAAGTCAAGACATCATTTCTGCTTCGCAGCTAACAAGTCAGCTCTTGTTAGCTAGACACCTGCAGTGACTTGAACCTTGGCTTACTCCAGCCCTTAACCTCTTCTATCCCACAGGTGACCCCCTGCCACTGACTTCCAACTACACATCTTCATGCATCCTTCCCTAAGCATCACAGCTGGTATTGAATATCACTTAGCATTAAACATGACAAATTTGTTATGCACTTCATTTTAAATACACGGGCTAAGATCCGTGGAGACTAAAAGAGCAAGTCCTACTTTTACACAGCAATCACAGGGGCTTCCCTGCTTGCAGATGACATGCGAGGGGGAAGGTCCATGTTGCAGAGCAGCCCAGCCCCAGCAGACCACGGCTGCAGACAAACATCTGCTTCCACATCCCCGTGTGCCAGGGAATCGATCACTTCCCCCAGTCATCTGCCTTCTCCTGCCAAGAGTTACCCCCATCTGGCACAAAAGCTGCTTGCAGAAGCAAGCCCATTAGGCTGATATTTGTTTTTTTATTCCCTCTTTGCTGTGCTCAGAAGCTCTATCACCTGCCTGCTCATGCCCATCCACAGCGCACGAGYCACATCTCCCTCTGCCATTCATCAGCTTCATGAGCTGGCTAAGGGGACTCCCTTTTTCTCTGCCTCCATGTCAGTGAGAAATGAACCCCAAAACATGTGCTGCTCTCCATAGGACTGCATGGTTCATGTAAACTGTCCAACGCCAGGCAGGCTCCCTTACGTGCAAACAGCTGAGAATTTCTGCAGTGAAAACAGGTTTGTGGTGCCTCTGACTTTGGATATCTGACCTGATATACCTTGAAGAAAAAAAMTATCAAAAAAGAAACAGTATTTAAGGAGTGGAGGCTCTGCAAAATTAACCGAGACATGATGAAACCTGCTGGTCTTAGTAGTGTGCTGGGGACTGATTAGTACCTTAAATGCTGGTCACACCATCACTCTGAACATAACAGGAAAACACAAATAGAGAAATCCAAACACAACTGGAACAAATAGTACACCTCACCACTGCAGCCAGGGAGTTTTACTCCTGACCTCCAGCTAGAGAAAGAAATGACAGATAGGCCAACRAGGCCAACTAAGCTTTTCCACACTGATTTAAAGCACAGAAGCCACAGATGGTAGTTTATCAGTTCCAGTGGAAAGCAAGGATCATGGAACTTGAAGATATTAATCACTGTGAATTAGAAAACCCAAGGCTTCTATTAATTTCCCTGTCCGATTTCGTTATCTTCTCAGATTTTCCTGTCATTTCTTTAAGACTTTCCTTGTAAATTTTGTGTTTCAAGCTGTAAGAAGGCCATTAGAAGATGGCAGGAGTCCTGTACTTTTCTCGTAATGAATTCTCAAGTTACACAGGGTTTTCCTGTGCCAAACAAGCTGAAGCCACACACAATTATGCATCAGCTGCACTGAGCAGACATTCCTCAGTAGGATCTTCTATTTTTAATTCAGCAATTGCAGTAAATTGGCTAAGAACTTTGGGCTTTACAGCCTCATTACTTTATGTAAAACATYAGGAATAACTGCCACGTAAACATGGACATGGTACCTTATTTATGCAAATGCTGACTTGGGGGTTCTTCTTGGCAACATAATGCAAGTTCCATGATCACAGAAGCACTTGTCCCTGCACAGACCCACTTTGGCAGCTTTTGATGATCACACCACAGGCTCCTTGGAGGAAGCCCTATTGGCATTGATTTCTTAAGTTCATCACAAGCCAAAGTGATAAACCTTGGTACTTGAGGCAGAGTGTCCTTTATTTCCCTTTCAGAGAAGAATAATTAGGAAAAGATGATCCACCAGCTTATTTTTATCATAAAGCTGTTCTGGGAAGCTGAATTTCTTCCCTCTTGCTTGCAGGGCTAAYAGGGCAAATGTCCTCTTCCCCCAGCTCCAACACAAGGCCACACACTGCAGTGGCTGAAGCATTTGGGAAGCAGAAGCAAAGTGCCCTTGATGACCCATCTCCAAACACAGCTTCAAACAGACAGAGAAGGATCTCAAGGAGAACACTATTATTTTTTCTGACAAGACCCCCACACAGTTATGCAATCATGATATTAACCACATTATGAGGCTTAATACACATATCGAGTAGTCTCATGGCAAATACCTTAATTAACATCAGCTTGATCTTAAATGCACATTAAGGAGAGCTCTGGAGGAAGCAGTTGCACTGATGGAAGGACAGGCAGAGACAGAGACCATTCTGTACCATTTCATTCCCCTAAAGAGACCATTTGTTTCAGTTAAAGACCATGAGAGTTTATAGCCCTCAACATATGAGCACCCAACAATATGAAGTTGTTCCTTGCATTAATCAGGTTAACTCAGGTCACATTTTTAAGCTTCTTTCTGCAAGCCGCAGAACTCTCCCATCTTAATAAACACCTCAGTATAATCCACTGATGTCAAGAGCTGGAGCCTTGGCCTGGCCAGCAGCTCTCCTCTGGGTCTAAAGGTTTGAGCTCACGTTGACCTCGCTTCCATACAACGCAACTTAACCCAAACACTCATTTCACAATGTCGCACATACTGGTTGGATAACCTTCCAGATGGAAGGAACGCTCTATAAAAGTTAGGAATTATTGTTAGCGCTGTTATTCATTTGACCCATCCTACCCATTTGCAGATTACATTGAGTAAGGCAAAGCCCACATAATTTGTTATTTTTTTTTTTGTTATTTTTGCTATAGTTTCGCAATTCAGCGGTTTATAATAAATATAGTGGCCTGAGGAAAGCTCTGTGTGCAAAACAGAGTTCCTTATTCACCATTCAGGCAATGCAGAACTTCACAGCTTTGTTTGAGTCTCCCGTAGCCGAGACGGGAATCCATTAGCAACACTCAGACTGGTGGCAACACTTACTTTGAGAAGTAGAGGCACCCAAAACTAATCTTTAATTTAGTGTATAAGTAGAGGAAAAAAAGAAGGGACACAAGAAGTATCTCTTATTTGAGAATTTTTCATTTTTTGGAAAAAAAATAAATTTGCTGTGCAGAGCAATGCTAGACCTGCTCAGGAAAAAACTATTTTGGATTCCCTACATACTATCCCGAAACTTTTAGGTATGCTGCTGAACAACCTCCATYTTTACATGCCTTTTTCTCCCTATGCGCACAGGGAGCACATAATACATTACAGGCTGATTTCCTTTGATGCAGGCCCCACTTAGCCCGATCCCTTTGCAACCCCCTTTACGCTGCTCCCAAGCAGTCTATTAACCAGCTCCCAAGCAGAGCACGGGGCTGGGCAGCAGGATGCCTGGGCAATAAGTCTTGCATTRAAAGCTCTGCTGGGTCTTCCCACTGTGCAGGCCTGCTGAGCTAGGCTTCTTTTAATATTGCCTTAATAGGCTCTTCAAACGCAGTTAATTAAGTTCAGTATATCCCAACAGATTTCCATTGCCTGCAGAGAGCATGTGCCTTGGCAAACGGGAGTGTATTCCTGCTGCTATCGGCAATCGAGGCTTAGGTAGAGCGATTATGGTACTCACGAGAAGATGCAGTCGCGCCTGGGTTTTGCCTGCTCCACACATTGCCGAGGAGGACGGGGCAAAGCCCAAGCCTAGGCAGGACCCATGGGGACGTCTTGCTGGGACTGGCAATGCTGTAGCTGGCAGGAGCAGCAGCTTGGAGCCAAGACCTGCTGGGAAGGGGCAGAGGGGCTCCCAATCTGCTCTTAAAGCCTCAAGCTGCTGGGGCTGTTAATCACTCAATTAGGCCCTAATTATCATCACCACCTGCATCAAAAGACCTCCCAGGGCCAGGGAAAGGTTGCAGACAGGCCCTTTGACAGGTGATCCGCAGGGCCCGTGTGCTGCTTGCTCCGGGGATCAAAGCCAGGCAAGTGGCTGACACAGGCCCGAGCTCCCTCTGCCACGGACATGAGTAGTTCATTGGTTACCCATCTATTCCTCCACCCATCCCTCCATCCCTCCATCCCTCCATCTCTCCTTTCATCCATCCATCCACTTCTCCTTTGATTAATCCATCCATCCATTCCATATTAGAAGAAACACATTTCCTATCTCCTATATGTAAGGAAATAAAAGCTAAAAGAGCTTGTTATCTATTGCTTGGCATCAGACCTAAAGTCTACAAAGAGGGTTTAGTTTCTGACTCAGTTCTGATGTTTAAAACACGCAGCTTAAATTGAGTTAATTCCTTTGTGAAAGTTGTGCACAGCAGCTCTCGGAGTTTGAAAATAGTAATCATTTTGGAGCAAGAGTATTCAAACATTTACAAGGGTGTAAATAGGCAGTGGAGAACCGAGTCCAATAATCTGGCATTATAGGACGCAACAATAATACAATAATTCTCTCAGCCTTTCCAGCCCCAGTCTCATTTCCTGGGTTTTAACATTACTTTGGGTTATATAGGCATGCAGTGACTCAGCCTGTATCAATTTTCCTAATCCTCACAAAATGTTGATAATTTGTTCAGCTGTTCTTTTTTAACAGAGTGACAGAACAAATGCGTAAGTAGATCTTTTTTTTTCTAATAGCTTCAGTTTGGCATCCAGTTTAAAGCCAAAATTAGAAAAGGTTGAGAGGAGGGATATGCCTTCCAGTGTCCCCAGTGAAGGCATCTGAYGGCACGATGCTTTACCCTCAGATAGTGACAGAGAGGAGAAGGCTCTGGACACGTTTGGGTTCCCTGGATCTGAACCCATAACCTCCTTTCTGGTCTCAATCCTCTGTCCGTTTAATAGGAATTATTCAGCATGGACTAGTATGTTCTGTTTCACACTATCCACATCCATTTCCAAGGGGCCAAACTGCTGCAGCCCAAGGACTTCAGCATTCCCGAGTGCTGCTCCAGAGCTACCACTTCATCCACCAGAAGAATGGGTGGGGATCAAACCCTTTATGGATATGAAAGAGCAGSAGTGGGAGAGACCAAATGTTCTTGCTAGGTCCTCAGGACCTTCAGCTTCTATAAACTTTACACCTGCACAATCATACAGCAGTTGAAGATCACATGCAATTCCTTTTATCTTTTTTTTCTCTTGGTCTGCCAGTAGGCATTTGGTAAAAGTGACAGGTTATTTAAGAGAATATATCAGAGTTACAGTGTGTATTTATAGGCTATGTGAAGTCTAATACTTAATAGATTCCTACAGAGAAGATTCCTAAGCTGGAAACCCTGAATTATTCTTGCAAATCCAGAGCGCAGCGCCAGCATGTCTTGCAGATGCGTCATCCTTTCTTTCACCAACTAGGATTAACTCTAATCGAAAGTGACGTTCAAGACAATCCTTGTAGCCAGTCATTTGTTTTCTTAATAATAAGCCAGCCGATTTTACCTGCTGATTCCTTATTGCAATTTTGCAAAATATTACAAGAAAGTATTTTATGTGCTTCCAAGATTTCTAGCAATATGTGTCCATGTGAAAGAGTAATGAGCGGGGAGGTACTGCAGGAACTGAAGTGTGAAGAAGTTTAATATGCTCACTTACTTTTTGCTCTAAAGATGTATTTTAAATTTTTTTGGAGCGTGAATAAAATAAATTTGCAAAGTTGGGCAAAGCTGTTTAGATGGGGAAAGGATCCAGTCAAAACCTCTGCTTCTCACTCAGACCTAATCAATCCTCAGACTTTCTTGTCTCTCTGCTTTGGTGCCAGTACTTCTGACAKCTCTGGTCCTCATCTTCATTCTCCATATTCTTAACAGCCTCACTCTGTACTCATTGCTCATACTTTAAGAAATACAAAATCATATGCATCTCTCTGGGGAAGGACAAAGAGGACAACAAGAGAAAAAAAAGAAACATGTTTTCATAGATCAACTTCACTTGAACAATCGATCAGGTAATGATCAAGGGATGTGCTTTTGTACTGGATTCCACACTAAAAAAGCCAGTACCCCGTTGGGAACTCAGGGAGTTTAATTTTGAGGAGAGCTCATTTAGAGCCAAACATACCTATTACATTGGTTGGAATCCTGGGCCTCTTTAAGTGAACCACAGAAAAACCTGCCAACCTCAGAGAAGCTAACATGTCATCCTTAATTACCATAATTTCATGTGCAATCATGGCAATTGTGTGCAGGTGACCAGCTACATTTTCATGCCTTATTGTAGACGCTGCACCAAAATCTACCCAACTGGAATGGCAGAGCGATATTTGCTCCAATGTGCAAAATCTTACAATATTTACAAGGTGCAATCCTTACAAAATTTGATTGTCCGAGCTCCTATATGTTCAATGGTGTTAAAATGAATCAAGGGCTCCAAACCTCTCCCTTCAGAGCTTGGTATATCATGGAAAAGAATCTTGAAGAAAATATTCTGTAGAGCCTAAACTTCTCATTAACCAGCTACAGGAAATTCGGCTCCCTACTGCACAAGAGAGCAGAGCTATAAAAAGGCCTTGTGAACATATGTTACGTGCACTATTTTGAAAACAGGTCCCTGGGAGCTGTGGGTAGCAAGTTCTCCAGCTCCTTTTCCATGACTGCCTCCTGAAAGGCCCAGTCTGCTGTTTATTTAGCAGTCTTTTTGTATCCCATTCACAGTCAAGTTTTTAAGGGAAAAACGGGGACTTAAATTCTTCCCTAGGTAACAAGAGTGCCTGCATATCCATAGGATCATGTCATTGCAACAGAACAAAATATTCGACAAAGAATGGCTGGGTTTTCATCCATGTAGAAAGACTCTAACAAAAAGAAATGCTAACATACCAAAAGGAGAAGAGATGAAGAATAGGCTCTGAATTAAGGGTTTTGCTCATATTAATACTGCCATGTCTTACTGATGCTACAAGTCAAAATGCAAATATGAAGTAGGGCCATGGGGAGAGGAGCGACAGCCTTTGTAGCTGGCCAATCTGCCTCGCTCTTCCTCCTCTGTCCCTGTATGTCCTCAGCTGCTGCCTTCTTTTTGGACTGCATTGGTTTTTTGAAACAAAGACCGTTGTGTTTTTAGAGCATAAAGGCAATAAGGGTTCTGTTCATCATAAGGATTTTGGTTGTTTCTGTAGCAAAATAAAGTAAACCGGGGTAAAACTTCGAAGCAAATGCATTCCCAGATTGAAGTGAGCGATGGGATCTTCTCTTTGCACCCAAAACACTCGTGTCCAGCCGGGCTCTGCCCCGAAGAGTGACTTTCCTTCAAGTGAACAGGGCCAGAATCCCAACCAACCTACCGCAAACGGCTTGCAGCAGAGCTTCCAAATGTACTCATTAGCGCTGCAAAGCAACATAATCCTCCGGCCTATTTAAGACTGCTCCAAGTATGCAACATGCTTCTAAAGAYATAAATCCTGTGTAATTCCCCAAAAGCGCAAGGCTCGGCAGAGGAGGATGAGCAGGAAATAGATGGGAGCAAGAGCAGGGCTTTGCCATCGAAGGGATGTGCGGTCCAGGGAGCAACTTGCGGCACCGATACGGCTCCGGAGGACACTCGAATTGCAGCACAACCTCTTGACTCACAGACGCAGCAAGGGAAGAAGTAGTACATGAGTAGGGAATGACTAACTCCGGTCTCCACAGAGCTCTGTGGCTTGGACACTTTGCTGAAGATTTGGTTGTAAGCTGACATTTTTCGCTCTGATTAATCCTTTCCAGCCCTTGGTCTCAGCTGACTCGGCTGAGCCCGTTGGAACCACCGTGGGGCTCGCTGAACTTTATCTCTTTTCAGTGCTTAAATAGAAGACCCCCCTCTCCCTGCCCCCACCTCATCCTTCTTGCTAAAAGCTTATTTGTAAGAGCCATAATGAAACTCCAGGTGGCCTGGTGATTTGGAAGTAATCCCCTCTGGGATTTGAAGCACTTGGTTATGCCTCATGCATTGTAACAACCCATGGATGTGATTTTCCTCTCTTTCTTTCTTTATTTCTTTCTTTTTTTTCTTTTCTTTTCTTTTTTCTTTTTTTTTTTTTTTTNTTTTCCTCTCTTTCTTTCTTTATTTCTTTCTTTTTTTTCTTTTCTTTTTTTTTTTTTTTTTTTTTTTTTTTTCTGTGCTGCATGATTTAATAAGTGCAGGGCATTAGATGCTAAAGGAGTAGGGAAAAAAAAATCAAAACAGCCCCTAAAAAACAAAAGGATTAGAGGAACTCTGCAGGGTGTGTGCATGTGGACACCGTACCCAGCGGCTCCCCGCTGAAGGTTATAGTGTCTCCATGGAGGAGCACAAGCCAAGYTGGAGCTCCTTGGAGCTCGAGGAGCATCGAGCTTCGGGGCTGAATCATTTCACCTTGGTCCTCCTCTAAAGAAAGCAGCAAAAGAGGAACAGAACCCAATGTGTTTCCAAGTCTGAGAAAAGAAAAAGGGTTTTCAGTGCGCTTGATGGGTTTCCAGGGTCTATCTGCCACATGCAGAGGCCAAGAAGGGCACAAGCAGGGAGGGGAAAGCTTAGGAGCTGCATGACTGCACGATGCCACTGGCTGCCTCTGCTGCCTCAGGATTTCTAGTAATTTCTAGTTTAGGCTCTGCCCACAGAACCTATTCAGCTTACAAATTAAAATAAATAATCTATCTTATATATAATGTTGTATATTTTATATATACATATACATACTCTCTCTATATATACTACATATATAMATATATATATAATTTGAAAGCATTCCTGGGGTGCAATGCCATGTGGGTGACTGGTTCTTCCCTAAAGGAGTTTTCATGGGAGAACCAGGGTGAATCGATCAGCGGTGATTTGCTATTGACAAGCTGATATCAGAAGCTAGAAGGAAAGAAGGGCAAAGAAGAAGGGAAGGAGTGAAATAAAGAAAGAAACTTCATTGCACGTTGAACTCCCTGCCTGATTTTCAGCCGCGAGTCCCAATCTGGGGTAGCAGCTGCTCCGATGATGTATTGCAAACGACTTATTGCCGTAATGTATCACGGAGCTGCATGGCCCCGATGACATGTCACTGTAATACATCACCAGAGCCTCGCGCAGCGGGAACGGCAGGCCTGGAAGCCAAGCAGCAACATAAATTTCAGTGCAGTCCCCCCAAAAATTGTTGTGAATTTCTTTTCTGCTCTACTGAAGATTTAAGCTGCCAAAAGTGTGGGCCAGAGCAGCTACTCATTAAACAGGCTCCGATGGTTTCATAAGTCCCCCAAGTCATTAAAGGTCTTAATAGAGGAGATTAACTATGGCTATTGTTGCTCGGTGAGGATAAATTATCTCTAAATGCTTTTTTATGCCTTCCTGGTAGTGCGTGAGGACCTGGGGCTTGCATGTGAGGAGGAAGGAGCTGCTGGAGCAGGAGGGATGCACAATTCCTGGTAAAATMAAGCAAAAATAACGTGTGTGGTGTTGAGCTGTGTGGCCACCTTTACCAGCTTGGCGTCCAAGCTTCATCCCATGGAAATATGACTCCTTGGGCAACAGCYTCATCAGCAGGGATCACCGATACCTTAGATATCTCTGCAGAAGCTTGCAGGGGGCGAGATGTGGAGGGAAGGAGGAGGTGAACATCCCAGCTTTCATTCTCTCTGTGCAGCAGCTTGATTGTGCAAGGCACGTGCAGGTTTCTAAGCTGTCCTGCAAGACATTGGTGTTAAAATGGTGCTATTTCTTCATGTGCTAATTCCATCTGAGAAAGAAAGAAAAAAAAAGTGGTCTTTTTTGAGGGGAACTCATTGACTCATAAGCAAGAATTAATAAGACAAAAAAAAAAAAAAAAACAGGAAAATGGAAGAAAATGAAAGAGAATTTTTAAAAAAAAGGAGCAATTTGAACATTTTTACCTGTGTTTAGGTGACATGGTCAACATGAGCACACCGTTCACACCAGCTAACTGGAAATTTCTCCACGGGGTAAATGGGAGGAGGACCCCGGTGCTCCATCGGAGCAGGCAGTGCTGGAAACTCCACGAGGGGCTTGCCAGCAACTTCTTAGAAAGGCATTTCGCGGTACAGTATCAGTGAGCTGAATTTGCCTTGGAAATGCCACCGCAGCTCGGGCTGGGTGGTGCTGCCTGCTATTTTGCAGTTATTTTTTGATCCGAGATTAAGTGTCTTTTTATTTCGTCGAAATGGATTTTAATTGAACGCGCTGCTCCGCTCGAGGTGCTCGGAGCGAACATGGCTTGGTGTTTTTCTTTCCCAAATCCTAAGGGAACGTGCCCCTAGACCAACATTAGACTGTTTTGTTTTGGGTTGGTTTTTTTTTTTTTTTTCCCCTTGGTCAAAAGATCCAGTGTGTGCTAATTCTGTCGGACTCTCTCGCACTCAATCACTCATATTCAGTGCCCCCTAAAGAAACATTGCAGAAGCCAGAAGGCTAAGAAATTACCCAAATGAACTGCCTGTGCTTTGCCCTCACGTATCACATACTGAATTGTTGCCACCTTGCCGGTAAAATTAGCCACGTGTTTCGCAGTGTTACCTTCACTTATCAAATAACAGAGCGGTGCTGTGCTCGGCCGGGCCAAAAAACCCCAGGAGCTGCTACYGACCCTGCACGATGACCAGGGAGAAAAAGATACCTTGCAGAACACATTAAATAATCTCCTAAATCAAATTTGCAGAGGTCTATGCTGAGAGGTGCAGGGTTTGCTTTCCCCATCCAGAGGGGCATCCGTGAACGTGCTCGATTTAAACACAAAAAGTAGTTTTAAGTTAGTATGAAACCTGCTAGTTCCAGTGCTTGTGCAAACTCAGGCATTTGCCTGACTGTTTTGGAGGTTTAATGCTGAAATGAGATTCAAAAAATAGTTATTTTGTAAAAAATAATTCAGTTTTGAAGTGGTTTTTCTTTAATAGAAGCATCTTGCTCTGACTTTTTTTGAATAAGTTCAATTTTTCATTTTTCAAAACCTGCCTACATTTCCAGACATTCAAAATAAAAAGAAAGGTTAACCCTGAGAAGAAGAAGGGATTTTTTTTTCTCCTATAAAATTAGTTCAGCCATTGAGCTGAAAAATCAAATTTTCATACAATTTTTTGTGTAGAAAATATTTCTCCGGCAATTTCTCCAGTTAATGAAATCTGATGATCCCTGCACCTATTACCTAGGGGTAAATTCTTTTGAGCCTAAAAGCAGCAGAAAGCAGAGGAGGAGGCAGCGGCAGCCGGGCTGCCRGGGGAGGACATTGGCCACCGGGGCGAGCACCAAGCCTGGTTTGTCTCARTTTGGGCCATCACCTGGGCTCAAGCACTGGCTGCAAGAATTTGGATTGGGAACAGCCTTGGGAAGAGGCCTTGGCAAGTCCCATCCCAATTTATAAAATCTCCATTTTGCTTGTTCCACCTCAATTTCGAAGCCCCATTGTGGGCAAACCCAATCCAGGCGCAGACCTCAGCTCCTCAGCTCATCCTACGATGTCTCCAATGACATGGCTAGAACCACACAACAGAACAACTACTGAAATTCCCCATTTTTGGACCGGGGGAGCCCACCAGGCGCTGCCCGGGGACGCCCAGGGATGTGTAACGAGTTGCCCGTCCTCACGTGGGGCTGAGCTCTCGTGCTAGTCCCCCCGGGAGATGGATGGGGGGTCTCACGCTCACCTTGCTCGTGGGAGAGCGCCGGGCTGCAGCCAAAGGCTGTTACATCACCAGGGAAAAAAACCCCAACCCTTTCAGCCCCCCGGCCTTCTGCAGCCCAATTTATGTCCAATTTGCAGACTTTCAACAGAGCAGCCTCACAGGTCATAAAATCAAGCTCAGCCAGGGCTGCCTCTCTGGGTAATGGACTTAGGAGCACTCGAGGTGTTACCAGCCACTCGCGATGGGTAAAACGCTCTCGGGTCCCCTTTGCTAAATGAGTTCCAGGTTTAGCCCCCTCCCCGCCCTCGTTCGCTCTTTCTCCCCCTGAGCTCTTTACCCAAACTCTGGGTAAATGATCCCAAAGAGCAGGGGCTAAAACTGGGGTCTGAATTGTCAAAATTGTCACCCACTCCGAGGCCCCATCCCTGGTGCCCAGGCTGGCTGAGGACTAACAGACCATTTCATTTTTTTTAATAACCAATATGCTCCTATTTTCTGCCCCAAAGTCCTTCATCCAGCGTCAGGACAAAACTCATAGCTGAGTCCCTGAGGGAACTGTGGGCATGATGCAGAAACTTGTCCCATTCTCAGCAGAACAGCACAAAAGCAGAGCAAAAACCCCGTTTTGCAGCCCACTTTTAGGTTGCAGCCCTGCTAATGGGAGTCTCTTACATCCTGGCTGTGATAAAATGAGCYCAGCAGCGATTTATAATTGATATCAAATAAAACCCCACTTGTCAATCTGGCTTCTTTACCTCCAGGGGAATATTTTCTTTCCTTTTTTTTTTTTGTTAAGATGCCGGCCAACATTTCACWGCCTCCGTCTCCGAGAGGCCTGTCCTATAAAGGGGACATTCTGGTACCTGGCGCGGGGGCTCCTCGCGCCCCATCCCGTCGCTGTTTGTTTTGAGTAGCTCGCAGTGTCACCCGAGCCCCTTCCCCGCCACCGCGCCCTGCAGCCCGCCACGGATTCTCTTTCAAGCCAAACAAATAGTTTTATGTAAAAAACACGGAGATGGAAAAGGGGGATGTCAGCCTGCTGCCCTGCAGCTCTGCTTCCCTGGTTTTTGGGATGGAGCTTATGGATGCTGTGCGAGGAGCTGCCRACGTTTGTTTGCTGGCAAAAACCAGGGATGATATCTTATTAAAAAGCTATTTAAAAAAAAAAAAAGTATATGTAAAGTCATTTTTTTAAACCATGTCATGAATACTAACTTTCATCAGGCTTGTTTCTGCGGAACTGTGATAACGTCTTGTATAGGAGACCCCATTGGACTTAGGCTGGATGCTGCGGATATGTAGATATCATATCCATGATTGTGTGTGGGAGAATTCATGTGTGTTTTTAGAAATCAATGTTTTAAAAAACAGACAGTTGTTCATTGGTCTTGATTTTCCACTTGAATTTTCRCTTCATACTTGATGGCAATAAAACTCCAATAAGTTTAAATATTAACAAAGATATAAAGCTAATTTTGAAATTCAATGAGAATTTCAAGTTTGACTGTTCCATTCTTCCTCTCCGAACTGCAAAAAAGCAATCTGAGATGGGATAGAGAATTTTCAGATTCTCTGAAAAGTAATATTAAAATAAACACATAGTCTAATGTTACGCAAGTATCAGCATCCATTAAGGCCTGATTCTTTCAAAAAATAAGACGTAATAGTGACTTGCTTTAAACGTTAACTGCTGTTAACTGGTAGGCATGCTGGCTGCTTTTTTAAATAAGTTAATTGCTTCTCAAAACATTTGTGGCAAGAAGGAGACTCCCAATGCCCGGGACAAAGCTCCATTCATGTCCCCAGCAGCGTCCTCGRGTGCGGCTCACGATGCAGCAGGACCCAGGTGTCTCCCAAAGGATGAGGATCCATGGGGTCAGGTTCCCACCATGTTCTCCGCTTCTGCATCAAGATCTAGACCTCCTGGTTTCCCAGTTTTTCCCAATGGGAAGCATGGGTAACACACCGACAACCCAATCCACGTCTCAAAAGCAGCCCTGGGCTTTTCACATTGCCCAGGATTTTCCAGCAACGCGGCTCGCTCAGCGCTCCCATCCGCACTGTGCACCTCTCTTCTGTTTGGGTCTTTTCAATAATCAATTCCAGAAAACACAAAATTTCTTCAAAACCCTTATTTCAAATGGAGCGGTTGTAGTAGTGCAACAACTGTTGCACTCCTCCCCGGAGCTCAGACACAACAGCACCCTTTGCTTTGCTCTATTTTTTGTTTTACCCTATTTGTGCAGTCCCCTGGCCAGGCAAACATCCTACTTTCCATTTGCTGTGAAGGGAGACGGAAGGGAAGCGATGCCGTAAACTCCGTTTCCATCTTCCTCACTTGATGTCACTTTATTTTAGCCCAGCAGTAAAACCCAGCCACATAACCCACATTGAATTTAGACTCGCTGACGAATGCAGCCTAATAATAGTTTGACAACAAACAGCTCCGGAAAGCACAGTCTGTATTGATATTAAGCTATTTTAAATACCTCTGCTTATGAAAATAAAAGTGCCTGAGAGCAAACCCCAGGTTAGCCAGGCTCGCAGGGAGGCCAGGGTGGCCATGGAGATGTCACCTCTGCACATGGGATGCTCTCCTCATCACACCGCGACTCGTGCATCCCCAGTGTGGGCAACCTCAAGCCAAATGGCACATTTATAGGTAAAGACCATTGGAAATCTCCGAAACGCCCCATTTTGGTGAAGGTCTGGCCCCAGCCTGCAGCAGGGACGGGCGGGAAGGGGCTCCGAGCAAACAAATGGCTCCCCATAAACATGTCCAAGGAAATTAAGATGCTACAGCTGATCTGCTTTAATAAAATTACGCGGCCAGCTCCATTTCCAAAGTTGGTCGCTGTATTTTTTGCATCACGCCATGCAATTAATCCTTCCTAAAATAAACGGGCTGATTAAAATTCCATTATCCTGACAATTCACAATAAACCACGGGACCAATGATCCCTTTTCCTTTTAACCATTTAAGCCATTATAATTAATTCTGGATTTATGTCATTTGCTGGCAAATGTTACGATCACCTTACTAACTACTTAAACAATTTCAAACAGTTGCACTCCTTCTCAAACATGTAAGCAACGGCAATAATTGAACTATTTAACCTGATTCACATTTCGTGAAGTTTCCTTTATACACAAAGCTCAGTATTGAGTTGCTGGGGTCTAGTTTGTTTGCCTTTTTTTTTAATTTCTTCTTCTTTTTTTTTTTTTTTCCCCCAGTATCTAATTAAATGCTCATGGAAAAAAAATGTTGCCTTCATTATTTTGGTCTCATATTGAAATGAAAATAGATCCTCTGAAGAACATTGTTTTATATTATTATTTTAAACATGCTAACACAACGGCAATATTTCTCTTACCAGGTTTTCTGCAATTTACTTTTGCCCAGAGATAGCCTTCTATAGCATGTCCTGTGTTTTAGGAAGACAGCCTCTGCAGTCATGAAAATACACGAGGTTATAAAGAGCAAGTTCAAAATTTTAGCTTTTCAAAACCTGTGATTGCAAACAAAGATCCAATCTCTAAATTTTTTATAACATGGAAAATCCATTTTCTAACCAGCCCTACTTATGGCTGGGCAGATGGGTTGCTTATCCAAACTAACACTGACCTTCAAAAATGTTTGGTTTGATGTCAGTGTTTGGGCTGAGGTTTGGTTTGGCCAGCTCTTATTTTTCCATCGCACTTCACCCATCCCTAGAAGAGATGCAAAGGAATAAAAAGAATGCCATGCGCTCAGGGGCCAAACTGAGCTTCTGTTGGGCAGAAATAATAATTAAAAAAAAACCCTTTTAGCTCCTATTTACCTGAGCAACTAGCATGGTGCTCACAACCACAGCAGCGATCACATTAGGAGAACCATCAGTGATGCTGCAAACGAGGAGAGAAAGTGCGTTTTGAAGCAGCTGAGGTTTGTTGAAAATGCCCGCTGCATTTTCCTATGCTCACCACAAGATCACACAATATATATACATACATATACATCTACACAAGCTTGCAAACATATAAGGATGATTAATACTTGCTCAAGATTAATTGCATGTTTACTCCATGGAATGGCTCTGTCATTACTTGAATG
This sequence comes from Nothoprocta perdicaria, assembly GCF_003342845.1. Lineage (NCBI taxonomy): Eukaryota > Metazoa > Chordata > Aves > Tinamiformes > Tinamidae > Nothoprocta > Nothoprocta perdicaria. The sequence continues at coordinate 1,531,374 of NW_020455060.1, forward strand.
TTTGCCCGGTCCTTTGATGTGTTTTGTCACTTTTCYTTCACAGCCTGCCGCAGTGCAGATACATCATGAGATATGGAAAAAAGCCAGGGTGGAAGCTGTGCYCGAGGCCCAGGTCCCGGCCACGGGAGCACCTCTCTGCTGTGCATCACCCCCGAGCTGCTGAAAGGACAAAAAGCCTTGTACATATATATATATTTAGCTAGAATGAAACCGTTTGGGAAAGGGAAGAGTATTGTACTCAGATTGTACCCACAGGCCCAGAATAGACGGGTGTTTTTGCGAAAGCGGGAAGAAGAATTAACTTGTTGACTCCATACTCTACACAGGAGCATTCAAAGTCAACAGGAGGCTGGTGAAAATACCCCGTCACATTCACTTATTTATTTGCCTTCAAAACAAAAGTTGGCCTTCTCCTTTCCAACAAGCCAACCAAAACCAGGGYGGTATTTTCAGCGTGCTCCAGCTTGCCCTTGCAGATGTAATCCTGCCCTCGCAACGCGACGGTGCACACCAGAATATATGAAGCCCCCTCAGCACATCGTGTATTTCTGAGGCTGGTCCCCGCCGGCGCGGGGCAGCAGAGGCAGCAAGTTCCCGCAGTCTTCCTCATTGCTCCCAGGAGCATTGTGGAGTCCGTAATGCTCCAGCCTCTAAATGGGAAACAGCCCCGGCAGTTCTGCAGYGCCGCTATACGTGCGCACGCACACGCTTTTTTTCCTCCTTTTCCTCCTTCTCCTTTTCAGCACGACGTTTCGCAAGGCAGTGCTGGTGGGCAAATATTGCTTATGAACAAGCAATCTTTGTGAGCACCATTATCACAGCTCGTAATGATCACCCGCRCTTTGGGGTGGGTTGCTGGGCTGGCTGTGGAACCGCCAAGAAGGAAACATGTTTGAATTTATGCTTTGTATAAATCTATTTATTAAAAAAATGTTAAAAATGAAAAAGCAAATTTTAAATTTGCTGTTGAGCTTTAATGCGACTTGCTAAAGATCTTTTTTTCTGCAAAGTTTCTATTTAAATATAGTTCTTTTACACTGTGTTCATGTCTGAACGTCACCAAAAAAGGCATTCCAGGATGGGACTGATTGGAGGCTCCTTCTTTCACTCATGAGTTTTGGAAGGAATATGGACAAGCACTGCAGGACACCCTGGTCTAAATGTCCTCTTCCTATTTCCTATCTGCCAATTGGCAGATCTATTCTGATATGGATTGCAGAGCTTGGCGGGAAACCGGAGCAGGACCRTGGCATGGACCAGTGAGGCTTTTTCTTCTAAAAAGGCCTAACTGATGATGCCCACTTCTAAGATGCTCAGGGTGATAACTGGCTTTCTGCTCATTGTACTGGTCCATAAATAGTTTTATTCTCCTGTAACAGATGCGATTCTCCCCTAGACTGCTTTAAATTTACGCTGGAGCAAGCTTCAGGCACCTTCCCTAATTAATATTTGGAAATCTTGTGAATTCTGGCTTCTTTTTTTAGCTTGTCCGGTGTGAAGGAGAACGGATATATATTTAGTCTGAGTTTCTGTGCCTATTTTATAAACACAGGAATTCTGAGACAAAATAATAATAGTGTGAAAATGGACCAACCGCAGTGATGGCAAATACACTGATAGACATTTTAGTTTATAGTTACACGGAAAATGTTTGGGGCCAGGAGAAAATATGGCCTTTTGTGGAAGGGGTGGTCCCTAATGGAGGATTCCCTTTTAATTACCCAGTACACTCATATTTTCATCAAAAAAATAAATAGATGACAAGGATAGAGAGAAGGGTATGACTTTCAGTGGTCACTAAATAATTGACCGGACCACCTAAACRTTGTATTTTGTTAATTTAACTAAAGCTGCGTAGCCGTAGCTTTTCTTTGCCAGTGAGGTAATTTTAGATTTTAAGCTTTTATCTTTTCAGTGAATTTTTCATGTAGATTGTGTAGATTATTTGTTTAACCCTGCTAAATTTCTTAGTTCAACAGCAAATGCTGCCTCCCTTTTCTGAAAACAGTGTCAGAAATTAAGATATTGGTGATGGTAATAAATACTGGCAATAAAACATATTTTCTTTTCTATTCGCAGTAAATAATAAATATTTTAGATTTCCTCCTTTAACTGTTCATTCAGTTTTCCTGCTGGGAACTTTGCCTCTGTATTAGTAACGAATCACTGTAGGAAAAGACTAGATGTTAAATCACACTTTCAGCTATCTTGACATGCCGTATTTGGCACGGTTTTCTCCATGAACAAGCTAGTCTATATATTTCTGAGAAATTAAAACCATATGGTAACACCTTTTAAAAAAAAAACCCTTCTCTGGAAGCATCCTTGGAGTTTTTGAAACATGCATGAATTAAATATAGCTGCATTTATTTAGAAAGGATTTAGTTCGGATTAGCCATAGCCCCCCARCTCCTGTTCCAAGGACTAAAGCTGCCAATGTGCTGATGCTGTAAGTCACAACGGGAGATAACCAAGTGCCTGTGTTTCTATTAATAACCTCTTTGCTTCTAAACTGAAAAAAAAAAAAAATGCACTGAATTTTGGCAGCTTTCCGCTTTTGTGATAACTATGGAAGTTAGGACACTGACTAGAGGATGGGAGCTTCGTAAGCCCAAGAGCTGCTGCAGAAACATTGCCATTGGAAGGAGAAGCCAGATTTCACTATGTCACTTGCGAGATGTTTGTAGGCTTGACATCAAGACCTTCTGTGTCATCTGCTGCACCTGAAAATTTTGCTAGGCTTGCAGGTATTTCCCAGCCAGATACAAACTTATTCTTTCAGTTCATGGAGTTCCAGGACTGTGTAATACCGGTATTGAGAAGGTCCCTAATTTCTCTAAGCCCATGAGAAGAGAGGCTTGCAGAGACTTCTGCTCTACAAGCCCTTGAGCTCGAAAACATTGCCTCTCTCCTTGAATTAGCTGGTGACATTATACGCCTTGACAAGAAGAAAAATCTCCTCCACCTCCCACACAACCCAACAAGCGGTCAAATAGATGACTTAAGTGGAAAGCAGTTGATTAGATGAATGTAGGTATATAAAACCATTCAATTTGGTACAGATATTTTGATATAGGAAACATATTTTCAATCTTGTATTTTATGTCAGTTAGGAAGCATGTAAAAACTTTTCAGCAACATAATACCCCAAAAAGTAAAACCTTCAATTTTCCCCCTTCTCTTTTCCTATATACCTCTTGTATATTTGCACATTTGGCTATGATGACAATTAGTTCTGTGCTACGGGACTGGATTGATTTCGCTTTCTGGGTCTCGTCCAGCTAAAACGTTACAGGTTCAAATACAGAAGCCTCTGGTTAATGAACTCCAGAAAGTGTAAAATACTGAGGCCCTGCAGTTACACGATCACCCTTCCGAACAGAAGCACTAATATCTAACAAGGCGAGCTACTGTTCTACCCTTTAGAAGAAGCTCATAAAAAGTAGGTTTAATTTGTCTGGGAAAAATAGACTTTAAAAAAAAAAAAAAAAAAAAAAAAAGTGGTATAAGTTCCCTGGTGGAAAAACATGCTTCTATTATGAAGCCTTCCCACCAAATGTCTTGGAAATTAGGCAAAGTTAACATGTCCAGTTGGAGCCGAGCCAGGAAACGAACACTGGATGTTCTCTTGTAAAAACCCTGAAAGCTGCAAGTAACCCATAAACAGTTTGCAGAGTGAGTCAAAACGGACCATTTTATGTTCCCTAATGGAAATACAGCTTATTTGTACATGGATTCAAAGTAACAATGTGATGTCATCAAATGATTTAAGGTCAGAAGCATAGCGAGAGTCAATATACAGTGGTGGATGGAAACATCCTATTCTTACTGAAGGATTGTGGAGGAACCACCAACACTAGGGTTTGTCTTGGCCCTTTGGAGCTAGTACAGGAAAACCTCAGCTGCTATATTCCTGGAACTGTAAGGTGGGAAGTTTACTGTAACCATTAGTTTAAGGAAGGGTTTTCAGGTTTTTTAGCAGAGCTTGTGATTGGTTCAGAAGAATAAMGAAACACCCCCAAAATCTCACACCTTTGGTCAAGGTAGCCAATAAAACAGCAGTGTGCAGTATTATGAATTAGTGCTGAGGTGTGCAGATCAACACAGACAGTTTTGCAGCAGGTATTTTAATGACATACTTGCTGCAGCAAACGTGCACACCTGAAAATGCCTCCCTGGAGAACTAGGCTTCCTCCACAGCAAGGGGAGCCGGGATGTTCCTCAACCTTTGACTTGCAGCCAGAGGCCCTTTTCCTGCATTCTGAAATGTGAGATCCGATCCCTTCGTTCACAATATGATTTTAATTTGTAAAGTGGTTTGGAGCCCGTGGCAGAAAAGACAGAAGGTTGAAGTGTTATCCAGCACTGACACACGGGGTTTCCAGCTCCAGATGAGCTAGGAATAGTCCCTCCAAATTTCTTTCAAAGGTAGAATGCAGCAAACAGGTAAAGAGAAGCAAATGCAGAGTTTTGCCCAGAAAAAATAATTACTGTAGATCCTGGAGAGCAGCAAAAACTGGCTCGTCATCAATTATCTGAAAACYGGCTCACCAACCCCACAAAATTAAAGTTATTATAAATAATACTTAAGAAAAGGATGAGTCTTCGAAGTAAAGTTTTACATTGGCCCTTGAATTATCTCATTTATCTATTATTTTTCTCATGCAATTTTATTGCTGCCCTAATTATTGTCAAAACAAAACACACGTTTTTGTTGAAGGATGTCCTGCTTTGCCCTGAATATAAGAGTTATAATTCACTTAGAAACTTTACATAGAGTGGTCGAGCTCCATTGCTGTAATTAGAAATAGCCAATCCGGAATTACTCTTATCAAAATAAGCTTTAGAGCCTAAGCTTGTATCCAAATTCTGTGCCCTGGTCCCAGTGAGAACATTAGAAGGCTCAACTATTTGATATGTGTAGGTAAATGAAGACTGAAATTAATGAATACAAAAGATGTTGATTAAATATAAAATAAACCTAAAGATAGATATATGTAGCACAGAGCTAACCTGAGTATCTCTCCGGGACGCTGCAATGCTCTGTGCAGACACAGCTGGATTTCCGTTGCAGATGTTTCCCTACATGGTTTGTGGAAGCGAGTAGGACGATCAAGTCTCACACAGACAAGCACGGGCACAGCAAAGTGACACTAGGTTACCAAGGTCAGCTGCAAATAAAGGGCAGAATATGTCAGATTTCTGCTCCCTGACTTCCAGACCGTCGCTTCTTCCTTGTCTCACGGTCCATTTTCTCTAAGAAATTTTCTGAAACAAGTTGAGAGAATTTTCTTTAAAAATGTAGGAATTCTTAAGTCGCTTATGGATAAATTAYTAGGAAACATTAACATCTCATTATATACTACTGAAAAAATCTTTTTAATATTCAGGGTTTCATTCATTTTGATGGAAACTTTTAAATCAGTCCTCGCTACTGATATTCGCAAGCAGTTCACTCATTTGTCTTTAATTTTGGCAGTAGGATTAGCTGCAGATTCAGTGGAACAAGTCACTATTTGCTCACCTTTTTGTATTTCATGGTAGCTGCCAATTAGGAGGTGGGAGAGAGGTATGCATAGGCCAGAACCATATGGTGCAGTCTGCAAGCAGATAATTTAAGAATGACATTTATTTGTATAAAAAATAGTGCCTTCTCTTACCTACCTGTTAGGTATGGCCCTTTCATGAATCTTGCCCACAGTTGCAAGAAAAGCAAATTGGAATAAAACAAGATGCCAAGAACAGCACTTGCTGGTTGGGAACATTACAGTTTTATTATAGGAAAATACCTGTATCACACTTATAAAGAAACTATTAAAAATGTAGGTAGGCTACCCTTGCTACCTCCTTCCACATACCCACACCTATGCACAAAACCTTCCTTTCTTCTGAGCCCCAATTTCAGCCAATTCCTTCATGATGGTTGTGTTTAACCAGCCATCAGAAAAAATCACAAAGAACAGGAGAGGGAGGAATTTTTCAGTTTCTCAGATGATCGGATGAAATTTCAGTCCCGGGTGACACAGTTTGGGACACAGCAAGAAGCTCCTGCACACAAGGTCTGCAGAAGTGGAGCTCCTCCACATCAAACTACACATTTCACCGAAGGTGGGCTTGTATCCCTGGTGCTTGCCCTGCGAGTACAGGATTCGGGAAGATTTAGCTCAAGACGCCCTAAAACGTTGCTGAGAAAGAGAGATTCAAGAGAACAAACAAGTTTCTTCCCTCTTCAACCTTTCTGCTGAGCTACACGTGGCTGGAGTTGAGCAGAAGCCACTAGATAAAGCGCGGAATTTAAATGTTTTCTTGCAAGTTGTCTGAAACCAAATATACCTGAYAGCAGGGCTAAACCCCTGAATGCTGAGCTGAGTCTTTCACACATTTGCTCAGCTAGGAAACCGCTGCGCAGGACTGCAAAAGCTCAGCTCTCCCATTTGGCTTAAAAGTGCTTTTTAGTGACTCCCAGSATGGTGGCTTCAGAGCCCCACGTGCTGGACGCTCCCATAATTTCCTGTAGGACACGGGGTATGGAGCCTCTCGGGACCCTATTTTCACCCATTTACTGTAAAGCTTGACATTAACTCCGTTGCATCAAGAAAAACCCTCCAGACTCCCACCCAACAGCACAATCTAGCGCCCAGAACTCAGCCAAACRCTGAAAAAACTTGCAGCTATAATGCCTGAACCAGGCTATTTCACTGCAATATAACATTTTCATCCCAATCCGAATCTCCATGCGCTGGAGCTGCCATGCACAYAAGTTGGCAGAGAAGTGCCACGTCCATAGCAGACCACAGGCTGCTCGTCTCCCATCTCCCGAGTTTTGTTATGTGCCTGTAAATCCAGAGAAACTCCAGCGACTGCAGYGAAATTGGGCTTCTGGAAAGCCAAAGAAAATAAAAGGGTTGTCAGAGGAGTTAGGTCGCATTTGCATCAGTGCAGCTGAAAGCTTAATTTGCACTATTTTTTAATAATACAGTGTCTGAGCTCATTGAGAACGAAGTCCTGCAAACGCTTACACGCATGCGGAACATCCTTCATGTGGGCAGCCCCGTGCTGCCCATCTTTGTGAGGAATGAGAATGCACCAGATGTTGGGAGTTCAGCAGGAACCATCCTGACTCGCTCCAGATGAAGCTCTGGTTTACTGAGCTCATACAGAAAACGGTCTAGGTTTGGGCCCTTATGGTAAATGCCCAAAGGAACGGATAAAAACAATAGCTAAGCCTTGAAAGAGCCTTCTGGAGAATGCTATAAATTGGAAAGGGAGAAAGTTTTGAGACTTTTTTTTTTTTTTTTTTTTTTTTTTAAAGATTTAGTAACAGGAGGAGTGGCTTTTAACATTCACATTAGGATAATATCAAGATTGAAAGACTATAACATGCTTATTCTTTCCTCTGAAGTGTTCTGCCAGCCTTAAGTATTGCAACTGTTGGAGCCAGATGAACCTCAGATCATGTTGACAGATTTGCACTGGCCTTGCCTGTCCCTCAAAGACCGTGTGACCATCTCAAGGTCGGGTGAGACACGAAACAAAATTTTGACTCTTTCTTCCAAATATCTGATATTAAAGAAATATAAAAATTTGGAAGATTGAATTCAGAAATTGCTGTTGCTACAAGAGAGCAGAAAAGTCTTCCCTGTCGTGTGATACCTGGATAACGTTTATTTATCACCACATTTGTATCCCAAAAGTATAAAAGATGTTATATCCAGCCTAAACTGTCTGTTTCATCCTGCTGGCTCCAGAGGCCTTGAGGATACATGGGCAGAAAAGGATCTGCTGAAAGGACAAAGTGAAATGCATGAATTCAACAGCAAAACTCTCACTGACTCCAAAATTGGTAGGATTTTGCCCCACATTAGGTTCGAGTGGCAAAATTGATATGATTGATGTAAAGCACTGCATCCAGCTGCTTCAAATTAAAGTATTTCTGGGGTGCAGAGCRAGAAATGTGTTTTTGGTGGGGGGGGGTTGCTTTCAATGAAAGGTATTCCAATATACCTTTATAAAAATATGTTCCAGAGAAAACATAAGGAAATTAAGTTTGAGTACGGCTGCACAGCCATTTCCCCCCTCCCCGAGCCCAGATTCGCTTAGACATAAAACAACATTTTGATATTTCATTTGGAGGGGTCCTTTCTTCAGCCTGTTAGAAACAAATTTTACCTTGTGTACAGCTGTAAATAAAAAAAAAAAAAGCAACAAAATCAATTCATCACGGACTTTTATGAAGTGCAGAGAAAGTTATCGCACCCCATTGGTTATAAATTGATTCCGGAGGGCGCCCGGACCCATAAAGGGCGTTTCTGGCTTGCGCCGTCTCCGTGCGCGGCGTTTCCTCCAGGTCAGGAGGCACACGAGCCCGGGGCAACCCCCAGGGTGTATAATTTGCAACACAGGGCCTTCATTGCAGAGCTTCCCTGCCACAAGGCACAAATATGTTTTCCTTGGCCGGGGGAAGTGTATGAAATAAATTATTCTGCAGTCAGTGTGACAGCGCTGGGCATGGGGTACGGAGAACTGGACAATTTCCCGGTGGCCTCTTGCCTAGAATTTGTCCCGAATGCATGGAGCCAAGCAGCAGCCGTACAAGACAGATGTGGACAGGGCATATTAATTCCCAATTCAGCTTTATCTTTCCATGTCACAAAAGCACAACGCGTTGCTGCAGCAAATGCCATTTAGCAGAACTCACGGTGACTCCTACCAGAGCTGGAAAACTTCAGTGGATCCGTGTTGCAGCCTGTTTGAGGTGGCTGCTCTCAATCCTTGTGTCTTAGCATATATTTCACAGCTGCACAGAATGGTTCTTAGGTTCAATTCATTTCTGGTGTGGCTCTATCGAAGCCAGGTGTGCTGCTCTCGAAACCTGTGTGACAGTGTGAACCTTGCAGCAAGAGCTGTTATCTGATAAAAGGGAGAAAAAAAGGACATGCAGCAATGCTTCTGCTATCAACGACGTTATCGGGATCTGCTATCAGTGGAAAAACAACCCCCAAACCCTTAGTTTTGGTTTTACACATTACAGATCATATTTTAAAAGGTTTTCTGACATCTAATTCCCACTGAATTCAAGGGCAACCAATGCAAACCTGTGTGGCTTCAAAAACCTTTTAACACAGTAATATTTATATGCACACATKCAATACAAGTGAGGAAGCCAGGGTGCAAGCACTCCTTGTACACATTCCTGCCGCACAAACCCACTGATGGGATTTCACTGAATTCATGKCAGTGGCTTCTGAGCACAGCAAAATCCTATCATCTGCCCCATTTGTCTAGTTAGCTGCAGAAAAACTCACTCCAAAAGAGAAAATCAATTCCCCCCCTTACCTGTTCAGTGACTGCTGCAGAGGAAGGTGAAAAATCGAGACAAATCGACACCTATTTAGCTCACAAATKTGAGGAGAGGCCCAGCTGGCATCGGTGGGGACTGCTGCTTGGAAGGAGTTAACGTATTGAAGGCACATCTCAGCGGCCTCATGCTATGGATTACTTGTAAGGTTGAGAAAACTCTGATTTTCACTTTGAGAAAGCAGCCTTGGATGTCTGTCTTGCTCTGAGTTATTCTGCAGACTCAATGAAAAGGAAAAACGCTATCATATGGGGAAAAATGACTTCCAGAAGCTGCCTCTTTGCTAGGTTATACAGTAGCTGCCTGGAAGGATGAATCCAAGTCAGACACAATGCAAGGTGCCTGCTTTGCTGCTTCATGCATTGAAATGCATTGCTTGCCAAAGTGTTTATTTTTCTGCCTGAAAACCAAACGTTTTAAGGCAGCTTCCTCCTATGTGTATGTAAAAACCAGGTAAGTTTATTCCTTTCAACTGTCCTTAAACTTGCAAAGCAAATAACCAATGCAGCAGAGGTCTTATCAAATGTGAGAAACAAATCCTATAATTTTAAAAGCAAGATAAAGAGAATTCCTTTGAGGAACTGGTAAATATTATTTTTCCTCAGAATCCCCGACTGCCGTTTCATTTTCATCACCCATTCAAAATCACTGGGAAGTTGAAACAGAGCAGCTATCTCCTGCTGCTTGTTGGACATACCTGGAACATTATTGAATAGTTAAGTGGGTAATGGCACGGAATAAGCCTACAAAAAGCAACACACTTCACAGTTAATATTTTTTCACCGTGTAGTTAAGTTACTCTGACACGAATGTCATAACTCTTATGAGAAGCTCCATAACGTGTCTGATGTTATGCACTTGGCACTGTAATGTATCTCTAGAACGGCAGCAGACCCGTGGAAACTGAATATCCACAGGTCAATGGTAATATATTTTATAGTGTCAATAGAGTATATCATTTCCRTGGTAGTGTGTTAAGGTCTCATCATCTGCTACTGAAAGATCCCTCTTTTCCACCTGTGCACTGCAGAAAGCTCCTCAACTCATTCCCTTGGATGAAGGAAAGTGGGAGATCAGTCCCAAGGTTGGATTCTGGACTCATAAAATCCCCCTTTCTGCATGCATCAAACCTGCAAGAAACTCRGAGAGCTCCTAGCCAAGGACAGGACAGTGCTGCAGAGCCGTGTGGAGCTCACAAATGCTCCCATGGCCAGGCTGGACAATGAGGTAAGAATTTCCAGTCTGCAAGACWGCTCTGCCATTACATTTTCACTAAAAATGCTCAAGCTGGAGGTGAAAAAATAGTATCAGCATCTCATTTTCCACAGCTGAAAAGGAAAAAAGAAAAAAATAACTTGTTGCGATGCTGCTAAAAGTCTTAGCAAAGACTTAGCATCCCAGCAGGCTGAGGAAGAGGAGCAGCGAGGCAGGCTGCGCTGCACCGCAGCTGGGACAACCTCCTCTCCTTGCACACGGACTCGGAGATGGAAAGCACTGGCCAGGGCCCTGCTTGCTCCCTACAGAGCKACGGACACAGATTTCATGTAATTCCGGCCTTCAACAGCCAATTCTTACCCAGCTCCTCTCCTTCCATCAACTCAGCATCGCCACCGCAGCCACGGAGCAGCTTCTCCCCAAAGCAAAACACAAAAATAGAGTCGCTGTCCACTCAAAGCAGGGGGAAAACCAGATTCTTCATTTAGGTCCTCTATGAGGGGCTGTAGAGGCTAACATAAATAACATTTTAAAAGAAACWACCTCATTGATCCATTTTATTTCTTTTCTAACTGCATGTGTCTTAATGACACATGTAGGAAGACAATCTTCCTACATGGGCACTCCATATCAGTATGGTTCTCATAACCTTCTAATCTTTTTTTTTTAAATAGAAAAGCAATATAGAATAGTTACTAATGAGCAAAAGGTGCTTCTGGCACTGCTGCCGGGGCTGTGAAAGGGCCTCGCATCAATCACAGACTTTTATTTACTCCATTTTTTTTAAAGAAAGTTGTTTTCTGCACTGAGTTCCTCGGATGACAAATCCAAGTGGTGGTATGACAATATGAATGCTCATATTCCTCTGCATCACCAATTAGTGGCTTTTTCTATAGTTCAGCAAAGCAGGAATTTCAGTCCCGTTTGGGAAGTGACACTTCTGTTTGTGAAGCTCCTACCTGCGCTCCCAAACTAAGAGGAGACGAGAGGCCAAGCGAGASCTGAGGGTGAGCAGCAGCTCTGGAAGAGCTGGGCCCCTGGCCCCTGAAGTTATGGGATTCCCATTCAACTTTCTGCGGAGTGTGAAATTTGGAAGTCGCAATTCTCACTCACAAGCTGTGGGTCTGGGTTGGCTTTGCTTTTGCATCCACATAAAAGGAGACAAATCTAATGTAGCAGCCAGCTACTGGAATTATTSCTCTATTACAAGCAGTGAAGGCTGATTCTTGAAATGTGATGGATTCCAATGCACTTCAAGAATGAGGGGCACTTTTTCGGTACCAGTGATTAATTCTTATAGTTTTAAAGCAAATAGTCTCACAAACCCTAAGCTCTGCTTTGGATTAAGTTTTGCACTCAGGATTTTGCGTGAGCCCAGTGAGATTTCCAGTGATCAGACCAAGCTCAAGATTCTCATTTCAGGGAAATGTGAGGGTGTCCTCATGCTGACTATTTCTTCAAACCCAATCCATTTCCCATGGCTTGGACCAAAAATCATCTCCACTTTTCTCAGGGCTTGCAAGGCTTGCAGATGGAAGCTGAGGTGAATCCTGGATGCTCAGTAATCTTTTGCACAGTTCGAAACATCTAGCGATGTTAAACATCTAGAGAGGTTTAACATTATCAAACGATTTGAATGGGTACCTAAAATGTGAAGCAGACACATTACAAGCAGTGGGGAAAACTCAGCTCTGATGTTCAGTCTTTGCATGCAAACCTGTAACTCAGGCTACTGAGCTCAAAGCTTCGTATTCACCGCGAAKTGCACAGCTAAAGCGTTAATGATACAGTAGGTTTTCACCTACATTTCTCTTTTATAAATGAAATGATGAAATGAAATAAAATCAAATAAAATACACTCCTCCACCCTTCTGATAGAATGGTGCTAAAAGGTTAACTTGCAAAATGGTATTGCTCTCGGGCTGATGCTGTGGTGGCTCTGTGGTTTCCGCCTATATAAATTTGATAATATTTTACAAATGCAGTATATGAAATATATTCTTAACATGTGTTTAATACATTTACAATCTATTAAAATGAAAAACAGAATATGCTTCAAATACTGCTTGGGTATTTGCTTAATGCAGTATGTCTGGAACATGTTAAACATTATTTTAGAGGTAATTGAAACATTTCACACACATTCRCCCTGCGTGCCGGGCATGTGTACTGCATGCACTTTGGGGGCGAGCCTTGCCCCAAGTGCACAGCCTCAATATCCACACGGAGCCCGGAGAGCTTCTGTCCGCCTGGCACTTCCCTGCTCTCCAGATGTGCTCGGGGTCTCCTCGGCCCCCTAAGGAAGAAGAATTCCTCTTTTCTTTCACCTTACTRGCACATAACCAGAGGATCCCCGTATCCTGGTGTTCTCTGCATCCCTAGGCTTCATTTTTGCTACACAAATCCAATCCCAATTTACTCCGTGCAAACGGTTACCAAGTTACAGGGTATTATTTCAGCTCACTTCGGCACATCGCCTGTCAAAGCAGCCATTAAAAGCTTCTCAAGTGAATATTTATGTAAATACACACAGTACAGGAATATTCCTGCGTAAGTATTTGCTTAGTTTCACAACATGTTCCTCTCGCTCATGCCAATGTTCCCAAAAAGTGAACAAGGTGCATAGAATAATGATAGAGAGAATTCCTGGTTCCTACCCAAATGAATGGCCACAAAGACTATATTATAGTATTTTCCCTGTTATCTGTATATAATCATTTTATGTCGCAGGATAGGACATGGATATACTTGGTATAAATAATTYAAGCAATTCAGTGGCCAGCATTCCAGCAAAGCTGTACAGCCTAAAGGTTAGGAGTGAAAAATGTATTTATTTCCAAGTTGAAAACAAAATTGTGATGTGTTCCCATGCATCTCACCTTTTTGGGCAATTCCCTTTTCATTATTTGACCGTGCACAATATACACTTTTTAGATTAGGAACTAGGAAGCTTAGCGTCTCATAGAGCTTCTTTTTTTTTATATTCTTTCTTTTTTTTTTTTTTTCAATGACTTACTCCAGTACACCTATTCAGGTTAGATGACCTCAAAATTAATTCACATAAGAAAGTAGATCAATCATTTTCTAAAGACAGCTGAAGCCAAAGAGCAGAATTTTTGAACATATCACATTACTGTTCCTCTTTGCATTTGGGTATATGTTGGGCAAGCAGCTAACGGATTGGAGAACATTCTCTGTTTTCCAGTTTCTTCAAAGGGAACAGCTTTTTCCAATACAAGTTTGTATTGTATAAGTATTCTTTTTGCTTGGATCAGCCTATTTTTACAAATAATAATTCCCTGAAAAGTTTTCCTTAGCATTTAAAATTATTCCTTTATTGGTAAAGAAGGACAAAATCTATCTAATCCAATTTGCTTGTCATTTTAAAATGAACAGTATTCACATCACAGTATTTGTGAATCAGAGACAYGACCAGCAAAAACTTCAGTTTATGTACCCTCCATTTTTGGCAAGCCGGAGTTTATTCCTTGCCTCCTCCCTTTCCCGTCATCTTTTCTCCTCCTCCTTCAATGTGCTTCATCCATACCCAACTTTCCCTTTTCAGCCCAGGAGCCTAAAGGAAAGTCTGTAGATTACAAATCTGAATAAACTTCATTTCAACAGCAAACAAACAAAAATGACCACATGAGTGTCAGGTTCCTGATACATATTGGGCCTGACGTAGGTTGGGGTTTTTCCTTGGGTCTCTGCTTGCTTTCTGCGTTCCAGGAATCCGTTTTTATAGTAGGTTTTTTTTTTTTTTTTAATGAGTTTAAAACTTGTAGTGATGTTCCAGCATGTAGCCATAGAATTGACTGCATTTGGTATTAAATAATAGGATCAGAAGAAAGGAGATTGACCTGACTGGCCTGTCTGGAACTTGAACTTGGCGCTATCTATCTCGAGAAATTTATTTTTCATAGTATAAGAAAAGGCTAGATACGGCCATTGCCTGGCRGGTCATGGGAGCAGCTAATGTTGCAGAAAACAATATGCCTCTGCACTTTATTTCATTTTACTTTTCAAAGTTTCCTATTGTTGAAGTTCTCAGAATGCAGACCTTGCATCTGAGTAACAGCAAACACGTATCTCCTTTGCAAAGCAATGCAGAAATTTCCACATGAAAAGTGAAGAGAGTTGCCAGGGAAGCAATTACTTAGCTCAAGCAGAACTTATTAACTGCAAGGCTTTTTGGAAATACCAGCCAGATTCTTTGCCCCATTCCATGCCATAACTTTTTACGTGAATCAGCTCAATTTTTAAAACGAAGAACTCTGTGAAAGAGCCTGGATGCAGGAAGTGGCCAAGTGAAAGTCATGGGGAAAGAGATTTTATGCATGGTATAGATGCAACAGGACAGTACAAATGATGGTAGTTATTCAGAAAYGAGTGAGATTTTGACAAATTGCACTTTCCAGGGCTCGGCAGCCTGATTTTTTTTTTTTTGCGCAGAGTTTCAAAGGAGTGGCTGAACCACAAAGAAATCTGAGTGCCCACATAATTTTTCCAGCGAGTTTCTTTCTGCAAACAGGTGACTTTGCTGGTGTGGAATGAGAGGATTTACAAATCTGCTTAGTTGCTGAATTGAAGGTGAACAGAGCATGGGAGGCTTGAATGCCTTCGTCCGTTCAGAGCTGCAGCTCCTGACACCCTTACTCAAATCAGCTAATTCCAGCACGCCACGTAGAGGAGCATTAGGTTGTGATCACCTAAGGGAGTGATCTAACATGGGCTGGGCATGTTTATTTGRACTTAGACTGGAAACCTCCAAAAATAAATTAAAAGCCAGGTGTATCGAGAAGTGATGCTAAGTGACTCAAGAAGTGGCAGCCAGCCCATTGAGTCAACACTGCAGCGATGATCTGGCCCTGAGCTAGGACACAATGTGCCCTCGCTGGTGCCGTGTGCTAGCCGAGGCATGAAACCTCAACTTGTTTGTATGGAACACCACATATTGTTTTCTTTTCTCTTTGTTAGGTTCCACTCTGTAAACCTGCACTTGTGCAAATGAACCTTGGGAAGAAGGAAAAAGGAGCTGCCCTCAGCCCATAGCTCCTTGACATCTTGCCAGGGCACCCAAGGAGATGGCAGAGCTAGAAGAGCTCAACATGGGTCTTAGCTCCTTGCAGAAAGACCTAAAATTTGAGGGCTTGATGGGACTTTGAAGCCTGGACTCCCCTTTCTCTGATGAAGAAAACTGGCAAGAACTTGCTCTATCTTTCCCCGTACAATGCATTTCCCTCCCACTGTTACAGCCCTTGCTGGTGAGGGGAACAGAAACTGGATATGTTCTGCACCAAGCAATATGAGTCAAGACGGCTGCCTATTCTGTTTATTGTACAAATACTGCTCAGACAAAAATAAACAGAATMATCACTGGTTGGCACTCTCCCTTGGCCACGACAGAAATGGAAGTGTCTTCTCATTTGGTGGCCAGGTTGCAAATGGGCAGATGTGATCTCAGCCTCACCCTTGGTGATGACAGTGGCAGCACAGASGATGGCAGCCAGAAACAAACACGTTGGAGGGTCAGGCTGACCCCGACCTCCTGTCCCAATCCTAAAGGAAACTAGATTGCAATACACGCCTGGAGAGCAGCTCTGGCCTTTACATCTGATCCTCAATGAAACACATTCCCAGGTGCTTCTCTTGCCCAAATTGATATGTCAGACACACGGACTCTCCTGCTATTGCAAAACAGCACTGGTGTGGCCCAAGGAAAACACCTCTGCTGTGACAGAGATGTCTCCTGAGAAGCCAGCGATGCTATGAACCTACTGTCACTGACTTGCAATTAATTAATTTCCATAAATCAGTGCCTGTTTAGAGATCAAACTTGGTTGGCAGCATCCTACTTCTTTCCAAGTTTCATGCCCAGTTAGCTCTATATTTCATAGAGCTATCTTCATAGAAGATATCCATGGCTCCTAAGGAAGTTTTCAGTCTCAATTTGAATGACTTATTCTTTTTTTTTTTTTTCTTTTTTTTTACCTCCAAGCAAGTGAAATCTCTGTGCTTTCTTATTAAGCTACTTTATTCTTGGCAGCCTTTGTAAAAAGGCCCCACTTCAGCAATTTAAGCTGTTCTTCCTGGAGGCACAATGCGCAGACACGAGGAAAGGTAAGTCAAGAAGACAAAATAAACATATTCTTCAGGAAGACTCTAAGCCAACTGGAACCTTCAATGAGTGACTGAAAGACGAGCTGCTTTTGATATGTGCAAATACATCCCAGTAATACATACTTTATGTAGGCAGACAATAAACTGCTGGATTTCGCAGAGTGGTAGAAGAGGAAAATTATTATAGGTATTGTAATAATTAAGGTTTGTACCCCAGAGTGGCTTTGAAATACACAAACAACATATAAACTTATAAAGGTTGTACAAGTTGTATACAAATAATGAAATTAAATTCTTATTGTCCAAACAAAAAAGGAGGACGGGAAAGCAGCACTGCTCTTTGGTAGCTAATAAAATGTTCCAGGATGCTCTCACATATAGGCTGCTGTAGAATTTCACATGCTATACCCTAAAGCTTTTATTTACTTTCTACTCTCTGTTTATTTGCTTAAATAAGAGGAGATGAAAATGACCGTTTTTATGTTGTCATCTTATTCGTGCCAGGTTTAGTAAAAATTAAGAACTTATTTGTAGGTGCTATGGATTGCTGCTCTCCAAGGAGGTTAAAGGGGCTATTAATACTGGCTAGACACAGGGACTAACGACRGTTTTAAACATACACTTTAATTTAGTATATTCAGGACTTTTAGTAGTATATTGCACTCGCCCTTTACAAAAAGAAGCATTTTTATCCAGCAAAAAGAAATCAAATGTTTTTCTGCACATTGCATCAAAATAAACAGAGGGAAATCAGTGGGGAAGTGATTCATCCGGACAGACAGAAATAATACCAGCAGCACATCCCAAACCGTCCTGGGCATATGAGGAACTGCTGCTATAAATTGTCCGCAGGCAGTGCCAGCAGCAGATGCCCACGGAGCTGTCACTGCTATTACAACCGGGTTGTGCAGATTTACTCATGAATTTGCTCATGGATTTCAATGCACCTTCTTGCTCTTAACTTCACTTTTTTCATGGAAGATGAAAAGCAGAACCTTCCACACAGAGGGTGGAAAACGGTGCAATTCAGCAGGGAGATTTCCTGAGTGCCCAAAGTCTGTGAAGCTGGTAGAATATCAGCTATATATCACAATATATCAGAATATATCAGAATATATCAGTATATCACAATATATTGAGTCTTGACTCAAGAAGACCAAGGAGGACAGACTCAATGTTGGGAATTCTGGAATCATTCCAAGGAAGTTCAGATCAGTTTGGTGCAAGGTGAGGAAGACAAAAAAGGGATTGAAACAAGCTCCAAAATCTTGGGCTCTTCAAACCAAACTTAAAGCCATCAACTCATTCTCTTATTATCCTTTTACCAGGAGTTTAATTCGCAATGATGGGAGAGTTGCACAGGGCAAGAAAGCAAACCAAGGATGGAAGCTAGTGCCACCCGTAAGTTACTTTAATTGCAAATGTCACTTTCTGTGTGCTCAATGTTCCTGAAACTTAAGTAATTAATATGGTAGAGAGAAATACAGTTCAAGCGCAGTTCATCATGACCTGTGAAACCTCTTCTATTCAGATGGCCTTGTAAATGAAAAGAGAAAAGGAAACCCAGCTCTGCATCACTTCTGTTCCACTGTAACTGAAATTGAATTTGAAGTTCAGGTTATGCAAAAACACAGCATTGTCTCGTTTTATTAAGGCCACCAGCTTCTGGAGGTCTTCGGCATGTTATTGTTCTCAATTAACACACTTCTCCTCTTTCTCTCTGGAATCTTTCCTGCTGGTTTGCATTGTAATAATACCTCCATCTCAGAGACTCCAAGAGAGATTTCAATTTGTGAGGCCAGTTTCAATTCATAACCCACCGAAGACTAGTCATAGCCTCCATCCTAACATGCTGCATTAATTAGGAGGAAATTAGCAGAAACAAATAAACAAACAACTTTTTTTTTTTTCCCCTCTTAATAGGTTGCTTTTGTGCATGGAATAAATCTTCAGCAAATGAAGCCAGACAGTAGCTGTGTCTTTTGGCAATGGGAATAATCTAATAAAACATCACCTTTCAAAGACAAAAAAGAAAAAAAAAGGGAGTTTCTCTGGACATTCGGTAACGTCACCTCGGCACGAAATATATTCCACTCTTGGTTTGTGTTTTTTGGACCAATGCAGCTTAGGATGGTTGTTATCCCAAGACCATGCCACCAGAGTTGGAATTAATAATATAAACGGTAAGCCCAAGCTCTGATTGACAGCTCTGATTCTGTTAATACCTTCTAGTTGGTCTTCTACTACGGTCAGAAGTTAAAATTTATTTTGACAAGCTTTCTGATGGTTATGGAGGCTAGAAGCTTTATGCCGGGCTATCCAGTGATTAAGTATCTGGCATAGATTATCAAAAACTATAGGGAAAGGCAATGGAGGCCTCTTGATGACAAACTAGATCCTGCAGCGCATAGAACTTGGTTTTAATTAAGTTATTACCTTCCTTAATAGGAAGGAGCTGTTCCTTTGTTCTTTTGCAAGTCAGCAGACAGTAACGGAGCGTGGAATGTAAGCAACTCCATTAAGGGGAGGCCGCGGGACGGAGGCCGGCGCGTCCGCCCGGGTCGCCCGCCTCAAGTCGCTGCTGGTTCCTGCTGCCCTGCGAACGTCGCGGCGACAGCGGCACCRCTCAGGCACAGAACCCCGGCCAGGGTCAAAAGGAGTGGTTCGGGATTAGGAGGAGAGCTCCTGGGCTTAATCAGTGGATCCGCGGTAATGAAAGGCAGAAGGCTCTGCGAGGCAACCCAGGCGGTTCCCAGGGACTGCCTCGAAGCTCATTGCCATGGAGCCTCCGCACAACCACGGCGGATTTCCAAGATGCTTCCTAAAACGGACCTCGGTATCTTGTCTCTGCATCTTTTTGGTCAACTGCACCAATATCAACACCAACAATAAGGCAGCCAAGCAAAGTCTGTTCATCTTCTACGTAAGCTGTACCATATAAATCCACAGCCACCAAAGCTCAAATGTTATTTACTTCCCATTTGGGCTGCAATTACTCTGCAAGTGATTGCAGCCCAATTCTGATTTCAGTAATAGGGACTTAGCTCACAGAGCTTAGTGACATCAGCATTAGGAGCAAAACCAGATGCATTATTTTTTGCCTTTAATTTTATAAAACTTATTATAATCAGTAATCGCACCAGGAAATAAGCGAGGGGCTGAGTCTGCAGGCTGAGCTGAAGTCAGTTACTGCTTTAGAGAACTGCACATCTCATGGAAGGAAGCCTGAAACAACCCATTTTTATTCTGTACCCCTCTGCAACAACCCTCCCCAGGAAATTAAGTCTTTCCTATAGTGTAAGACATGACACCAAACTTAGCCCTGTAGTTTAGTCCCATCTTATAGGGTAATACTAGTAGAGGAACACTATAAAAGCCCAAGGGAATACTGTAAAAAACAGCTATGTAGCCTCTTCTACAGCATCAATCATCAGCAACAAGCCCCCTCCCACAGCCCGGTGTGTATGTAAGTGCAGTCAAGCACAGACGCTACATATGGTCACGAGGATCTCCCRCACAGAGGGAGTAGCCACCCAAAACTAACTTCAGACTATACACTTTACAAAGAGGCAATCCCCGTGAAAGGTTTGTTAGGAAAAAAGAGACAGAAGTTTTCCTTTTTTCCTTTTTTTTTCTTTCTTTTTTCTTTTTTAAGAGGATACAAGACTAGTTTTGAAAGTCTGAATTGTTTTGGTCAGAGGCTAATGGGAATAATTGCTACAGTAAAATAATGCAATTATAATATTATGTTTTTACAGTTGTAATAAGAATACCGTGTTTATCTGTATATCACATCATATCAATGCTCATCATTATAGTAACTAATGCAGATAAGGT
Organism: Nothoprocta perdicaria; assembly: GCF_003342845.1. NCBI lineage: Eukaryota > Metazoa > Chordata > Aves > Tinamiformes > Tinamidae > Nothoprocta > Nothoprocta perdicaria. The sequence continues at coordinate 1,551,904 of NW_020455060.1, forward strand.
AAATACAAATAGGTAGCGCAAATCTTTTTTCTGCACAGAAGCTGAAACCAGTCAATTATACAGCAATACTCTTTTTTTTTTTTTTTTTTTTTTTTTTTTTAAGGGATCTCTGTAAGAGTTATTGCCATGTCAATTGTTCAGTCCAAACTCTTTTTACTCCAGAAAGAAAGACTTCATTTAGGAGCAATTGGCAAGAAGTAACAGAAAACCAGACCAGAGAAGTGTGAGTTAAGGGAGGCTCCAAAGGTGTCTCATGCAGGGCTACATTCCCCGTGAAACACCTTAGTAAAAGAGCTAGCGCTTGCCTTGGGAAAGCATCCTCAGAAGGCAATAAATGCAGAACAGCTGCTGCTCTGCTAAGCTAACGTGTTCCCGGACGCAGATATGATTGCATACAACTTTGGGTGCATAAATCAGGAATGCTTCTGGCAGGCAAGCCTCACGCTGACCTATCGCGTATCACTGRAGGAAAACGCTGGAGGATGAGCTGGCAGAACGATCTTTATCATCACCAGCTACAACTGTAAAATGCAAGATGAAGAATTTAGGTAACAACTTTTGGTCCTTGAAGAGATTTAATTTGTAGGTGGTTCAAAATTGTCCTCAAGCTCCTTGTAGGAACAGGCACAAAATGTTTCAGCAGTTTTGATGTGTTAATGGATACCACCAGATTAAACTGTCATGTGGAGACTAAAAAAAAACCTACCCCAGTGACACATTATGGATTATTTCAATTCTGCCTTATACTTTTTTGCTTCATCAATGCACTGGAGCCATTTCAAAGGGCAGCTGATAATCTAGTTCAGGCTTTCAGCATGGAAAACATCCTGCTTTATGAAAATAACTCCCTGAAATTCTGGCCTGTTCTGCTAGCCAAATACATTTCATTTCAAATTAGTTCAGCATGAAACTTCATCTTCTTATGGTGCCTTGCAAGAGTTATTGTTTCAGAGATGTCAATCCCAAACAACTATCCATGTATTTGCTTGTGGTGCTCCCGACTCTCGGACTACACTTTCCAAGATAGAACATAATCTGTATCCATGTATGTAGATAATCCTGGGAATCACCAATCTCCAGTTACCCCCTGGGAAATGCTGGAGGTGGGTGACTGTGCAGAAGGGAATGACCGAGTCTTTCTTTCCAGGCTGTACTCGGTATTTTACTTGGAGATGGGTTACTATCCTGACATCCTTTAGGCAATTATGAACCTTCTGTATAGGAAATGAACACCAATCCCTAGATCCCTTGAGACTATGCACCCTTAAAAAGGGAATAGGTTTTTTAAGCATATTCTTCACCCTTCACCATTCAGAAAATCCTCTGCCCTACGTCTCATAAAACAAAGCAGCTCAGGGGTCACTGCGATAGCAGGGCTGAACTAAACACGCGTAACAGGGTCCTCTTTGTCACAGCATTTTGGTGAGGTTCCCTCCTGCAGGACGAGGGCCAGGCTCCAGGCTAATCTCTGTAACTCTTTAACTAGAGATTTACACGTTATTAAGCACTGGCTTTCTCCGTAGGAGGAAGGCTATCAGGGTGTGGGACATTTCTCCTAATAGATGCTCAAATGCCCCATTCTTCACTCAGGAGGCCACTGCTGTGTGTCTTGGCGAAGGACAAAAAATGGCACATGAAATCAGAATAAAATCCCTCCTGAAAAACTTCTATTCACCACGATGATCCAGGGTCTGTGGCCAAAGAAAAAATTCTTGAATTCAGCCCCAACTTCTTTGCTAACTATTAATTAGTCTCTACAAGTAATTGCAGGCCTTGCAAAGCTCACCGCTGTGAGCAGCGCGCAACCACAGTCTGGATTGTGCAGGGGAAACCAGAAGGTAGAATGACCCTGGGATAAACGGCTGAAGGAGCTAGCGAGCTACAAGGCCGCTCTACCTCCAGGATCCTCCACAAAACCTCTCCTTGGAAGTAATCTCAGCTGAGAAATGTTGCACACACAGATTCTAAAACATAGTAAGTTTGATACGTCAGGAATCTTTTGACTTTTGGCCAATACTATTTTTT